>NC_058084.1:87179980-87492913 GCF_014858855.1 Bufo gargarizans | reverse complement strand
ATTGTCCAAGCATCTCGCTTTTATAAATAAGCGTAGTATTAGCACAATAAGTTTTGTAAGCATTGTTGTACTTTGTCTGATTTGCAGAGTGCTGCTGCATTGTCTCTTTCCTCTAGGTCTTTGCCATGGTAGCGTGCACCTGCGCACTGGGAGGTGCTGACTGACCCCCTTTCTTTTTTTGCAGAATTACAATGCTGGAGATGTGGCACTCCAGCGAGTCGTGCACTCCTGATTAGCCTGTCTGCCCCATAGGCTGATTTTAATTACTTTCAGTATAAAGCTGTAGCCTGCTCTCACTACATTCATTGGAAGCTGTCTAGCACCAGGAAGGGTATAGAGTGGGCTCAGCATGCATTTTGATACCTGCATCCCTTGCAATGGAGGCCATTTTGGCACAAAAAATGGAAAAAGGCAGAGTGGATCCAACATGCATGTGGGTCCAACACTCCCTGAATTTTATGGCAGTCATTATGGCGCATAACAGGTAGTATTTAGTGTTAGGACCCGTCTAACAGAGATCGCCTTGACGTTCGTCAGACGGGCTTAGATGGTTTTGTACAAAATGCATTGTCCAAGCATCTCGCTTTTATAAATAAATAAGCGTAGTATTAGCACAATAATTTTTGTAAGCATTGTTGTACTTTGTCTTATTTGCAGAGTGCTGCTGCATTGTCTCTTTCTTTCCTCTAGGTCTTTGCCATGGCAGCGTGCACCTGCGCACTGGGAGGTGCTGACTGACCCCCTTTCTTTTTTTGGGAAAAGCCACAGTCATTTAGAGAACGAGACAACAGTTTTTTTTAAAAAAAATGGACAGCTGGCCAAAAGGACGAATATCATACAGCAAAATGAAATTTGAATAAAGGTGCTGAAGTGCAACACATTACTGTAACAACAAGACAATTTATACTTTTGCTTGCCTGGACAAGAGTCCAACACACCACACAGGCTAGAAACATAAAATATGAGTTAAAGCACAGTGTGCATATTTGCAGAAAGATGAAACAATTTATACTTTTGCTTGCCTGGCCATGAGTCCAACACACTACATAGGCCAGAAAAATGTAATTTTGGAGAAGGCACGGAAGTGCGCCACAATTCCCACAACTAAGTGGTACAGCAGCAACTGCACTGTAAGCAACTTGGCCTCATGATGGAGCCGAGGACAAGGAGGAGTAGCCTGTGCTGGAGTAGATGTGACTGATGATGACAATGACACTGTACTGCTTGAGGATTCAAGCTGGCTAACACAAAGAAGACCGGGAAAAGAAGAACAGACTTGTTCTGATTCGGAATACTGGCCAGTTCTGTTTTCCCACCAGGTCTTTCCCACAGTGATAAAACCTTATGTGCTGCAATAGAGCCCTAGCACGTTTTGAGCTTGCACCCACAGTATCAGCAGCATCACCAGTTCCGGAGCTGACCACTAGCACGTTTTTAGCCTGCACCCATAGTATCAGTGCCATCACCAGTTCCGGAGCTGACCACAACAGAAGCAGATCTGGCCCTGCCAATTTTTTGGGGAGTTATGACCATATGCTGCCTCTGCTCTTTATTGCCGCTTCAGCCACCACCCTTCTCCTCTGATGTCACCTCCTTCTCAGCACCCTGAACCTCCTCCCAAGTCTGGTCCAACACATAATTATCATTATAGTCCCCATGCTCCCCGCCACTTTTATCAGACTATGATATGTCATTGTGGGTCCCCAGTTTCCTATAAATGAAAAGTGTTGGGTTTCATAAATGAAAAGTCATGGGTTTGGTACACGAAGATTATTGAATGGTACTAGCAAAATTGCAAGTATTTTTTCTGCAATTCAAACACAGAGGTGCAATTAAATGTCCCAAATCCCTTCTCTTCCACACACTGCATGTCACCTATTCTCTCCCTATAATTTTCTTATACTGTCCCTAGCTCAGTGTTTCAGTCTGTAGAAGCAGAGCCAGAGAGCAAAGCCTCCTGCCAGATTGCAAGGATCATTGCAGAATGACGTTGCCCCGTGATTTGCTGATCTAGGCTGTCAGTCTGTGAGCCGATAGGTCAAGCCCTCTCCCCCACGTCCTCCCAGTCTCATGTGAGCATCCTTCTTCTTCCTTCCTTGTAATATTTCCCCACCAATTCTGACAGTAAAGTGGCACTGCCGCCGTAGTATGCAATTCGTCCAAAACAAATCAGAAAAACTTCGGACAACTTTTTGTGAAATTCGTAAGAAACCCAGTTTGCTCATTATTAAAACAAACCTCTAGAAGTTAGTCCATTGACACACAGGTGAATATAATACAAAGATAAAAACGGTAATCAGATATATTGGCAAAGAAAGTATTTTTAATAGAGGAGTTGCCTGTTTTGGACAGTTTCTTATTAGAAGGGCTACCAAAATAAGCAGATGACAAGTTGTCTCCCAGCTGGGTAGCCACTATTATAATCAGCCTCTCTGTATTTTCATCTCACTGTTTGTTCATTTGTTTTGATATCTCGTCATCTTTCTTGTGTGTTATTTTGTATATTGTCTAGGGGTGCAGAGTAGGTTTGTGCTCTAAAAATGAAAATTATGGGGGACATATATTATCCAGATATATGCTTCTGCATCTAGGCGGGAGATTTCTCTGCTTTTAGGCAGGGCCTAACAGACTAATAGGGACAAATCTCCTAATACCCTTTCTATATTTAAAGAGGGGTTATGAAAATTGCTATATCTAAATCTCTTTGGACCCTGTCTACAGCGGACGACTCAGCAATCAAGCTCCACAGATCCAAATGGAATTACCATCAAATACGCCTTCCTTTTCAAGACCCAGAGCCACCACATCAGTCTGAATGAAGTGTACATCTAACCGTGAGTGGTCAAAAATACAGTGTCAAAAAAATACATTATTGCATGTTGAATGTGGTGCCCTGTACCTATATACATATGTAACTTTCCAGATAACCAATGCAGTTATTGCAGTCATCTACATTATTTATCTTTTTGGGGGACTTATTTTTAGAAAGTAAAAATATAAAAGTAAAGTTTTAAGTAGGCTAAATTTTCAGTGATAAATAGATATCTGAAGATATATACCTACACTTAAATGCATTAAATTACTCCTGTGAATTACTAGTGTAGCTCTTCTATAGTCTTTTACAAATATACCTTTCTGGGCTAATCCTCTTTTCTAACCAAAGAACACATTTTTATATATATGCTAATTAGGGGGAATGAGCCCAAAGGACTGTACTTAATCGGTGCTGGAGCCCAGCCACTTCATTTAGAATGGAGCCCCACTCCTTCCCTTCTCTTCTTCTCTCCACCTCCTAGCCTCGACGACATCTTCATGAGTCCACTGGAAATCTCGCATATGTGCACTATCTGTTAGCTGCTTACACAGGGGCTTCAATAACCGAAAGGAATAGTGCTGACACGTGTAGTTCAGTTATTGAAGCTGCTACTCGAAGCAGGTAACAGACCGCGTAGGCACACACATAAAGGAGGTGTGGCCTTGTAAAATATTTTCAGTGTCCTCATGATGAGGTCACCAAGGCTGGGAGGTGGAGAGAAAGTGAGATGAGGAGTGAGGCTCCAACACCAATAAGTATAGCCCCTTGGGTTCTTTTCACCGAATTAGCATATTTATTTTTAAAAAATAGTGTTAGCACATAAAGGAAAGGTACAGTATATTTTTAAAGGACTATAGGGGAGTTACACTGCCATCCGAACAGTTACAAGTGGTCCTGGTTGGTGAAAGACTCCCTTTAAGTCTGATACTGACTGTTGTTTTTTCCCTCTGATCCTGTTAGTTCTCTGTGCTCAGAACTGTGCTGCATTTCTGTTGGACCTTCCTGTGCACTGACTTTTTCTCTGTATTAACTCCTCAGCTACTGAATTGGCTTTAACTGTCTCTCCTAGTAAACTGTTTAGGGCTTGTCTCTGGATTAACCTCTTGCCTACTGATTTGGCTTTAACTGTCTCTCCTAGTAAACAGATTAGGGCTTGTCTCTGGAAAAAACTCTTTGTCCACTGATTTGGCTCCCACTGACTTTTCTGGCTTAGGCTAGTTTCACATTAGCGCTTAGTATGTGGCAGGCTGATTAAACATCACTGCCTGGCCCCATGCCGGATACTACACTCTAGTGTGAAACTAGCCTTAGACTACATCTTGTACATACTTCTCTCCTGCTACTCCTTAACATCAGACAGGTCTTCTAACAGTGAGCTTGCACCTGTTTTCTGCTGCCTTACTATAGAGACATAACTTGGCTCCCTAGTAGTTCAATCAGCCTTGTGGCACAGTTTCTGAACACCTAGGGGAAGCCTTAGCCTCTACTAACCAGAAGATAGATAGCATATTTAGAGTTTTCTGGTGGTGGTTCCAGATGGTGACCCTGTATTGTTCCTCACCTTGGCTTCTTTACATTATTATGTAATATATAGACACACCCGGTCCTCCAAAGAGGTAACAGGCTAAGGCTAGTTTCACATCTGCGGCAGGCTGATCCAGCAGAAGACAGTTTGCTGGAGTTCTCAGGGTCCAGCATTCCCAGATACTACCGCCTGCCGGACCTCATTGACTATAATCGGGTCTGCCAGAGAACTGGCCGCTACCTTGCAAATATGCAGCTAATAGGTCAAACAAAACACCATGCACGCAACATTTTTTTGTCCAGCCAATTCACGGCATTCTCTGCTGGAACAGTGAGCCTGAACAGCCGGCAACAGATGTGAAAGTAGCCTAATTAAAAATACTTTCTTCTAAACTAGACACCTCTTTTAATTAGAGGATTGTTCTATGCTTTCTTATAAAAGGTCGAATTAAGTTTCTTGGTTCCTTGTTCTTAAATTCTAAATAAAGAAATGACTGAAATGGGGGACGAATGATCAGTAACACATTATAATATTGTAATAACAGGGTAGGTTAGAAATAGCACTCTCTGCTCAATGACATGAAGTAAATGATCAAAAGTATCGAGCCCATAATGTGCTAGGACACTTTTTCAGCGTAGTTAATATTAATTATACATCTTGAAAAGGTCCAATAGCTGCTAATTGTACTCAGGAAAAGATAGGAGAAAAAGGTAAATGATTCACCAAGCCAAAAGAGGAAGCAACCTATGAATTTTTTGACATACCATTGACTTCAAAGAGTTCTGTGAGAAATGACTCTTAATTATCTGTTCCAAAAGCTAAATTATTCATGTAAAAAGAAATGGTGGAGTGGGGATGTGCCTGCCCTTAATCCATTCTCAATACACCGGGATGTCATTTCCTTGTTAAATGTCCTCTTATAGCATTAGCATTCAGGGCTCAGATCCAGCTAATGATTTGGCTGACAACGATGACCTTGTTAAGTTAAAAGTGAAATATTTTAGGTAAATATTTTCCCCGATTTTTCCCATTAAACTCATCTAGCTTAACCGTGACTTTCAACATATTTGGAGATGTCATTTGGGATTTAGCCTGAATGTGTCTTAAACCTGGAGCATTAACTATTGCATAGCAGAAGAGTTCTGTGATGTACAGAACATACAAGAACGCAGCTGCTTCTAGAAAAATAGGGGAGTAAAAAACTCATATCTAGGATTTCTTCTGTTACAGGAAGTATTAAGGGTTAAGAGCCCACCACCCTTGTGGCTCAAAGGTAACAAATGTCTAAACTGGAAGTGCTCATGCATTTGACCTTTTTACCAATCCTATTTACTCATAATCCACCTCCATGTGCCTCTCTAGGTTTAAATGGAATCCATGAGAACTACAATTGTGGCTCATTCCACCTGAAAAACATACAGTGGATATAAAAAGTCTACACACCCCTGTAAAAATGTCAGGTTTCTGTGATGTAAAAAAAAAATGATACAAAGATAAATCATTTCAGAACTTTTTCCACCTTTAATGTGACCTATAAACTGCACAACTCAATTGAAAAACAAACTGAAATCTTTTAGGTAGAGGGAAGAAAAAATATAAAAATAAAATAATATGGTTGCATAAGTGTGCACACTCTTAAACTAATACTTTGTTGAAGCACCTTTTGACTTTATTACAGCACTCAGTCTTTTGGGTATTAGTCTATCAGCATGGCACATTTTGACTTGGCAAGATTTGCCCACTATTCTTTGCACAGATTTTCAATCGGATTCAGGTCTGGGCTCTGGCTGGGCCATTCCAAAACTTTAATCTTCTTCTAGTGAAGCCATTCCTTTGTTGATTTGGATGTATGATTTGGGTCGTTGTCATGCTGAAAGATTAACCACTTCAGCCCCGCTAGGTGAAACCCCCTTCATGACCAGAGCACTTTTTACACTTCGGCACTACACTACTTTCACTGTTTATCGCTCGGTCATGCAACTTACCATACAAATTAATTTTACCTCCTTTTCTTCTCACTAATAGAGCTTTCATTTGGTGGTATTTCATTGCTGCTGGCATTTTTACTTTTTTTGTTATTAATCAAAATGTAACGATTTTTTTGCAAAAAAATGACATTTTTCACTTTCAGCTGTAAAATTTTGCAAAAAAAACGACATCCATATATAAATTTTTCGCCAAATTTATCGTTCTACATGTCTTTGATAAAAAAAAAATGTTTGGGCAAAAAAAAAATGGTTTGGGTAAAAGTTATAGCATTTACAAACTATGGTACAAAAATGTGAATTTCCGCTTTTTGAAACAGCTCTGACTTTCTGAGCACCTGTCATGATTCCTGAGGTTCTACAATGCCCAAACAGTAGAAAACCCCCACAAATGACCCCATTTCGGAAAGTAGACACCCTAAGGTATTCGCTGATGGGCATAGTGAGTTCATAGAACTTTTTATTTTTTGTCACAAGTTAGCGGAAAATGATGATGATTTTATTTTTTTATTTTTTCTTACAAAGTCTCATATTCCACTAACTTGCGACAAAAAATAAAAAAGGAACTCACCATGCCCCTCACAGAATACCTTGGGGTGTCTTCTTTCCAAAATGGGGTCACTTGTGGGGTAGTTATACTGCCCTGGCAATTTAGGGGCCCAAATGTGTGAGAAGAACTTTGCAATCAAAATGTGTAAAAAATGACCGGTGAAATCCAAAAGGTGCACTTTGGAATATGTGCCCCTTTGCCCACCTTGGCAGCAAAAAAGTGTGACACATCTGGTATCGCCGTACTCAGGAGAAGTTGGGGAATGTGTTTTGGGGTGTCATTTTACATATACCCATGCTGGGTGAGAAAAATATCTTGGTCAAATGCCAACTTTGTATAAAAAAATGGGAAAAGTTGTCTTTTGCCAAGATATTTCTCTCATCCAGCATGGGTATATGTAAAATGACACCCCAAAACACATTCCCCAACTTCTCCTGAGTACGGCGATACCAGATGTGTCACACTTTTTTGCTGCCAAGGTGGGCAAAGGGGCACATATTCCAAAGTGCACCTTTCAGATTTTGCAGGCCATTTTTTACACATTTTGATTGCAAGGTACTTCTCACACATTTGGGCCCCTAAATTGCCAGGGCAGTATAACTACGCCACAAGTGACCCCATTTTGGAAAGAAGACACCCCAAGGTATTCCGTGAGGGGCACTGCGAGTTCCTAGAATTTTTTATTTTTTGTCACAAGTTAGCGGAAAATGATGATTTTTTTTTTTCTCTTTTTTCCTTACAAAGTCTCATATTCCACTAACTTGCGACAAAAAATAAAAAATTCTAGGAACTCGCCATGCCCCTCACGGAATACCTTGGGGTGTCTTCTTTCCAAAATGGGGTCACTTGTGGCGTAGTTATACTGCCCTGGCAATTTAGGGGCCCAAATGTGTGAGAAGTAACTTTGCAATCAAAATCTGTAAAAAATGACCGGTGAAATCCGAAAGGTGCACTTTGGAATATGTGCCCCTTTGCCCACCTTGGCATCAAAAAAGTGTCACACATCTGGTATCGCCGTACTCAGGAGAAGTTGGGGAATGTGTTTTGGGGTGTCATTTTACATATACCCATGCTGGGTGAGAGAAATATCTTGGCAAAAGACAACTTTTCCCATTTTTTTATACAAAGTTGGCATTTGACCAAGATATTTTTCTCACCCAGCATGGGTATATGTAAAATGACACCCCGAAACACATTCCCCAACTTCTCCTGAGTACGGCGATACCAGATGTGTGACACTTTTTTGCAGCCTAGATGCGCAAAGGGGCCCAAATTCCTTTTAGGAGGGCATTTTTAGACATTTGGATCCCAGACTTCTTCTCACGCTTTAGGGCCCCTAAAAAGCCAGGGCAGTATAAATACCCCACATGTGACCCCACTTTGGAAAGAAGACACCCCAAGGTATCCAATGAGGGGCCTGGCAAGTTCATAGAATTTTTTTTTTTTTGCATAAGTTAGCGGAAATTGATTATTTATTTTTTTTCTCACAAAGTCTCACTTTCCGCTAACTTAGGACAAAAATTTAAATCTTTCATGGACTCAATATGCCCCTCAGCAAATACCTTGGGGTGTCTTCTTTCCAAAATGGGGTCAGTTGTGGGGTGTTTGTACTGCCCTGGCATTTGAGGGTCTCCGCAATCATTACATGTATGGCCAGCATTAGGAGTTTCTGCTATTCTCCTTATATTGAGCATACAGGTAATGAGATTTTTTTTTCCGTTCAGCCTCTGGGCTGAAAGAAAAAAATGAACGGCACAGATTTCTTCATTCGCATCGATCAATGTGGATGAAAAAATCTCTGCCCAAAAAAAAATAATGGAGGGGAAAGGCGTCTGCCAGGACATAGGAGCTCCGCCCTACATCCATACCCACTTAGCTCGTATGCCCTGGCAAACCAGATTTCTCCATTCACATCAATCGATGTGGATGAATAAATCATTGCCGGGATTTTTTATTTTTTTATATATATATATATATACAAAGTGCTTGCCAAAGCATAGGAACGCCGCCTCCTCCTCAGCTCGTATGCCTCGGCAAACGTATCTGTCACTGCAGAGGAGAAAATCCCGTCTTGCAGCGCCGCATACACCGACTTGCGTGTAATCTGACAGCAGCGCAATGCTTCTGTCAGAATGCACATCGGTGCTGCAGCTAGTCAATCGGTTGGTCCACCTGGAAGGTAAAAAAGAAAAAAAAAAAAAAAGAAAAAACCAGGCCGCAACGCAATAATTTTATTAACTTTGCAACAGAACATATAAACTTTAACTTTTTTAACTGAACATTAACGTGTTTGCTTACTGGTGTGTTTGTTTTTTTTGTTTTTTTACCTTTATAGAACAAACCTCTCCTTCCCCATGGGTCAATGTGCAAAGCGCAAATCGCCCAAAGATGTGGCGAAGTGCGTTATGCACTTTGTCCCATGTGAAAGGAGACGTTTGCAGCAGCAGTGAGTGAGTGAATGGGCCCTAATAGCCCTGTGTGCCTGTCCTGGTGAGATGATCCCTATGCTAATAGTGTACCTGTGAGTGGTACTTCCGGAAACACTCTCCAAAGCATAGGGCAGGGTGGTCCGGACAGTCAGGACAGAAATAGCGGGTGTCACGCCTTATTCCACTCCTGCTACAGACACGACATCTTTTTCGGGGTGACGGTTGGGTTGAGGTACCAGGAACGACATTGGGGAAATGTCGCTCGTGTAGACGGCTAACTACACTGGTGGTTGGGGCCACGGAACCTCCTGGATACAGGAGGTTCTCGATGATCTCTTCCTGAAATTTGAGGAAGGATCCAGTTCTCCCAGCCTTACTGTAGAGAACAAAACTATTGTACAGAGCCAATTGAATTAAATATACAGACACCTTCTTATACCAGCGTCTGGTGCGTCGGGAAACTAAATACGGAGACAACATCTGGTCATTGAAGTCGACCCCTCCCATGTGGAGGTTATAGTCGTGGACTGAGAGGGGCTTTTCAATGACACAGGGTTGCTCGCTCAATTTGTATTGTCGTGTCTGCGTGAATGGAGGAGAGCATGTAAACGTCACGCTTGTCTCTCCATTTCACCGCGAGCAGTTCTTCGTTACACAGTGCGGCCCTCTGCCCCCTTGCAAGACGGGTGGTAACGAGCCGTTGGGGGAAGCCCGCGCGACTAGTTCGCGCGGTACCACAGGCGCCAATCCGTTCTAGAAACAAATGCCTAAAGAGGGCCACACTTGTGTAAAAATTGTCCACATAAAGATGGTACCCCTTGCCGAATAAGGGTGACACCAAGTCCCAAACTGTCTTCCCACTGCTCCCCAGGTAGTCAGGGCAACCGACCGGCTCCAGGGTCTGATCTTTTCCCTCATAGACCCGAAATTTGTGGGTATAGCCTGTGGCCCTTTCACAGAGCTTATACAATTTGACCCCATACCGGGCGCGCTTGCTTGGGATGTATTGTTTGAAGCCAAGGCGCCCGGTAAAATGTATCAGGGACTCGTCTATGCAGATGTTTTGCTCTGGGGTATAAATATCTGCAAATTTCTGGTTGAAATGGTCTATGAAGGGCCGAATTTTGTGGAGCCGGTCAAAAGCAGGGTGGCCCCTGGGACGGGAGGCGGTGTTGTCACTAAAGTGCAGGAACCGCAGGATGGCCTCAAAACGTGCCCTGGACATGGCAGCAGAGAACATGGGCATGTGATGAATCGGGTTCGTGGACCAATATGACCGCAATTCATGCTTTTTTGTCAGGCCCATGTTGAGGAGGAGGCCCAGAAAAGTTTTAAGTTCGGAAACTTGGACTGGTTTCCACCGGAAAGGCTGGGCATAAAAGCTTCCCGGGTTAGCGGTGATAAATTGTGTGGCATACCTGTTTGTTTCGGCCACAACTATGTCTAAAAGCTCCGCAGTCAAGAACAGCTCAAAAAATCCCAGGGCCGAACCGATCTGAGCCGTCTCAACCCGAACTCCAGACTGGGCAGTGAAAGGGAAAACTACAGGTGCGGCTGAAGTTGGGGACTGCCAATCAGGGTTTGCCAGCACCTCTGGGATTCTAGGGGCTCTACGGGCACGTCTTTGCGGTGGCTGCGACGGGGTCACTACTGCACGTGCCACCGTACCAGCTTCAACTGCCCTTCTGGTGCTCGCTACTTCACCAGGTTGTACGGCAGTGCTGGTACTAGGTCCAGGGAGGGCTGGGCTGCTGGTGTATGCCTCACCACGTAATCCGACAGCACCAGCCCCACTCTGCTGCTCTTGAAGCGGATCTAGCGACACGGGGCCGGGTACGCCTGGTGCTATCAGGGACCTCAGCCTCCTCGTCCGAACTTTGGGTCAGAGAGCCACTGCTTTCTACAGGTTCGTATTCTGACCCGCTGGATTCATCAGATGAGGGTTCCCACCCCTCATCCGACTGGGTCAGAAGCCTGTAGGCCTCCTCAGAAGAATACCCCCTGTTAGACATGTGGGCAACTAAATTTAGGGGTATTCCCTGAGACTACCCAAGAAAAAAAAAGCAAGCCTGTCTTACAAAGGCGAGGCTAGCGAAGTACCGGAGGCCGCTGCGGTTGATAAAAAATATCAAAACTGATTTTTTTATCGCCGCAGTGCGTGTAAAGTGAATGTGCAGTGATCAAAAAAAAATTTTTTTTTTGTCACTGCGGTGGGGCGGGTGTGGGCGAACGCACGTGTGGGCGACCGATCAGGCCTGATCGGGCAAACACTGCGTTTTGGGTGGAGGGCGAACTAAAGTGACACTAATACAATTATAGATCTGACCGTGATCAGTTTTGATCACTTCCAGATACTATAAAAGTACAAATGCTGATTAGCGATACGCTAATCAGCGAATAACGGACTGCGGTGCGGTGGGCTGGGCGCTAACTGATCGCTAACTACCTAACCAAGGGACCTAAACTATACCTAAAACCTAACGGTCAATAACAGTGAAAAAAAAAAGTGACAGTTTGCACTGATCACTTTTTTCTTTTCACTTGTGATTGACAGGGGTGGTCAAAGGGGTGATCAAAGGGTTAATTGGGGTTCAGGGGGGTGATCAGGGGCTATAGTGTAGTGTTTGGTGTACTCACTGTGAAGCCTGCTCCTCTGCTGGATCCAACCGACGAAAAGAACCAGCAGAGGAGCAGGCAGCCATATATCAGATCATATTTACTAATATGATCTGATATCTGGCACTTTGATTGGATTTTTTAAAAATCAGCAACCTGCCAGCCACGATCATTGGCTGGCAGGTTGCTGACAAAATACTTCTCGATGAAATGCCGGCGCGAACTGCGCACGCACGGGCGCATACTCGCGTCATCTCGCGTCTCGCGAGATTACGCGTATATGCGTGACTGTGCGCAGCGCTGCCACCTCCGGACCGCACATCTGCGTTAGGCGGTCCGGAGGTGGTTAAGTTCCTCTTCATGTTCAGCTTTCTAGCAGAAGCCTAAAGGTTTTGTGCCAATATTGACTGGTATTTGGAACTGTTAATAATTCCCTCTAGCTTAACTAAGGCCCCAGTTCCAGCTGAAGAAAAACAGCCCCAAAGCATGATGCTGCCACCCCCATGCTTCACTGTGGGGATGGTGTTCTTTTGGTGATGTGCAGTGTTGTTTTTGTGCGAAAAATATATTTTGGAATTATGGCCAAAAAGTTCAACCTTGGTTTCATCAGACCATAACACCTTTTCCCACTTGTTTTTGGGAGACTTCAGATGTGCTTTTGCAAAATGTAGCCTGGCTTGGATGTTTTTCTTCGTTAGAAAAGGCTTTCGTCTTGCCACTCTACCCCATAGCCCAGACATATGAAGAATACGGGAGATTGTTGTCACATGTACCACCCAGCCAGTACTTGTCAGATATTCCTGCAGCTCCTTTAACCCTTTCATGACCAAAGGTCATTGATGCCCCAGTGTCCAGGTCAAAATTTACAAATCTGACATGCGTCACTTTAAGTGGTAATAGCTTTGGAACACTTTTACTTATCCACGCCATTCTGAGATAGTTTTCTCGTGACACATTGTACTTCATGACAGTCATAAATTTGAGTCAATATATATCACCTTTATTTATGAAAAAATCCCAAATTTACCCCAAAATTTTAAAAATGTGCAATTTTCTAAATTTCAATTTCTCTGCTTCTAAAACAGAAAGTGATACCTCATAAAATATTTATTGCATAACATTCCCCATATGTCTACTTTATGTTGCCATCATTTTGGAAATGTTATTTTATTTTTTTAGGACGTTACAAGGCTTAGAAGTTTAGAAGCAATTCTTAAAATTTTTAAGAAAATTTCCAAAACCCACTTTTTAAGGACTAGTTCAGGTCTGAAGTCACTTTGTGGGGCTTGCATAGTGGAAACCCCCCATAAATGACCCTATTGTAGAAACTACACCCCTCAAGTTACTTAAAACCAATTTTACAAACGTTATTAACCCTTTAGGTGTTCCACAAGAATTTCTTAATTTCACTTTTTTAGCAGATTTTCTATTTTATTACATTTTTTTCTTTAACACATTAAGGGTTAACAGCCAAACAAAACTCAATATTTATTACTCTGATTCTGCGGTTTACAGAAACACCCCACATGTGGTTGTAAACTGATGTAAGGGCGCACGGCAGGGCGCAGAAAGAAAGGAACACCGTATGGTTTTTGGAAGGCAGATTTTGCTGGATTGGTTTTCTGAACGCCATATGTTTTTTACTTTTCTACCGATCGTCTTGTGCAGGGGCTCATTTTTTGCAGAAAGAGTTGAGGTTTTTATTGGTACCATTTTTGGGTACATAGGATTTTTTGATCATTCATTATTACACTTTATGGGACAAGGTGGCCCAAAAAATGGGCTGTTTTGGAACAGTTTTTTTTTTTTTTTTTTTTACAGCGTTCATCTGAGGGGTTAGGTCATGTGACAGTTTTATGGAGCAGATCATTACGGACGTGGCAATACCCAATATGTATACTTTTTCTTATTTATTTAAGTTTTACACAACAATAGAATTTCTGAAACCAAAAAAATGATGTTTTAGTGTCTCCATAGTCTGAGAGCCATAGCTTTTTAATTTTTTGGGCGATTGTCTTAAATATGGGCTCATTTTTTGCAGGATGAGGTAACGGTTTGATTGGTACTATTTTGGGGTATATTTGCCTTTTTGATCGCTTGGTGTTGCACTTTTTCTGATGTAAGGTAACAAAAATGGCTTATTTTTTTACACCGTTTTTATTTTTTTATGGAGTTTATTGGACGGGGTTGATGATGTGATATATTTATAGAGATGGTCGTTATGGACACGGTGACACCTAATATATGTGTTTTTTTGTGGGGTTTTTTATAGGAAAAGGAAATTAATTTTTTACATTTTTATTTATTTATTTTTACTTTTATTATTTTCACATTTTTTTTATCAGTTCCCTCTTGGATCTTGAAGATCCAGTGGGGCTGATGGTTGTACTATACTTTGCAATGCTCTTGCATTGCAAAGTATAATACAATCAGATGCCTGTAGGTGGCAGCACTGGACGCCTATACCATGGCAACCGGACGCCTTTGCAGCAGCCCTGATGGCTGAGAGAGAGGGAGACCCCTCAATCTATTAACCCCATGGATGTCGCTACTGTGGCATCTATGGGGTTACAGCAGTGTCAGCATAGAGCTGACACAGGCTGCTGATGGCGACGGCTCAGGAATGGAGCCGCCGCCATCACACACACAAGGGGGACCGCATCGGGGGCAGGGGACAGCGGACAGGGGGCAGCGCTGGAAACGGGGGAGGGTGCAGCATTTTACTTACAGATCGGGGCAGGAGGGGGCGGACTGCATCGGGTGGGCAGGATAAGCAGATTGACATAAAGGGGGCACAGATCGGGGCGGACCGCATCGGGGGCAGGACAAGAACAAGGAGGGGGCTTCAAGGGGGCACAGATTGGGGGCTTCAGGACACCGATTTCAGGCTCTGATCTGATCAGGCATTTTAACACTGCACAGACTAACCAATCGGATCGATTGCCGGCAAGGGGCCACTCTGATTGGTCCCTTGCCGGCATTACGGCACTGTATGCTGTCCGTGACAGCATACAGGGCAGAGGCAGAAGCTTTAATCCAAGCGCTTTGCAGCGCTTGGATTAAAGAGCTGCCAGAACGTATATATACGTGGTAGCTGCACGGGGTATGTGCAGCTATCACGTATATATACAGACGTGAAGGGGTTAATGTTGCTGTAGGCCTCTTGGTAGCCTCCCAGACCAGTTTTCTTCTTGTCTTTTCATAAATTTTGGAGGGACGTCCAGTTCTTGGTAATGTCACTGTTGTGCCATATTTTCTCCACTTGATGATGACTGTCTTCACTAATGCCTTGGAAATTCTTTTGTACCCTTCTCCTGACTGATAGCTTTTAACAATGAGATCCCTCTCATGCTTTGGAAGCTCTCTGTGGACCATGGCTTTTGCTGTGGGATGCGACTAAGAAAATTCAGGAAAGAGCAACTAGAGCAGCTGAACTTTATTTTGGGTTAATCAGAGGCTCTTTAAATGATGGCAGGTGTATGCTGACTCCTATTTAACATGTGTGTGGCACTATATAAAGAGGGCACATTGCATGTAGTAATATACAGTACCTTGCAAAAGTATTCACCCCCTTGACTTTTTCGTGTTTTGGTGCCTCACAACCTGGAATTAACATGGATTATTTGAGAATTTGCATCATTTAATTTACAGAACATGCCCAAAACTTGGAAGTTATTTTTTTATTTATTGTGAAGCAAACAACAAATAGGACAAAATAACAGTAAAAGTCAATGTGCATAACTATTCACCTTTCACGGCAATCACAGCTCCAAGTCGCTTTGGATAAGTCTCTACGAACTTGCCACATCTTACCACTGGGATTTTTACCCATTCCTCCAGCTTCTTCAAGTTGGATGGTTTGCGCTTGTGAACAGCAATCTTTAAGTTTGACCACAGATTTTCTATTGGATTGAGATCTGGGCTTTGACTAGGCCATTCCAACACATTTACATGTTTCCCCTTAAACCACTCAAGTATTGCTTTACCAGTGTATTTGGGGTAATTGTCCTGCTGGAAGGTGAACCTCCATCCTAGCCGCAAAAATTGCGGATCCGCAATACACCCGGCCGGCACCCCCATAGAAATGCCTATTCTTGTCCGCAATTGCGGACAAGAATAGGACATGTTCTATTTTTTTCCGGAGCCACGGACCGGAAGATCGGCGGCGCGCTCCAGAAATGCGGATGTGGACAGCACATTGTGTGCTGTCTGCATCCATTCAATCCCCATAGAGCATGAATGGGTCTGCACCTGTTCTGCAATTTGCGGAACAGATGCGGACCCATTATTACGGACGTGTGAATGGAGCCTAAGACGCACCTAGAATTTTGAGAAGGAAAATAAGAAAAAAAAAATATTTTCCATCAGACCTCAGATAAGAACCTCATCGGACCCCCAAATCAGACCTTCATTCTTCATCAGACCTCAAATCAGACCCCCAAGCTCCATCAGCCCCAGATCAGACCCCTCAACTTCCATCAGCCTCCCAGCCTCCATCAGTTTCAGATAAGACCCCCCAGCCTCCATCAGCCTCAGATCAGACAACCATCACATCCCCCAGCCTCCATCAGTTTCAGATAAGACCCCCCAGCCTCCATCAGCCTCAGATGAGACAACTATCACACCCCCCAGCCTCCTTTAGCCTCAGATCAGCCACCATCAGACCCACCAGCCAAGATCATACTCAAATGAGACCCCCAATCAGCCTCAGATCAGACCCAATAACTCAGATCGGACCACTTAGCCCCCATCAGACTCAGATCAGACCCCCAATCAGACCCTATAAGCCCCAGAATGCACTCCTCAGCCTCCCATCAGACCCCCAGCTCCCATCAGCCTCTGATTGGACCCCCCAGCCCCCATCAGCCTCAGATCAGTCCCTATCAGACCCCCAATCAGACCCTATCAGCCTCAGATTGCACCCCCTAGCCCCACTCAGCCTCAGATCGGACCCCCCCCCCAGCCCCAATCAGAATCAGATTAGCCCTTATCAAACTCAGATCAGACCCCCAATCAGACCCTATTAGCCTTAGATCAGTCCCCATCAGAGTCAGATAAGACCCCATGAGACTCAGACCGGACCCCACAGCAGCACTGCCCTCACCTCCCCTTGCCTCCCACATGCTAATAACTGCTTTGATAATGGAAGAGGTCATTAGCCTTCAGACTATAAGACACACTGCCATTTTCCCCACTTTTTTGGGGGGGGAATTGCATATTATAGGCTGAAAAATACGGTATGTATCATGCTTTCTTCTGGTGCTGTATTTATGTAAAGGGCTTGGTTCTAGTGTAGTATTTATGTATGAACTTGGTCTGGTGCTGTATATATCTACCGTTCTTGGTTATGGTGCTGTATATATGTACCATGCTTGGTTCTGGTGCTGTATTTATATAATGAGCTTATTATGGCACAGTATCTATACTACTAATGTATCTTAAACAGAGTAACCATATCCTATTCTGTGAGCAGTCCCATCAAAAATGCAAGCAATAAAGAGGTAGTATGTGTATGGGGCACAAATAGTCGTATTAATAATCATTTTGTCCCGATATAGTTTAGATCGGGCCTCGTAAAGGTTGTTTAAATGAGCACTGATTAACTTGTTTTATTGACTGTGGCTGTGCAGTGGGCTTACCTACAGTCCTTATTAAGACCAGACCATGGGGTTATCGTAGAACATTGCTCCAGTTGACAGACCTGGCTCGGCTGAGTTCACATACTCGCATCTGCCACATCCAGACATCTGTTAAAGGGTTGTAGAAATTTACTCATTGCAGTTTTTATGCTTACAAACACCCGCCGTCTCTTTTCACTTCAGAAGGTAAGAGTAAGAAATACGACATAGCCATACTATGGGATGTTTCAACACAGTTGCAGGCCAAAATCTCAACGCAAAATGAAATTGTTTGGGACCTTTGGCTGACTTTTGGTCAGTTCGAATCCAGTCATTACAATATGTACAACTCAAACCAAAGCAATCTATACTGATGCAATGCGACAGGTTTGTAATTCTCATGCATTATGGCGCTCATGGTTCATAGGGGATCAATAAACCCCAGAATAGTGCTGAAGAAAAATTGCAATCGCACAGCCTAAAGTTTAGTCACCAGTAAAATCTATTATATAATAAAACTATAAAATGATTGACTAAATGTAATCAGTCCTACAAAGCTCTAATCCACTCCCTTGTGGGACTCCCTACGGTTCCTTGGAATCTGGTCAGGGATTCTTAAGAAGACAGCAACACCATGAGCTGTGACTTTTATAGTGGAGATGGCAAGACGATTCCAGCCTCCTCCGAGATGCTTTGAAGGGGGCACACAAAGCAGACAACAGATATATAGTAAACCCAATCACATACATTTTTCAAGGTTTCTGTTGCTCTCTTGCTGTCATTCAATGGGAATTTTCATTGTTGACTTCCAGTGGATAGGACTATGCCCCGACCAGGCCTGGGACTTGTTACAATATGTGCTTCAGAAGAAGTAACAAGTTTGTCCATTAAATGATCATATCTTTACCCAGTGGACTTAAACAACGAAGATCCATTTTGAATGACGACAAGCAGAGATCTTGAAAACTACAAGATTTTTTTTTTTACAGAAGCTATATTGGAAGATTGTATAACTTTTATTTATACATAGAATAACATCTAAGTGGAATACCCCTTTAAGTACCAATAGAAGGCTCCACCAGCTCATGTTTCCGTGTTCTTCCCATACTTTGATTAATTCCCATTGGGCTCTCCATCTACTTCTCCTTCCATACCTCATCTGTAGAATAGCTTTTGGAGTAGATTGAATACATTTGAAGCTTTATTTTCCACCACAGAGTAAGAGCACATTTAGTGCTGTGTTTATGTTATTACGTGGAACCCCTTAAATTATGTGGTCTTTTTTTATATCGACAAAATAGCAGATGCGTCTCCCCTAATACTGTGCGACCTATGAAACTACACCATGTCTGGGCTGGGCTCATACATCCCAAAATTTTAATCCCCTTTCGTGGGACATTTAAAAGGGTATTCCAGTTATGGAAAGTTATCCCCTATCCAAAGGACAGGGGATTACTATCAGATCGGTGGGAGGGTCCTACTGCTGGGACCCCCACCAATCACAAGAACAGGGGGCCCCGTACCCTATAAAGCTCCCCTGAAATAGACAGAGTGGCAGGTTAGAAAAGCGCGCCGCCACTCCATATATTGCTATGGAAGCGCTGGAGATAGATAGTACAGAAATGAATGGGAGGGCAAGCATGCTTTTCCGACCAGCCATTCCGTACATTTCAGTGGGGCTGCATCGGGTATGGGGACCTCATTCTCCTGATTGGTGGGGGTCTCTGCAATAGGACCCCCATGATCTGTGGATAAGGGATAACTTTATTTCAAAGGAGCGCCGATGTCTTCTTAAACAGCTGATACGCAGGGGTCCCAGGTGTCGGACCCCCACGATCAGATACTGATGACCTATCCTGAAGATAGTTCATCAGTATCAAAATCTCCGAAAACCCCTTTATGTCCCCAATTCATTGAGATTGAACCAAACTTCTTATAACCTCACCAACAAGCTGATTTTGCCATAGTAATATGACATATAATAGTATAAAACGGCGGCTGTTAAAGTGAAGGTGTTCCTGAAAAAGAGACAATGCTTGTTAGCGACTCTCTGTTCTGGCCCATAGAGGTGCCCAAGTAGGGCATATGGGCAGGGGACTTTATGAGGCATGCTCTTTAACGGGTGGGGTGCCACAGATTGCAGACCATTTGGTTAGAAACTGGGGGGGGGAGTCGCAGATTCAGTCACAAAGGGGATTTGCAGTCGAATCTGCAATTTTTCCCTGCTTACTCCAGATTATGGGCGGGCTGGCCGGTCCCTCTTATAATTTTCTATTCCTGTTTTAGGTATAGAAAACTATCTAAATCTATGCCAGCAACGGAGCTGGCATAGATTTAGGCCGGATGTGCATGCGCCTAAGTTATGTAGAGGCTGGCGCAGGTTGGGGGCCACTGGTCTAGAAACCCAATGATCCAGCGGCAATGAAGTTACTAATGAGAGGAATGTATTTGTCATTGCTGCCTGCACCGAGTGCCTGGGACAGCAGCTGGCTGACGGCAAGACGGCTGAAACAATCGTTTCAAAGGCTCCAGGAAAGATAGAATTTTTATGAGGCAAATGTGTAATTCTTTGGGACTCCCAATGCAGCAAATCTGTTTTACATTTCCACTCGTTATTTATATCTGAATAAAACCTATTTTTGGCCCTGGGCGACATTCCTCATGTGCCGCAACATAAAGATGTTAGGTCTCTCACAGAAAGGAAATGGGATTACGTGAGTCAGTATTAAGGATCAGGGATGTCATACATACAAATCGGCTGCTTGCGGGCGCTGATAATAATGCTCCTGCGGAAATATTCAGCTCTGGAGTAGCACTCTTTGGACACATGTGAGATAAAAATTAGAAACCAGCGCATTCAATTAGCCGTAAGCTACAGCTATAAAATCACCATCACAAAATGAAGTCGACATTAAAGGGGCTCTCCGGGAATGATTTAAAATGGCCACAAGCAACCTTTCCTAGAATGTGAGAAGGACTGGTTGCCACCAGTTGCAGAGCTGCTTAAGGCAAGTGAGGGGAAGTGGCCTCAATACATACTGATGATGTTTTGTCCCAGGCCCCAAATGTACTACCCACCAGAGATATACAACTGTATCACCGTTCTCAGGATGGCGACACAATTGAATCACTGTGGCAGAACATGGGAGCCAATTGCTCCCTGTCCTGCTGTTCTCTCTCATAGGCCGCAGGCAACTAGGCCTGAGGCCTAGGAGAAGTAGTATAGTGCAGGTGGCGCAATGACATCATCAGTCTTGACGCAGGCACCGGGTTGACTTCAACGCGAGCGCCTAAGAAGCTGTGAGCTCATCACGGCTTCACTGACAGCGGTCGGAAATCAGGTGAGTATTTATTTATTTTTTCCTTAAGCATGGGGGCATTATAAGATCTGGGGCACTACAGGAGGCCACTTCAAGGTCTAGGGGCACTACAGGGGGACAAATTAATGACTGGGGGCACTACAGGGGGGCAGATTAAGGACTTGGGCACTACAAGGGGGCTCTAAAAAGACCGGGGACAGTACAGGGGACAGTTTAAGGACTATTTGCACTACAGGGGGGCACTATAAAGACTGTCCACACTACAGGGGGGCACTATAAGGACTGTGGGCACTTCATAGGGCAGTTTAAGGATTGGGGGAACTACAGGGGCACTATAAGGACTGTGGAAACTACAGGGGGTTACTATAAAGACTGTTGGCACTACAGGGGTGAGTTTAAGGTCTGGGGCACTATAAAGAATGGGGACACTATAGGGGGTCTGTAAGGACCATGGGCACTATGTGGACAGTTTAAGCAATGGGGTCACTACAGGGGGGGCATTATAAGGACTGTGCACACCATATGGGGTACTATAAGGTTTTTGGGCACTAGAAGGTCTGAAGACACTATAGGGGGCAGTTTAAGGAATGTGTGCACTACAGGGGGGGTACTATGGGGTCTGTTGGCACTGTAAGGTCTGAGGCACTATAGGGGCATTTTAACTATTGGGTGCAATCTAGGGGGCATTTCAATTACTAGGGCACTATAAGGGGCATTATTACTAGTGGGGGCACTCTCAAGGGGAGCCCTTTAGGGGTGTCTTACTAATACGTGGGGTGCTATAGAGTTGCCTTATTACTACTGGGTGCACAATAGTGGGCATTATTATTTGGCACAATATAGGAGCACTACTAATGGGCACACTTGGGGAGTATTATCATTATTGGGGGTACTGTTACTAATGAGGGCACTTTGGGACAGATTTATTGCTGTTGGTGGGACTTTTGAATTCCTACAGGGGGGACTATTTGTGTGGCAGTATAGTATTTAGGGACATTGGGGAGTACAGCGGGCACAGTATTCGTGACAGCAGCAGCATGACATTGTTGTGGCATCAGCGTCGGGCAGATAATGATAGAAAAGTGAGGAACCTAAGATGTCTGTGTTTCAAACTCTGTAGAGACGACATGGCTGAAAGAAGTTGTCTGGGCCGAATGGAGAAGATGATGAAAGATAACATCTATATCAGGGGAGACGTCACCTGAGAGGCACTGGATGTGAGAGATGTGGTGCTGTACAGTCCTATATGTTTGATGCAGCAAGTAAATTGGGGCTTGGGCACCAGATCTTTTGAGACTCTAGCAACGCCATTGTCACAACGGACTATTTCCAGAACTATATCTTACATTGGAAAATGCTTGCTACCCACAGTGGTGAGAAGTGATACTGCAAAAACATATATATTTTGAGATACTTTACTTCCCCTTTAAATGAGTTAAAAGTAAAGTCTTCTCTTACTGCATCCATCTATTTTATCTTAACTGGAAACTTCAACAGATTTCGGCAGCAAACCCAAACATTGACATCCACAAATTATGTAAACTACTGGACCGATTTAAGAGTAGGTCCACCATAAATATCCAACTATAGACTAAACACAATATCAGCTGTCAGGAGAATACAAAACCCATTAGGGCTCCGCAATCTTTCACAGCACGTGAATATTACACTATGGGTTTCTCATGAAACTTTGAGAAAGTAGCAGGTTGGCACCTAGCTTTCAATTATTTATGCATGCAGTCATCAGCTTGAAGGATTTTTATTTTCTGCTGGTTTTACACTGTAAATGGGTTCTCCGGTACTCTGCAGCAGAATGAAAGTGTGGCTTGTAATATATGGCTTATTTTGCTTGCGCTGCGATGATGTAAATGTTTTCCAGTTGTTAGTCATGACTTCAGAATGACAAACGGACAGTGTCTGGGACATCACTCATCCTGGACATGCTCTTTGCTTTTGCTGTAAGGCATAATGTACTTGTATTTGATTTACTACACCTACACTGCACTTAAGGCAGGAAATAGTATTTACATATAGCACATCACATTCTTAACCTACAGGCTGACAGGTATGATGTGTATAGTAAAGGGTTGACTGGTCATCCGTGTGTGGACTGAACCATTATTATAGTTATGGATGGTTGACCTGTTGTAGGTATATGGAAATTGTTTAGTTCACCACCCTGCAACTTTTTCACGTTCTGTGAATCCTACAAAAGTTCTATGAAAAGATGTTATCAAATTTTTAAGAAAAACCTTTTGATATGGAGGTCATTGGTGGCCAGCTGGGCACCAGGAGAGGTAGAATATTGAGTGAGTTCAGTATATACAGGCGAGACTGCCTTTCATAAATTAGTTGGAGACTGGTTGGCACCAAAAGAGGTAGGATTTAGCGTAGGTTCCCATCCAAAAGAGGTCACCTTGCAGTGGTGGATAGGCACAAATTATTTTTATCAAAATATTGATTATCAATATAGTGAGTATAGCATTAGTTTATATATTCTGTGTATATTAAGTGCTGATGCACTGTGTTTGATTTGGTATTTTCAGCCATGGTGACGCAGACTTGTGCATTATGATGCCTTTGCTTTTTGTCTTTGCAAAGACCTCTACTAGAGTTAAGCGAACCTGAACTGTAAAGTTTGGGTTCGTACTGAACTTTAGGATTTTTGGAACCCGGACCCGAACTTTTCAGTAAAAGTTTGTGTTTGGGTTCAGTTTTAGGCGAGTTAATAGCGCTTTTTGAAAGGCTGCAGATCATCCAATCAACAAGCATTTAACTTGTCTGCCCTTAGAAGTCATCACAGCCATGCATACTAATGGCATGGCTGTGATTGGCCAATGCAGCATGTGACCCAGTCTCTATATAAGCTGGAGTCACATAGCGCTGCACGTCACTCTGCTCTGATTAGTGTAGGGGTAGGATGCTGCTGCTGTGATGGAGAGAATAGGAAAGAATCTTTAATCTGAAGTGCTTGTTAACTCAGCGATCTACCTAGATTTTGTTTTGTGGGTGCAGTGCACAATCTTTTTACCCTGCCCTTAGCCCAGTGACACAGAAAAATAACTTTTATCCGTCTGTTAGTAAGGTGGGTAGCGGCAGCCATTTTATGCAAGTGCGTTTGTGACAGTCAAATAGAAGCTTCAAATACTGCAATTATTTTCTGGGTTTAAAAAAATAACCCATTTTTGGCAAGACCCTACATCTGTGGCCTTTGCAGCATTTGTCATTGTTAAAAACAAGCTTGAAATACTGCAATAATTTTCAGGGTTTAAAAAAGCACCCATTTTTGGGCAAAATACCAAATTTTACAGCCCTTGCTGCATCTGTCAGTGTGAAATACAAGTGTTAGATACTGCTGTCATATTATGTTATTAAAAAAACACCCATTTAGGGCAAAATCCTAATTTTGCGGCATTTGCTGCATCTGTTATTGTTAAATACAAGCTTGAAAAACTGCAATAATTTTCTGGGTTTAAAAAAGCGCCCCTTTTTGGCAATATCATACATCTGGGGCCTATGCAGCATTTGTCAGTGTGAAATTTAAGCTTGAAATACTGCTGTTATCTTATGTTATTAAAAAAACACCCATTTTGGGCAAAATACTAAATTTGCAGCCTTTGCTGCATCTGTCAGTGTGAAATACATGCGTTAGATACTGCTGTTATATTGTGTTATAAAAAAACACCCATTTTGGGACAAATACTAAATTTGCGGCTTTTGCTGCATCTGTCAGTGTGAAATACACACGTTAGATACTGCTGTTATATTCTGTTATTAAAAAAACACCCATTTTGGGAAAAATACTAAATTTGCAGCCTTTGCTGCATCTGTCAGTGTGAAATATACACGTTAGATACTGCTGTTATATTCTGGGCAAGATCCATTTTGGGCAAGATCCTAAATTTGCGGAGAATGAGGAGAGCGTCGAATAAGGGACGTGGCCCCGGTCGTGGTGCTGCTGGTGGAGCTCCTGTTGAAGGAGAGGACGTGGTCGATCTGTCCCAGCTACATGCACAAGTTAAACACCTTCCTCAGGTGCGAGTAGGCGACAGAACCTGCAGCGTTATTTAGTCGGGCCTAATGCGGCTCTACGAATGGTGAGGCCAGAACAAGTACAGGCAATAGTAGATTGGGTTGCTGACAGTGCCTCCAGTTCCTTCATATTGTCTCCCACCCAGTCTCCTGCTGAAAGATCAGAGTTAGCACCTGCAGCCGATGTCCATCAGTCTTTCACCTCACCCCCTTTTAAATCAGCCAAGCAGTCTGAGCCCCAAGTCATGCAGCAGTCTTTTCTGCTTTTTGATGACTCTGCTAGCAGGGTTTCCTAGGACCATCCACCTAGCTCTACCCCAGAAGTGGAAGAGATTGAGTGCACCGATGCCCAACTACTTATGTTTCAAGATGAGTACAAGGGAGGACCATCGCAGCACGTATCGGATGATGACGAAACAGAGGTGCCAACTGCTGGGGCTTTCGAAAGTGTGCAGACCGACAAGGAGGGCAGGGGTGAAGACTGGGTGGAAGATGATGTGGAGGACGATGAGGTCCTCTACCCCACATGGAATCAAGGTCATGCGAGGGGCCTGTGTAGTTTGGAAGAAGAGGCGGTGGTCGACCAGAGCCACTAGCGAGTGGTTTGCACACTGTGCAATCAGAGGCATAAACTTTCTCAACCTGAGCACAACCTGCATGACCAGGCATCTAAATGCAAAGCACCAGAGCTGCAGTGGAGTAGACACCTCAAAAACAAAGAAATGTCTCAGGCTCCTCCTGCTTCCTCTTCTGCTGCAGTCACGGCCTCTTCATCCACCTCTGGAGTGACAGTGGCACCTGCCATCCCACAAACAAAGGATCTGCCAGCAACACCACCACCTGGGTCACCAAGCATCTCCACAATGTCCCACGGAATCATTCAGCTCTCCATCTCACAAACACTGGAGCGGAAGAGAAGTACCCCCCTACCCCTGAAATCCCTGGCCCTGAATTCCAGCATTTCTAAATTACTGGCCTTTGAAATGCTGTCATTCCGTCTGGTGGAGAGGGAGAGTTTTAAAAGCATTATGGAGGTGGCTGTCCCACAGTACGTCATGCCCGGCCACCACTACTTTTCCAGACGAGCCATCCCTTCCCTGCACAACCAAGTGGGGGACAAAATCAGGTGTGCCCTGCGCAACGCCATCTGTGGCAAAGTCCACCTAACTACGGATACGTGGACCAGTAAGCACGGTCAGGGAAGTTATATCTCCATAACAGCACACTGGGTAAATGCAGTGGCGGCTGGGCCTGAGGCGGATAGCAGTTTGGCACATGTCCTTCCACCACCAAGGATTGCAGGGCGCTTCAGTTTGTCTCCTGTTGCTTCCTCCTCCTACTCCGCTTCCTCATCCTCTACCGCCTCCTCATCCAGTCAGCGCAACATCTTCACCACCAACATCAGCACAGCCAGGGGTAAAAGACAGCAGGCATGTGTTTGGGGGACAAACCCCAAACCGCACAGGATCTGTGGACGGGCATGGAACAACAAACCGATGAGAGGTTGCTGCCAGTGAGCCTCAAGCCCGGCCTTGTGGTGTGCGATAATGGGTGAAATCTCGTAGGAGCTCTGGGACTAGCCGGTTTGACGCACATCCCTTGCCTGGTGCATGTGCTGAATTTGGTGGTGCAGAGGATCCTTAAAAATTACCCCGATATTTCAAAGCTGCTGCAGAAAGTGCGGGCCGTATGTGCGCGCTTTCGGCGTTCTCACCGTGCTGCTGCTCGCCTATCAGTGCTGCAGCGTAACTTCGGCCTTCCCGCTCACCGCATCATATGCGACGTGCCCACAAGGTGGAACTCCACCTTGCACATGCTGGCCAGACTGTGCGAGCAGCAGCAGGCAATAGTGGAGTTTCAGCTGCAGCAAGCACGGGTGAGTCGCTCGGCGGAACAGCACCATTTCACCACTAATGACTGGGCCTCCATGCGAGACCTGTGTTCCTTGTTGCGCTGTTTCGAGTACTCCACCAACATAGCCAGTGCCGATAACGCCATTCTCAGCGTTACTATCCCACTTATACGCCTCCTTGAAAAAACACTGCTGGCAATGATGGAAGAGGATGTGGTACAGGAGGAGGAGGAGGAGGAAGAGGGATAATTTCATAGGGTTTCCGGCCAGTAATTCACAAGTGGCTCCGAGGGTGGGTTCCTGGCACCTAAAAACACCAGGTACACAATTGTCCAGCCAGGGCACAGTTCTGGAGGACGATGAGGTGGAGGATAAGGAGGAGGAGATGGAGGAGGAGGAACCGTGTTCACAGCAGGGTGGCACCCAAACCAGCTCATGGCCATCACTGGTGCATGGCTGGGGGGGGTTACAGAGGACACAGACGATACACCTCCCACAGAGGACAGCTTGTCGTTGCCTCTGGGCAGCCTGGCACACATGAGCAATTACATGCTGCAGTGTCTCCGCAACGACCGCCGAGTTGCCCACATTCTAACTTGTGCTGATTACTGGGTGGCCATGCTGCTGGATCCCCATTACAAGGACAACGTACCGTCCTTAATTCCGTCACTGGAGCGTGATCATAAGGTGCGCGAGAACAAGCGCACGCTGGTAGACACGCTGCTGGTGGCATTCCCACCTGACAGCGGGGGCACAGTGGAAGCACAAGGCGAAGGCAGAGGAGCAGGAAGAGGTCGCCAATGCAGCTGGGGCACCACCAGCACCTCAGAAGGTAGGGTTAGCATGGCCGAAATGTGGAAAAGCTTTGTCAGCACGCCACAACAACCAGCACCACCAGCTGATATGGAACATCTTAGCAGAAGGCAGGATTTCACCAACATAGTGTAGCAGTATCTGTGCACACACCTACACGTACTGAATGACGGGTCTGCCCCCTTCAACTTCTGGGTCTCCAATTTGGGCACATGGTCTGAGCTTGCCCTTTACGCCTTGGAGGTGCTGGCCTGCCCTGCAGCCAGTGTATTGTCTGAACGTTTGTTTAGCATGGCTGGAGGGGGTTATAACAGGTTATATTTCCCAATGTTTTAGGGTGTACCTGAATTTAAACAAAAACAAATAAAAAATAAAACCAAAAAGCAGTGTAGGCTACCGCCTCATCCTCCACCGCCGCTTCCACCGCCTCCTCAACCTTCTACTCCATATGGACCTCGTCCTCTAAGATCAAGATTAGAATTTTTTATTTTTATGTATTTTATGTTATTTTTAGTAATTTCCCTATTTGCAGCCCTCTAGCCCTTTCCATGACTTTTTTTACTGCCTTTTTAGTGCTCCAAAGTTCGGGTCCCCATTGACTTCAATGGCGTTCAGGGTCAACTTTTTTGTGAAGTTTGGACGAACCCGTCGAACCCGAACATCCAGATGTCCGCTCAACTCTAACCTCCACCAATCGCTAGAATGAGGAGAGAGACACACTCACATATCATTCTCTTTATCTCCTCATTGCAGGATCTGGAATCGAGACAGCCCTAAGACTTTCTATTGAGACCGCCTTCTGCAACGAGAAGAGAAAGAAAGAGCTATTTTAAACAAAGGGCCAGATCAGAACTAGGGAAATGAGTAAATATATATTTATATTTATTTATTGCCTAAAACTTGTTTAACTGTATATATTCCTGACGATCTGATTTACAGTGCTGTATTTTTTTGTTGTTTACATAACTCAGACAACCCCTTTAAAAGAGCTCTGGGGATATGGCCACTTTTTTATTATTTTTTATTATTCATTTTGCACTATTCTACTGTAACTAGGGCATCCAAAGAAGCACCATTTACAGGGACATTGTACACGGGCAGAACTTCTGTCTTAAAGCCGAGCCCCACGTGCCATACATGTACGGTCCTAAGTTGTTATCAGGTTAAGAAGTTGTCTGAAACAAAAACTTCTTTGTTGCCCATAGCAACCAATCACAGCGCAGGGGACTTAAAGTGGCCCTAGAAAAAGAACCTAAAAACAGCTCCATGTTATAGGCGGGTCTAAATTGGCGGGGCAACACAAGTAGGCTGCATCAGCAATAGCATAGCACACAATACTGTCCCATCAGAACCATATACCACAGTGTAGCACAATATATTGCCCCAAAAGCTATGCCTATATGGTAGCCATAAATAGATGCCATTTTCTGTCCTCCTCTAGTTGTCTGATTAGAATATGGTGCAGGCTTAGGAGGTGAGATGCGGACCACAGCCGTTGAATTCAGGAGGACATATGAGATAGCTGGCCATGTACATGAGTACCCGATTCTCACAGCTTTAATTATTTCTGAGAGCCAATCCAGCTTGTGGGCTGGTTCAACAATGAGATGTGGCACTCACAGTCCTCCACTAGACCCCGGTGTATGGGAATCGACCAAAACTCAGCCTCCTTGTTCCAAGACAGTATCGGTGGTGCTCAGCCCTATATAGAGTATGATGATACAGGTACGACCATGTAGAGAAATGAAGAAGGGCAGCACTCCCCAATGTACAAACTTTGACTGTTGCTTTATTCAAGACGTTGCAAAAGGCTTCGTCAGGCTGCTACGTCAGAGCGCAGATGCGCTCCACCTTCTTAAGCCGTGGGATCGATGCATTACCTGGGTGACCAGTGACGCTGCCACGCCACTCCCCGAAGAGATTTAAAAAGATAAGGTATACAGAAACAACAACACATAAAGAAACAGCTTTGCAGAGACTTTTCAAAGAAACATGCTTAAATCAATTCTGTTGTTGAGGCCCAATTCAGCCGCCACTTGGGTGCGGAGTATCCACCTCGCCTCCCGCTATAGGAGAAGCCGATGTCTATCACCCCCCTGCAGCGGTGGTTGCACCACCTCTAATCCTGAAAAAGACAGGGAACTAATATCCCCGCCATGTACCTTTCTGAAATGCTCTATTACCCTGGGGCAACCTTTACCAGAGGTTACAGAGTTAATGTGTTCTCTTATGCGCTCGTATAAGCATCTAATTGTCTTGCCGATATAAAATCGGGCAGATTTGTAGTTTAAAGGATAAACCACAAATGTACTTCTGCAATTAATAAAACTCTGCACCCCGTGGTGTACCCCTGCAAAATCAATAAATTTTTTGCAAGAATTGTATTTACATTGGGAACAATTCCCACATCTGAAGTTCCCTTCTGGTCGACTAATTGTCAGCCACTGACTAGACCGAATGGGAACCAGCCTACTCCTTACAAGTTTATCTCTCAATGTATGGCTCCTTCTGAAGGAGACTAGTGGTCTTTGCTCAGTTACCTCACTCAGGGTACTATCTCTTTTTAGTATGTCCCAGTTCCTAAAAATCGCAGAACGGATCTGGTCGGCCATTGGGCTGAACCTAAAAGAGAAGGCAAATCTGCCTGTACTTCTGTCACCATGACCCGACCCAGGCATCTCCACCATTTTTCTAGGTTCCCTATTCTTTTGGCAGTAAATCCCTTTAAGAGAATTTTTTCTAAACCCTTTCCATGTCTCTGCTGACTTCACTCTCTGGGTATCCTCTTGCCACCAACCGTTGTTTTAACTCTAACGCCTGCCGTCCATATCCCTCTAACTCACTGTTAATCCTGCGTAGTCTAATAAATTGTCCGTACGGCAACGATTTCTTGACAGTTCCGGGTTGGAAGCAGTCATGGCGGAGCAAGGAGTTGGTCGCCGTGGACTTGCGAAAGCCCTCCGTGACCAACCCATCACCCCTAGCCATGACAACCACATCCAGGAACTCCAACCGTGCCCCCTCAAAATTAAGGTTGAATCTCATCCCCATATCATTCGTATTTAAGTACCGGACAACTCTTCACACTGTACCTTCGTTCCAGACCAAACAATGAAGTCATCATCAACAAAACGTAAGAAAACTTTTAAGTACTTTAAAAAACGTATTAGACACGGAAAACACGAATCTGTCTTCCAGTCTCGCAAGCTACATGTTGGCAAATGTACATGAGACGGGGGTACCCACTGCCGTGCCCAGCTTCTGTCTAAACCACTCACTGACGAACTGGAAGACATTATTCGCAAGTATGAAGTTCAAAGCCCCACAGACAAAATCACAGAAGAGGTCACTCCTCCCCACATTCTGTAGGATGACTCGGATCACCTTCACACCCGCATGATGGGGGATGCGGGTGTAGAGGCTCTCCACATCGAGGGACACCAGCTGGTAGTCTTCTTGCCAATGTACTTCACCCAGGGACAACAAAAAATCATTGGTGTCCCTGAGGTAGGCAGGAGCACTGGGAAGTAATGGTCTGAGGAGCCAATCAATGTATTTTGATAAAGGCTCAGTCACCGAGCCAATCCCTGGGACGATGGGACGTCCCGGGGGTTGGCTCGGTGACTTATGGATCTTGGGGAGGAAGTACCAGCAGGGTCTAGAGGGGAATGTGGGTACAAGTTTGTCCACCATGTTGTCACCTAGGAAACCCTTTGCCACATACCTGAGAACAAAACTTTCAAGCTGGCGCCTGATTATCAAGATGGGGTCCCCCCGTATCACTTCATAAGTGTCAACATCCCGTAGTTGACTAAGGGCTTCATTGATGTAATACACCCTCGACATAAGTACCACATTGCAGTGTGTGCATGCTGGATGCTACTACTGATTCTTCTACAGATAAGTTTGTTCATTCATTTGTGTTTTCCTGTTTTCTGGATCCTAGGTGACCCTTACTCCCTCCGTATTAAGTGTAGGGAGCCAGCGGTCATGTCCCCTCACTATTATAGGGTGTTCAGGTGTCATACAGTCGAGGAACGAGGGTATGCAATCATCTACCATAGATATTTTTGCATAGGCTGAGCAGTAAGGGAGAGAGCTAGGGCTGTTACAGGGCTTACCTTTTGGATCCAGTCAGTTGGATCTTCATTTTGTGTCTTCTAGTTTTCTGTACACCTTCCGTGACATTATAAACCGCCAAAACCGTCTCAAGCATGGATCCGGTTTCACTTTTGACTGAACGCATGCAGGGTATTTCATTGGAGGTAGCAGATCTCCGTAAAACTGTATATCAGTTTCAGGTGACCGGTTCAGCTTGCGTTCATGGAGTTTGTTCTGAGCCTAAGATCTCGCTCCCGGATACGTTCTCCGGGGGTAGTGAGAATTTTGTTCGTTTTAGAGAGGCTTGCAAACTAAATTTTTGCCTACTTCCCCATTCCTCTGGTGATGAGGAGCAGAGGGTGGGGATCATCATCTCGCTGCTCAGGTATAACGCTCAGTCTTGGGCCTTTTCGCTGCCGGTGGGGGCACTGCCCCTCTGTTCAGTGGATGAATTTTTTTTAGCCCTGGGTCAGATATATGATGATCCGGACCGTATTGCTCTGGCTGAGTCTAGACTACATCTTTTATGCCAGGGTAAACAGTCCGCAGAGATATACTGTTCAGAATTTCGGAGATGGGCAGCGGATACTGGTTGGAATGATGCTGCACTCCGAAGTCAATTTTGCCATGGTCTTTCAGAGGGATTGAAAGATGCATTTGCCTTTCATGAGAGACCTACCTCCTTGGACTCTGCCATGTCTCGGGCCGTTCGTATTGACAGGCGTCTTAGAGAGAGAGGAGAGATCTCTTCTTCCTGTCATACTCAGTCCAAGGACAGTGCGGCGGTCTCATTCAGTGTGCAGGGGTCTCAGTCTCTCTCAATCCCCTCTGAGCAGGAGCCCATGCACCTGGGTTTGCTTGCCTCTGACAATAGAAGATCTAGCTCTCAGAGGAGGGTTTGTTTCTGTTGTGGAGGTATAAATCATTTGGCAAATGTTTGTCCCTCTAGGAGATCCAGTCAGTTTTTTGAGAGTAATAAAGAAACAAAAAGAAAAAAATCCTCTAAAAACGTTCCACCAGCAGTCGAATGGCCAGACGGAGCGCGTCAATCAGACTCTGGAGACATATCTGCGCTGTTTTGTGGCGGAGAATCAGGAGGATTGGTGTTCTTTTTTGTCCCTTGCTGAGTTTGCTTTAAATAACCGTCGTCAGGAGTCCTCTGATAAGTCACCATTTTTTGGTGCATATGGGTTTCATCCGCAGTTTGGGACATTCTCTGGAGAGGGGTCTTCTGGTTTACCTGATGAGGACAGATTCTCCTCGTCTTTGTCATCTATTTGGCAAAAGATTCAGGATAATTTAAAGAGCATGAGTGAGAGATATAAGCGTGTGGCGGATAAGAGACGTGTGCCTGGTCCGGACCTGAATGTTGGTGATCTGGTGTGGTTGTCTACTAAGAATATCAAATTGAAGGTTCCCTCCTGGAAGTTGGGTCCTAAGTTTATTGGGCCTTACAAAATCTTGTCCGTCATCAATCCTGTTGCCTACCGTCTTGATCTTCCTTAGACTTGGAAGATCCATAATGTTTTTCATAAGTCCCTATTAAAACCTTATGTCCAACCCATTGTACCCTCCTCATTGCCTCCTCCTCCGATTGTGGTTGATGGTAATCTTGAATTTTAGGTCTCTAGGATTGTGGATTCTCGTGTTGTCCGCGGTTCTTTCCAGTACCTCGTTCATTGGGAGGGTTATGGTCCTGAGGAGAGGATGTGGGTCCCAGTGACGGACATTAAGGCCACTCGTCTCATCAAGGCTTTCCATAGGCCCCATCCTGAGAAGGTGGGCTCTGAGTGTCCGGAGTCCACTCGTAGATAGAGGGGTACTGTCACCACCAGACATCTGAGAAGCTCTGACAGACGTTCTTCAGAACCTCATGCTTGAGGTTCTGTTTTGCTTTCGTTTTGTCATCTCATTTCCCTCTCTCAGCTGTCATCTAGTTGCACTGATTGCATCCCTTTAAATACCCTCCCATACTGCATCACTTTGCGGTTTATACAACTTCCTGGAGTGTGTGCATGCTGGATGCTACTACTGATTCTTCTACAGATAAGTTTGTTCATTCATTTGTGTTTTCCTGTTTGCTGGATCCTAGGTGACCCTGACTCCCTCCGTATTAAGTGTAGGGAGCCGGTGGTCGTGTCCCCTCACTATTATAGGGTGGTCATGTGTCATACAGTCGAGGAACGAGGGTATGCAATCATCTACCATAGAGATTTTTGCATAGGCTGAACAGTAAGGGAGAGAGCTAGGGCTGTTACAGGGCTTACCTTTTGGTTCCTTAGTTTTGGATCCAGTCAGTCGGATCTTCATTTTGTGCTTTCTAGTTTTCTGTACACCTTCCGTGACAGTTTCACTACAATATTATCCTGTGCACAAAGCCAGTCTAGAGCCTGTCGCTCCTCACTACTGACATTGTCCTGTGCTCTAGGATACACAATAGCACGCACATCCCTCTTCACCTGGGGGGGGCAAAATGTGGACCTGATCCCACCTGTAAAGGTGGTCTCACCCTCTGCTACTGATTCTTCAGTCACCAGACTGCCTTCAGAAAGGAAATAGTATATAAGTGTACAGGGTGATATATCTACAGTGTTGAGCAGAGTTAATCACTTGCAATATAGACCCAAAGGATGAGATAAGGAAAAAAGAGCGCCAAACCCCGTTCTAGAACACAATTGTAAAGGAAATAGGAAGCACCACTTGCAGTGATGGCGACTATATGACACTGAATGTATACATAACAATGGCGTGAAGTACAGATGGTAAGTACTCAAGATAAAGAACCGTGAACACAGACACAGCTATAGAGAAAAACACGAATAAAACCATATAAAAATAATAATATAAATGGTATAGTTAGTAATGATCAAAACAAAAATAACGTTAAGTGCCCCTCAGGACAATTTCACACAAGTAGCACTCACTTCACTGGAGGGTAGTCATCAGGATAAGCACATGACACCTGTGACTTGAACCCCCCGGCCAGGATCGCACGTAGAGTCATAGTGATGGAAGGCAGCAAGAATCCAGTGCTTCTGATCGATCTTTAATACACATATGTGGCTCAACGCATTTCGGGGATACCAATTCCCCTTCTTCAGGAGCATTACATAACCAAATGACAATGAGACAAAGGAATTTATGCCTTAATAACCCTGAAAAGGGCGCGTTTTTCGAAAGACTGGAAGTGGTATGACCACATTTCCGGTATTTGGAACGCATGTGCGTTCCACATGGTAGTTACAAATAAAACTTCTAAGAAAATGGTAACATAACAACAAATGATAGAATATATAATGAAGTAGGCCAATTCATAAATAGAACGAACTAAAAAGATGCATTCGGGGTTACCCTTTGTCTAAAAACTATGTCTAACAACTTTAGGGTATCGGACCGGAATTGCCCCTGACTTCCGCTCCGTGGAGCGCAAGCGATGCGCTCCACTGGGGGCGAGAGCCAGGGCTCACGGTGAGTGGCAACAGGAGCCACACAACCTAATCAGTGTATCCGTTAATGGGGGTTACTTGCCAGTGTGAATCCTTGCGCCAGGCCAGGTTGTGTTGGACCGGAAGTGTTCCCGACTTCCGCTCTGTGGAGCGCACCTGATGGGCTCCAACAGAGACAAGAGCCAGGGTTTCCGGTTCGTAACGTCGGGGCTCTGGTGGCACGCACCGTGCGGTTCAAGGAAAACCCGCGATAGTTTACATTTAATGCCTAATGAGAACAAGGGGCATATAGGAATATCAATAGCAAGCAGACAGAACAAAATTATATAATATACAATAAACAGACAATTAATTATGGACAAACAATGGGACGTGATAATATGCATATATAGTAGTATAAAGGTATAAAGAAATTATTTAAAAAAAAATATATATATATATAAATATATAGTGTATATATAATGCATAAATATATATATATATATAAACATATATAGACAAAAATAGAATAAAAATTAAAATAATAATAAAAAAATAATAAAATAAAAATCTGTATATATAGATTCCATTCATATTATGTAATTCATGATTAAATAGAATATAATTTGTGTTTAAATAGAAAACGAATAATGAATAAATAGTAATAGATAAATAATAACTGGAAATGGATGATAAAATAGGTTAAGTAGTGGGAATCAGATACCAATGAGTAAATGAATAAAAATAGGTTAAATAGTAGAAATCAAATACCAATGAATAAAACTACATATAAAAGAATAGACTTGAGTCACATGATCATTTCCTTGCAACAGAATGGCACTCCACCTTAGGTACTTGCACCTACTGTAGGTGATAGGTCTGGATAACGGGCACAATGTATTGATACTGAAAATTTGAAAAATGTGAGGGTATAGTATAGCCCTAACAGCTATCTTGACTGTAAGAGCTGTCATCATTACCGTTGGAAAAATAACATTCCATACGGTCAAATGCGTAGAATACAGAGGAATTGATCATGTGACTCAAGTCTATTCTTTTATATGTAGTTTTATTCATTGGTATTTGATTTCTACTATTTAACCTATTTTTATTCATTTACTCATTGGTATCTGATTCCCACTACTTAACCGATTTTATCATCCATTTCCAGTTATTATTTATCTATTACTATTTATTAATTATTAATTTTCTATTTAAACACGAATTATATTCTATTTAATCATGAATTACATAATATGAATGGAATCTATATATACAGATTTTTATTTTATTATTTTTTTATTATTATTTTAATTTTTATTCTATTTTTGTCTATATATGTTTATATATATATATATATTTATGCATTATATATACACTATATATTTATATATATATATATTTTTTTTTAAATAATTTCTTTATACCTTTATACTACTATATATGCATATTATCACGTCCCATTGTTTGTCCATAATTAATTGTCTGTTTATTGTATATTATATAATTTTGTTCTGTGCCCCTTGTTCTCATTAGGCATTAAATGTAAACTATCGCAGGTTTTCCTTGAACCGGACGGTGCGTGCCACCAGACCCCCGACGTTACGGAACGGAAACCCTGGCTCCTGTCTCTGTTGGAGCGCATCAGGTGCGCTCCACAGAGCGGAAGTCGGGAACACTTCCGGTTCAACACGACCTGGCCTGGCGCAAGGATTCACACTGGCAAGTAACCCCCATTAACGGATACACTGATTAGGTTGTGTGGCTCCTGTTGCCACTCACCGTAAGCCCTGGCTCTCGCCCCCGTGGAGCGCATCGCTTGTGCTCAACGGAGCGGAAGTCAGGGGCACTTCCAGTCCGATACCCTACCCTAAAGTTGTTAGACATAGTTTTTAGACAAAGGGTAACCCTGAATGCATGTTTTTAGTTCGTTCTATTTATAAATTGGCCTACTTCATTATATATTCTATCATTTGTTGTTATGTTACCATTTTCTTAGATGTTTTATTTGTAATTACCACGTGGAACGCACATGAGTTCCAAATACCGCAAATGTGGTCATACCACTTCCGGTCTTTCGAAAAACGTGCCCTTTTCAGGGTTATTAAGGTATAAATTCCTTTGTCTCATTGTCATTTGGTTATGTAATGCTCCTGAAGAAGGGGGAATTGGTATCCCCGAAACGCGTTGAGCCACATATGTGTATTAAAGGTGATTGATCAGAAGTAGTGTTGAGCGAACTTGTGTTTTAAGTTCGGCGTCTAAAGTTCGGGTTCAGGTTATCGAAGTATCCCGTTATGGATTCGGCTACCACGGACCATAACGGAATTTAGAATCCATAACGGGATACTTCGATAACCTGAACTCGAACTTTAGACGCCGAACTTAAAACACAAGTTCGCTCAACACTAATCAAAAGCACTGGATTCTTGCTACCTTCCATCACTACGACTCTACATGCGATCCTGGCCGGGGGGTTCAAGTCACAGGTGTCATGTGCTTATCCTGATGACTACCCTCCAGTGAAGTGAGTGCTACTTGTGTGAAATTGTCCTGAGGGGCACTTCACGTTATTTTTGTTTTGATCATTACTAACTATACCATTTATATTATTATTTTTATATGGTTTTATTTGTGTTTTTCTCTATAGCTGTGTCTGTGTTCACGGTTCTTTATCTTGAGTACTTACCATCTGTACTTCACGCCATTGTCTTATGATACATTCAGTGTCATATAGTCGCCATCCCAGGAGTGGTGCTTCCTATTTCCTTTACAATTGTGTTCTAGAACGGGGTTTGGCGCTTTTTTTCCTTATCTTATCCTTGGGGTCTATATTGCAAGTGATTGACTCTGCTCAACACTGTAGATATATCACCCTGTACACTTATATACTATTCTGTTAAGTCTCTGTAGTCACAAACACTTTGTTGAGCTGCCTCACCCTCCCTTTTCTTTCCCTTTTATGCACGATCCTAACCACCCCTGTCGGCGCCCAGAGTTTTTCATTCCTTTGGGATATGTTGGGATCCCTAAGGGTCTGAATTAACTTCCGCTTCTTTTTTTTCTGTTCTATATTCAGAAAGGAAATCCAGGCATTTTACTTCAGTTTCATTAAACTTGGTAGATATAAAAAAAAAGCCATGGGGTCGGGGCAAAGTGGCAGCTGCCCCTCTGCCCTGGGGGTTGCCCCCTGAGGTGTGTTTTTGAACATGTTGTGCAAATACAATTTTCTGACAGCCTTAAAGAGGTCAAGCTGTACCCGAGCCCCCTGCTTAGGGCTCGCGTACAGCCCGGGGGCAGCTCACGCCCCGTCAAATTAACCACCAAGTTCTCATCAGTGGACTGTGTGTCACGGGAGGAAGAAATAACTATTTCCTCCAAGACACTCATTTCCTTGTGCGTCCCGATTTTCTGATTTCTTTTTGCCTTGGCTCCTTCTGACGCATTTTCTAAAGGGCTGCTCTCTGCCCTATTGGAATTGGGTTTAGGCTGATTCTATTCATCTGACAGACTTGAATCGGACTCACTTGTCCAATAGTCACTCTTTTGCCAACGTCCAAATCGCCTTCTCTGTTGTCTTTTTTGCCATTACTCCAATCAAATATGCGACCAGATTCATAATCTTGCTTATCCCTGACAAATTTGTCTTTTATCCTCTCTTTAATCTCTGCTTGTATCCCCACCAATTTTTTATTTAACTTTTTGCCTGTGGGCTGGACTTACATAAGTCCCACACATTTTCAGTCTGGGACAGCCTGAATTTGCAGGCACCATTCTTAAAAATTAAGGAAAGTCCCTGCAAATTCAGGACTGTTGACAACTATGTGACCACTGCCCGCATCTGAATTTCTACAATTGCCTACAATTGGCAAATGATCATCAGAACTGGACAATGAAACAACAGAAGGAGGTGGCCTGATCTGATGAATCATGCGAACAGCCGGGGGCATGTATGTAGCTTGGCCATTGGGGAAGAAAGAGCAATAGGATGCATTATGGGAAGAATACAGTGGTGGAGGCAGTGTGGTGATCTTGGCAGTGTTCTGCTGGAAACCTTGGGTCCTGGTATTCACGTGGATGTTACTGTGATATGTACCATGTGATGGCAGTGGTCCACTGATTAGGGGGTTAAAGTGTTTTTTGTGCAACGCTTGTTTGTATGTTGTAAACAGATTTAACACAGCGCAGTTAGAAAATGTCACTAAGAGAGGCTGTTCCACCCTCCTGAGAGTGTCTTAGTTTGGCTAATACACTAAGTATAGTCTGAGACAGTGAAGAGTAAACAGCCCTGTGAGAGAAGCAAAATGTAGAGACAGCTTTACATCAGTTTAAGTGGATAGAAAGTGCAAAAGACATATTTGTAGGGATGAGCGAACTCGAACTGTATAGTTCGGGTTCGTACCGAATTTTGGGGTGTCCGTGACACGGACCCGAACCCGGACATTTTCGTAAAAGTCCGGGTTCGGGTTCGGTGTTCGTCGCTTTCTTCGCGCTTTTGTGACGCTTTCTTGGCGCTTTTTGAAAGGCTGCAAAGCAGCCAATCAACAAGCGTCATACTACTTGCCCCAAGAGGCCATCACAGCCATGCCTACTATTGGCATGGCTGTGATTGGCCAGAGCACCATGTGACCCAGCCTCTATTTAAGCTGGAGTCACATAGCGCCGCCCGTCACTCTGCTCTGATTAGCGTAGGGAGAGGTTGCGGCTGCGACAGTAGGGCGAGATTAGGCAGATTAACTCCTCCAAAGGACTTGATTAACTGATCGATCTGCAGCTGTGGATCATTGAGCTGCTGATCCTCAATTGCTCACTGTTTTTAGGCTGCCCAGACCGTTTGTCAGTCACATTTTTCTGGGGTGATCGGCGGCCATTTTGTGTCTTGTGGTGCGCCAGCACAAGCTGCGACCAAGTGCATTTAACCCTCAATGGTGTGGTTGTTTTTTGGCTAAAGCCTACATCAGGGTGAAGCTGTCACACCAAGTGCATTTAACCAGCAATAGTCTGTTTATTTTTTGGCCATATACTACATCAGGGGCAAGCTGCGCCTGTCACCAAGTGCATTTAACCCTCAATGGTGCGTTTGTTTTTTGGCTAAAGCCTACATCAGGGTGAAGCTGTCACACCAAGTGCATTTAACCAGCAATAGTCTGTTTATTTTTTGGCCATATACTACATCAGGGGCAAGCTGCGCCCGTCACCAAGTGCATTTAACCCTCAGTAGTGTGGTTGGTCAAGCTATCACACCAAGTGCATTTAACCAGCAATAGTCTGTTCATTTTTTGGCCATATACTAAATCAGGGGCAAGCTGCGCCCGTCACCAAGTGCATTTAACCAGCAATAGTCTGTTCATTTTTTGGCCATATACTACATCAGGGGCAAGCTGCGCCCGTCACCAAGTGCATTTAACCCTCAGTAGTGTGGTTGGTCAAGCTGTGACACCAAGTGCATTTAACCAGCAATAGTCTGTTCATTTTTTGGCCATATACTACATCAGGGGCAAGCTGCGCCCATCACCAAGTGCATTTAACCAGCAATAGTGTGGTTATTTTTTGGCCATATCCCAGTCTAATTCTGTCACTAAATCCATACCGGTCACCCAGCGCCTAAATACTAGGCCTCAAATTTATATCCCGCTAAATCTCTCGTTACCGCTGTCCTGTTGTGGCTGGGAAAGTTATTTAGTGTCCGTCAAAGCACATTTTTTGTTCTGGGTTGAAATACAATTCCCAATTTAGCAATTTAAAAATTTAGTGGTTTCTGCTGTATCAGAGCTATTTGAAATCTATCCCTAAAAGGGTATATAATATTCAAGGTGCACATAGGGTCATTCAGAATAACTTCACACACCCGCTACTGTGCATTTCCAAGTCTAATTCTGTCACTAAACCCATACCTGTCACCCAGCGCCTAAATACTAGGCCTCAAATTCATATCCAGCTAAATCTGTCGTTAGTGCTGTAGCTGGGCGAGTTATTTAGTGTCCGTTCAAGCACATTTCTTGTTCTGGGTTGAAATACAATTCCCAATTTAGCAATTTCATAATTTAGTGGTTTCTGCTATATCAGAGCTATTTGAAATCTATCCCTAAAAGGGTAGATCATATTGAAGGTGCACATAGGGACATTCAGAATAACTTCACACACCCGCTACTGTGCATTTCCAAGTCTAATTCTGTCACTAAACCCATACCTGTCACCCAGCGCCTAAATACTAGGCCTCAAATTTATATCCAGCTAAATCTGTCCTTAGTGCTGTAGCTGGGCGAGTTATTTAGTGTCCGTTCAAGCACATTTCTTGTTCTGGGTTGAAATACAATTCCCAATTTAGCAATTTCATAATTTAGTGGTTTCTGCTATATCAGAGCTATTTGAAATCTATCCCTAAAAGGGTATATAATATTCAAGGTGCACATTGGGTCATTCAGAATAACTTCACACACACCCGCTACTGTGTATTTCCAAGTCTAATTCTGTCACTAAACCCATACCTGTCACCCAGCGCCTAAATACTAGGCCTCAAATTTATATCCTGCTAAATCTCTCGTTACGCTGTCCTGTTGTGGCTGGGAAAGTTATTTAGTGTCCGTCAAGCACATTTTTTGTTCTGGGTTGAAATACAATTCCCAATTTAGCAATTTCATAATTTAGTGGTTTCTGCTATATCAGAGCTATTTGAAATCTATCCCTAAAAGGGTATATAATATTCAAGGTGCACATTGGGTCATTCAGAATAACTTCACACACACCCGCTACTGTGTATTTCTAAGTCTAATTCTGTCACTAAACCCATACCTGTCACCCAGCGCCTAAATACTAGGCCTCAAATTTATATCCTGCTAAATCTCTCGTTAACGCTGTCCTGTTGTGGCTGGGAAAGTTATTTAGTGTCCGTCAAAGCACATTTTTTGTTCTGGGTTGAAATACAATTCCCAATTTAGCAATTTCATAATTTAGTGGTTTCTGCTATATCAGAGCTATTTGAAATCTATCCCTAAAAGGGTATATAATATTCAAGGTGCACATTGGGTCATTCAGAATAACTTCACACACACCCGCTACTGTGTATTTCTAAGTCTAATTCTGTCACTAAACCCATACCTGTCACCCAGCGCCTAAATACTAGGCCTCAAATTTATATCCTGCTAAATCTCTCGTTAACGCTGTCCTGTTGTGGCTGGGAAAGTTATTTAGTGTCCGTCAAAGCACATTTTTTGTTCTGGGTTGAAATACAATTCCCAATTTAGCAATTTCATAATTTAGTGGTTTCTGCTATATCAGAGCTATTTGAAATCTATCCCTAAAAGGGTATATAATATTCAAGGTGCACATTGGGTCATTCAGAATAACTTCACACACACCCGCTACTGTGTATTTCTAAGTCTAATTCTGTCACTAAACCCATACCTGTCACCCAGCGCCTAAATACTAGGCCTCAAATTTATATCCTGCTAAATCTCTCGTTAACGCTGTCCTGTTGTGGCTGGGAAAGTTATTTAGTGTCCGTCAAAGCACATTTTTTGTTCTGGGTTGAAATACAATTCCCAATTTAGCAATTTCATAATTTAGTGGTTTCTGCTATATCAGAGCTATTTGAAATCTATCCCTAAAAGGGTATATAATATTCAAGGTGCACATTGGGTCATTCAGAATAACTTCACACACACCCGCTACTGTGTATTTCTAAGTCTAATTCTGTCACTAAACCCATACCTGTCACCCAGCGCCTAAATACTAGGCCTCAAATTTATATCCTGCTAAATCTCTCGTTAACGCTGTCCTGTTGTGGCTGGGAAAGTTATTTAGTGTCCGTCAAAGCACATTTTTTGTTCTGGGTTGAAATACAATTCCCAATTTAGCAATTTCATAATTTAGTGGTTTCTGCTATATCAGAGCTATTTGAAATCTATCCCTAAAAGGGTATATAATATTCAAGGTGCACATTGGGTCATTCAGAATAACTTCACACACACACGCTACTGTGCATTTCCAAGTCTAATTCTGTCACTAAATCCATACCGGTCACCCAGCGCCTAAATACTAGGCCTCAAATTTATATCCTGCTAAATCTCTCGTTAACGCTGTCCTGTTGTGGCTGGGAAAGTTATTTAGTGTCCGTCAAAGCACATTTTTTGTTCTGGGTTGAAATACAATTCCCAATTTAGCAATTTCATAATTTAGTGGTTTCTGCTATATCAGAGCTATTTGAAATCTATCCCTAAAAGGGTATATAATATTCAAGGTGCACATTGGGTCATTCAGAATAACTTCACACACACACGCTTCTGTGCATTTCCAAGTCTAATTCTGTCACTAAATCCATACCGGTCACCCAGCGCCTAAATACTAGGCCTCAAATTTATATCCCGCTGAATTTGAATACAATACATTGGGCCAAATAATATATTTGTTGTTGTGGTGAACCATAACAATGAGAAAAACATCTAGTAAGGGACGCGGACGTGGACATGGTCGTGGTGGTGTTAGTGGACCCTCTGGTGCTGGGAGAGGACGTGGCCGTTCTGCCACATCCACACGTCCTAGTGTACCAACTACCTCAGGTCCCAGTAGCCGCCAGAATTTACAGCGATATATGGTGGGGCCCAATGCCGTTCTAAGGATGGTAAGGCCTGAGCAGGTACAGGCATTAGTCAATTGGGTGGCCGACAGTGGATCCAGCACGTTCACATTATCTCCCACCCAGTCTTCTGCAGAAAGCGCACAGATGGCGCCTGAAAACCAACCCCATCAGTCTGTCACATCACCCCCATGCATACCAGGGAAACTGTCTCAGCCTCAAGTTATGCAGCAGTCTCTTATGCTGTTTGAAGACTCCGCTGGCAGGGTTTCCCAAGGGCATCCACCTAGCCCTTCCCCAGCGGTGAAAGACATAGAATGCACTGACGCACAACCACTTATGTTTCCTGATGATGAGGACATGGGAATACCACCTCAGCATGTCTCTGATGATGACGAAACACAGGTGCCAACTGCTGCGTCTTTCTGCAGTGTGCAGACTGAACAGGAGGTCAGGGATCAAGACTGGGTGGAAGACGATGCAGGGGACGATGAGGTCCTAGACCCCACATGGAATGAAGGTCGTGCCACTGACTTTCACAGTTCGGAGGAAGAGGCAGTGGTGAGACCGAGCCAACAGCGTAGCAAAAGAGGGAGCAGTGGGCAAAAGCAGAACACCCGCCGCCAAGAGACTCCGCCTGCTACTGACCGCCGCCATCTGGGACCGAGCACCCCAAAGGCAGCTTCAAGGAGTTCCCTGGCATGGCACTTCTTCAAACAATGTGCTGACGACAAGACCCGAGTGGTTTGCACGCTGTGCCATCAGAGCCTGAAGCGAGGCATTAACGTTCTGAACCTGAGCACAACCTGCATGACCAGGCACCTGCATGCAAAGCATGAACTGCAGTGGAGTAAACACCTTAAAACCAAGGAAGTCACTCAGGCTCCCCCTGCTACCTCTTCTGCTGCTGCCGCCTCGGCCTATTCTGCTGCTGCCGCCTCGGCCTCTTCCTCCGCCTCTGGAGGAACGTTGGCACCTGCCGCCCAGCAAACAGGGGATGTACCACCAACACCACCACCACCACCTCCGTCACCAAGCGTCTCAACCATGTCACACGCCAGCGTTCAGCTCTCCATCTCACAAACATTTGATAGAAAGCGTAAATTCCCACCTAGCCACCCTCGATCCCTGGCCCTGAATGCCAGCATTTCTAAACTACTGGCCTATGAAATGCTGTCATTTAGGCTGGTGGACACAGACAGCTTCAAACAGCTCATGTCGCTTGCTGTCCCACAGTATGTTGTTCCCAGCCGGCACTACTTCTCCAAGAGAGCCGTGCCTTCCCTGCACAACCAAGTATCCGATAAAATCAAGTGTGCACTGCGCAACGCCATCTGTAGCAAGGTCCACCTAACCACAGATACGTGGACCAGTAAGCACGGCCAGGGACGCTATATCTCCCTAACTGCACACTGGGTAAATGTAGTGGCAGCTGGGCCCCAGGCGGAGAGCTGTTTGGCGCACGTCCTTCCGCCGCCAAGGATCGCAGGGCAACATTCTTTGCCTCCTGTTGCCACCTCCTCCTTCTCGGCTTCCTCCTCCTCTTCTTCCACCTGCTCATCCAGTCAGCCACACACCTTCACCACCAACTTCAGCACAGCCCGGGGTAAACGTCAGCAGGCCATTCTAAAACTCATATGTTTGGGGGACAGGCCCCACACCGCACAGGAGTTGTGGCGGGGTATTGAACAACAGACCAACGAGTGGTTGCTGCCGGTGAGCCTCAAGCCCGGCCTGGTGGTGTGTGATAATGGGCGAAATCTCGTTGCAGCTCTGGGACTAGCCAATTTGACGCACATCCCTTGCTTGGCGCATGTGCTGAATTTGGTGGTGCAGAAGTTCATTCACAACTACCCCGACATGTCAGAGCTGCTGCATAAAGTGCGGGCCGTCTGTTCGAGCTTCCGGCGTTCACATCCTGCTGCTGCTCGCCTGTCTGCGCTACAGCGTAACTTCGGCCTTCCCGCTCACCGCCTCATATGCGACGTGCCCACCAGGTGGAACTCCACCTTGCACATGCTGGACAGACTGTGCGAGCAGCAGCAGGCCATAGTGGAGTTTCAGCTGCAGCACGCACGGGTCAGTCGCACTACAGAACAGCACCACTTCACCACCAATGACTGGGCCTCCATGCGAGACCTGTGTGCCCTGTTGCGCTGTTTCGAGTACTCCACCAACATGGCCAGTGGCGATGACACCGTTATCAGCGTTACAATACCACTTCTATGTCTCCTTGAGAAAACACTTAGGGCGATGATGGAAGAGGAGGTGGCCCAGGAGGAGGAGGAGGAGGAGGAAGAGGGGTCATTTTTAGCACTTTCAGGCCAGTCTCTTCGAAGTGACTCAGAGGGAGGTTTTTGGCAACAGCAGAGGCCAGGTACAAATGTGGCCAGCCAGGGCCCACTACTGGAGGACGAGGAGGACGAGGATGAGGAGGAGGTGGAGGAGGATGAGGATGAAGCATGGTCACAGCGGGGTGGCACCCAACGCAGCTCGGGTCCATCACTGGTGCGTGGCTGGGGGGAAAGGCAGGACGATGACGATACGCCTCCCACAGAGGACAGCTTGTCCTTACCCCTGGGCAGCCTGGCACACATGAGCGACTACATGCTGCAGTGCCTGCGCAACGACAGCAGAGTTGCCCACATTTTAACCTGTGCGGACTACTGGGTTGCCACCCTGCTGGATCCACGCTACAAAGACAATGTGCCCACCTTACTTCCTGCACTGGAGCGTGATAGGAAGATGCGCGAGTACAAGCGCACGTTGGTAGACGCGCTACTGAGAGCATTCCCAAATGTCACAGGGGAACAAGTGGAAGCCCAAGGCCAAGGCAGAGGAGGAGCAAGAGGTCGCCAAGGAAGCTGTGTCACGGCCAGCTCCTCTGAGGGCAGGGTTAGCATGGCAGAGATGTGGAAAACTTTTGTCAACACGCCACAGCTAACTGCACCACCACCTGATACGCAACGTGTTAGCAGGAGGCAACATTTCACTAACATGGTGGAACAGTACGTGTGCACACCCCTCCACGTACTGACTGATGGTTCGGCCCCATTCAACTTCTGGGTCTCTAAATTGTCCACATGGCCAGAGCTAGCCTTTTATGCCTTGGAGGTGCTGGCCTGCCCGGCAGCCAGCGTTTTGTCTGAACGTGTATTCAGCACGGCAGGGGGCGTCATTACAGACAAACGCAGCCGCCTGTCTACAGCCAATGTGGACAAGCTGACGTTCATAAAAATGAACCAGGCATGGATCCCACAGGACCTGTCCGTCCCTTGTCCAGATTAGACATTAACTACCTCCCCATAACCATATATTATTGGACTCCAGGGCACTTCCTCATTCAATCCTATTTTTATTTTCATTTTACCATTATATTGCGAGGCTACCCAAAGTTGAATGAACCTCTCCTCTGCCTGTGTGCTAGGCCTAAATATATGCCAATGGACTGTTGCAGTGGTGGCTGACATGAAGCCTGATTCTCTGCTATGACATGCAGACTAATTCTCTGCTGACATGAAGCCAGATTGTCTGTTACGGGACCTCTCTCCTCTGCCTGGGTGCTGGGCCTAAATTTATGACAATGGACTGTTGCAGTGGTGGCTGACGTGAAGCCTGATTCTCTGCTATGACATGCAGACTAATTCTCTGCTGACATGAAGCCAGATCCTCTGTTACGGGACCTCTCTCCTCTGCCTGGGTGCTGGGCCTAAATATATGCCAATGGACTGTTGCAGTGGTGGCTGACGTGAAGCCTCACTCTCTGCTATGACATGCAGACTAATTCTCTGCTGACATGAAGACAGATTCTCTGTTACGGGACCTCCCTCCTCTGCCTGGGTGCTGGGCCTAAATATATGCCAATGGACTGTTGCAGTGGTGGCTGACGTGAAGCCTCATTCTCTGCTATGACATGCAGACTAATTCTCTGCTGACATGAAGACAGATTCTCTGTTACGGGACCTCTCTCCTCTGCCTGTGTGTGTGCTGGGCCTAAATATATGCCAATGGACTGTTGCAGTGGTGGCTGACGTGAAGCCTCATTCTCTGCTATGACATGCAGACTAATTCTCTGCTGACATGAAGACAGATTCTCTGTTACGGGACCTCTCTCCTCTGCCTGGGTGCCGGGGCCTAAATATCTGAGAATGGACTGTTCCAGTGGTGGGTGACGGGAAGCCAGATTCTCTGCTATGGAACCTCTCTCCAATTGATTTTGGTTAATTTTTATTTATTTAATTTTTATTTTAATTCATTTCCCTATCCACATTTGTTTGCAGGGGATTTACCTACATGTTGCTGCCTTTTGCAGCCCTCTAGCTCTTTCCTGGGCTGTTTTACAGCCTTTTTAGTGCCGAAAAGTTCGGGTCCCCATTGACTTCAATGGGGTTCGGGTTCGGGACGAAGTTCGGATCGGGTTCGGATCCCGAACCCGAACATTTCCGGGATGTTCGGCCGAACTTCTCGAACCCGAACATCCAGGTGTTCGCTCAACTCTACATATTTGTGGAGCATATCAATGTTAAAAGGTGGTGTATGCAGATGTTCTGTGAAGATAATCTGTCTTATTGACTTTTGGACTCTGTAGATAACTTGTCCAGGAGATGTAAGAAATACTTTAGAGGCAAACTGGATCTGCTAAAGACTACAATCCCTCAGAGGAATCCTGTAGTACTGTTTACTGTGAGTACAGTAACCTGAAAAGGGGACAGAACTTAGGCCTGTTGCACCCAAACGTTGTGTGCCCTTGGCCGTATTGCGGCCTGCATACGGTGGGTCCACAATACAAGGGCACCAGCCTGTGTGTGCTCCGCATCACGGATGCGGACCCATTAACTTGAATGGGTCCGCAATCACAGAGATGCAGAACGGAAGCACGGATCGGAACCCCAAAGAAGAACTACAGACTGCTTCCATGGTGTTTCTGTCCATGCCTCTGCGCTGCAAAAAAATAGAACTCGTTTTATTTTTTTGTGGTGCGGACGGATCACTGACCCATTCAAAATTAATGGGTCTCGATCCCTCCCGGCCGCACGGAATGGACCCACAATGGCCGTGAGCAAGAGGCCTTAGGGTCCATTCAGACGTCCGCAAAATGAGTCTGCAATTTTGCGGAACGGGTGCAGACCCATTCAATTTCAATGGGTCTGGAAAAGATACGGACAGCACACAGTGTGCTGTCCACATCCGCACTTCCATTCCGCGGCCGTGCAAAAAAATAGAAAATGTCCTATTCTTGTCCGCAGACACAGACAAGGACGAGTGAATGGACCCTAAGTCGGAGAGGGGGACTGCCCCATGGTTGTACAGAGAACGTGTGTGTGCTGGAAGCTGCAAGAGATGGCGTACCCCTATTAGGGCTTCAACTATCGACTATTTTTGTCGAGTATTCTATTGATTAATCCAACAATTAATCGAGTACTCTAATAACAAAAAACTAATTAAAAGAACATTTTTCTTTATAAAAACTGATCAGCTGCCCCCTCAGTGCCATCAGCCGCCACCTCAGTGCCAACAGCCGCCCCCCCCCCTGTGCCACCAGCTTGCTCCCCAAGTGTCACCATCTCCCCATCCTAGCCATGCCCCCAGTGCCTGTACTTACCTTTCCTGTAGGGGCGCCACTCCACAGCTCCTCCAACTTCTCGTCTTGATGTCACAAAGCGTCAGGTCATGACCTGACGATGTGTCAGGATACAGTACAGTGAAGCGCGGTGCGGGCCAGCGGGTGACCACGGAGTGGTGAGTAATAACAAGCGCTTCACTCCTGCTCTGTGGTCACATGACACATACAAATCCTCGATGCAAAAAATTAGCATTGAGGATTTCTTTGTGTCGAATTACTAGATTTAATCAAGTAATTGTTTCCGCCCTAGCCCCTATTTCTGGATGCTAAAGCTACAGCAGAAAGGCAATGTGAGGAAGTTTGCTTCAGAGAAAGATCTGGGCCTTTCAACTACCTTTGCAGCTGTAAGCGCTATAAAATCTGTGAAATTGCAGAATTGTGGAAGGTCTGCCAGTCCATGCATGCTGAGAACTGTGACTGCTGTAATTGAACTTTATCTACCAGTAAGGAACCATCTATCTGTTAAACCTGCCTCATTAATGCTTAAACCTCAGTGAACCCTGCCTTGCACCTAAGAATTCATCACCACCAAGGGCACCCGAACCATCACCAGGCAGAAGAACCCCAGAAGCCTGTGTGCCCTGAAGGGAAGAAAAGGTGAGCCCTTCCCATCACTGCACAGCCCAGGGGATTGTCAGAGTGAGTAACTACTACCTATTCCTACTACTACTATCCTCTCCCCTCTCCTGGGCCTACTGCACAGAAACCTAAATATTGTGCAAACCGCATACCTCCCTTCATGGCAGTGGTATTGTCTAATGGCAGTGGTCTCTTTCAGCAGGATAACGCCCCTGCAAATATTCTTCATGAATGACTGAGGAGCATGGCAAAGAGATCAAGGTGTTGACTAATTCCTCAGGTCTCTGTTGGATCAAGCATCCGTGGGATGGGCTGGTAAAACAAACTTGATCCATGGAGGCCACACCTCATAACTTATAGGGCTAAATGACCTGCTGCTAATGTCTTGATGGCACAGAACATTTTCAGAGATCTTGTAGACTCCATACCTCGATCAAAGTTCTTTCTGCAGCACAAGGGGAGATCTATAGGCAAGTGTTTTTAATGGTATGGCTAACTGCTATGAGAGCACATTAAAAGGGGGGTCCAGGACTTTGAGATTGATGGTTTATACTTTTTTTGTTTTTGCCATAAAAATAACTTCATATAAATGAAACAATCATTTACATGTACCCAAAAATGACACCTAAGGCCTGTTTCACACTGCTGGCAGTAGTTCTAGCAGAGAACAGTCCGGAACTCTCTGGTTACGACATTGCCGGATGTTACCGGAATGCATACAGCTATTTTTGTCTGGCTGCATCCTGGCATATTTGCCAAACTACGTTATAGTCAATGAGGCCAGCCGGCATTCTGTTAACATCGGGAAATGCCGGGTCCAGAGAGCTCGGGCAGACTGTGGTCTGCCAGAACTACTGCAGGCAATGTGAAACAGGAACAAAAATTGTACACCCCCTCGCAGAAAAATCTTATACAGCAAGAAGACAAAAAAAAGGAATTACTGTTGAAATGTAGGTAGATGGAAACTAAAAACATTCCATTCTTCAAGACCAAGATTGTCCACTTCCTGAAAAGGATACTGTATAGTTATAGTTTTGTGGGCACCTTATAAGGGTTGTGGCTCCTAGTTCTAGCTGTGAAGCCAGGTATGGCTGATCTATGTCCTGTCCATAGGACATCTGTGTAATTACTGTACTGTACTGCTGTAGTTCCACACATCATCTCTTGCTTTGATGATATCTTTCTCGAGAAAGTCACTTCCTCTAGTATCTAAAAACCTTTCAGCAGAAACATTTTCCAGCATGTACTCAACAACTGTAGGATAAGAGAAGCCTGCACTGGCCAAGGATTCTTTCTTCTGTGCTGAATTCCATACCGTGGTTCCAAGAAAATCCCAGAACATTTCACTTGGCTCTTTCTATTCAAGGAGTCTAAGCAGTCAAACAGACTCTTATCTCATAAGCAGCTGCAGGACTGGCAACAGGCAGAGGCTCAGAAGACCAGAGGAAGCACTTGCCTGTCTCTAGTACTGTATTTCCAGTGCAATTCGCACACAGTACTATTAAATTCATTCATTATTAACTAGCGCCACAGAAAAAATAATCATGGTAAGATAAAAGGGCAGAACTTATCATACAATGGTCTAGTCCCTGCACTGGCAGTGGATGCGCCTAGTTTATGATGAGGTGCATCCTCCGGTATTCCATACGTCTGGAATTAAATCTACAGAAGCTCAGGGCTACCATAAAACTGGTGTAAAGGAAGATAAATTCGCTGGGCCGCTGGTGAAAGTGGCGAGTGAATGGGCCTGGACTGCAGTCTGCAATACTAAGCACAACCGCTATACATTGTATGCTTGGTAATCTGAGCTCCACAGCCTCTTCAAACAGCTGATTGGCGGGGGTGACGGGGGTTGGACCCTCTCTGATCAGATAGTGATGACCTATCCTGAGGGTAAGTGGTCAATATTCTACTCCCAGAAAACCCCTTTAAACCAAATTGAACTATATTCGGTAATATTAAGGCAAATGCGGATTACATACAATTTTTTCTGACAGATTTTTATGCAGAGAAATCTCAGCGTAGTACAGTACTAGCAATTTGAAAGACATTTGCCAAATCTCATGTTCACTTTGAATATTTTTTACATACGGAAATTGATCTGCAGTGTGTATTTTGAAATCCGCGGCATGTTAGTTGTTTCTGCAGATTTTTACTGCAAATTTCGTCCTTTTCAATGCAAAGGATGGGATCATCGCAACTCAATAAGACTTAGTGGCTGGGAGCCAATTTCATGCCAGATGTTTTCTATTTTCTCTGTGAAGCAGGTGGCCAGATCTTCAGCACAGTGGTCTGTGATAGGCTCCTGCACTTTACAACTGAGGAGGGAGTGAAAAGTGTCAACGTTTTTTTGGGTTGTTGGACAGTGAGGAGATTAGGGTGATGAAGTAGGTCTGTTTGGCGAGGTGGAGTTATAGGTTCTTAGCATAAATTTGTAATGGAGGAAATTTTCTGGTGTGCGAGCTTTTCTCCATAGGTGTTCGGCACTCCTATTGACACAGTAGCAAATAAAAAGACTTTCTTACATCAGAAAAATGATGTAGGGGGAACGATAAATTCCCCCAAGTATTTTTGGAAAGTTCCAAGTGACATTCTGGAATTTTATACTCTTTGTCCCCTTGTGTTATGTCTGTGCTTTTTACTAGTTTGTATCAGGGCGAGTTCACAAATCAGTGAATTTTTCTGCATAAAAATCTGCAACAAATCTGTAATGATATCCACTTATGTTGCATGCCAGTTTCATTCTATATTCTGGCGTGGGCTGTGCCATGGATTTCTCTCATGGTATGAAGTAAATGGTGAAACTTCACACCATTTCCAAAACAGATAGGGCATACTTGGGCACACCCGTCCCACATCGCACCCTCTTTTCAGGAAAGTGGTGAGAACGGCGTACAAATGCCACTTGAATCTGCTGCCATGTGAGTAAAACTAACATTGTACTGTGCTTTGTTGCAGAATTTCGCTTTCTCCAGCGTTGCTCCAGGAGTGCCCAACACCTATGTAGAAAAACTCGCACACCAGAAAATTTCCTCCATTACAAATTCATGCTAAGAACCTATAACTCCACCTCACCAAACAGACCTACTTCATCACCCTAATCTCCTCACTGTCCAACAACCCAAAAAAAACTCTGACACTTTTCACTCCCTCCTCAGTTCTAAAGTGCAGGCGCCTATCACAGACCACTGTGCTGAAGATCTGGCCACCTGGTTCACAGAGAAAATAGAAAACATCTGGCATGATTGATTTGCGATGCTCTCATCCTTTGCATTGAAAAGGACGAAATTTGCAGTAAAAATCTGCAGAAACAACTAACATGCTGCGGATTTCAAAATACACACCGCAGATCAATTTCCGTATGTAAAAAATATTCAAAGTGAACATGAGATTTGGCAAATATGTCTTTCAAATTGCTAGTACTGTACTACGCTGAGATTTATCTGCATAAAAATCTGTCTGAAAAAATTGTATGTAATCCGCATTTGCCTTAATATTACCGAATATAGTTCAATTTGGTTTAAAGTGGTTTACTGGGAGTAGAATATTGACTACTTACCCTCAGGATAGGTCATCACTATCTGATCAGTGAGGGTCCAACCCCCGTCACCCCCGCCAATCAGCTGTTTGAAGAGGCTGTGGAGCTCAGATTACCAAGCATACAATGTATAGCGGTTGTGCTTGGTATTGCAGACTGCAGCCCAGGCCCATTCACTAGAATGAGACTGAGCTACAACTAGGCCATGTGACCAATGAACATGACGTCTCTTTCCTGGAAAGATGCCACAGCGCTCCCCGATCGCATGTCCTGTACGTGTTATCCGTCTTTTTTTTTTGTGTGTGTGGCATGGCCTGACCACAGTTTAAAGAGGACCTGTAACCTCTCCTGACAGGTGTGTTTTAGTACATGGATTCCCATTGTAATTAAAATCCCTGCACAGTTTGACACTATTCAGTCAGTGCTGCCAGTGTCAGACTGTGCAGGGACACACTGCCAACTCTAAAACCCAAATGTATCTTTATTTCAGACTGCTGGCTGACTTCTAGTAGGAATAATATAATAATGACACAATAAAAAGCCATAAGAATAGATGCTCAATTGTTATTTCATGGGGAATGCAGGTAGTTATGCAATGATGGACAGAACACACGGCCGGGGGTCCCTTAGAGTGAAAGTTTTTGTTGTGACTCCAGATGCAGTGAAGCAACAAGGGACAGAATCCCCTTAAGTAGATGTGTTGGTGATTGGTACCCAGGGTAGGAATGCCAGAGTGGTGTAGGGTGGCCTAATGTCCCTTAATGGTGTTGAACTTGTCACGGTGCTCCTACCTGGATACACTGGAGCCCAAGCATGGCCGTCCATTGCAGAAAAATGGGTGGTTGAATGGTGGGATACAGAAATAAATTGGAGTCCATACTTGGTATAACGCTGAACAACAGCTTTACTTGAATAAACTTCCATCAGAGTAACAATCTTTCAACTTTGTCTTGATTACCAGCAGGCTTTGGCATGAATTCTGGCAGTCAAACACACTCGGCTCTGATACATCAGTTGCTCTCTGGCTGTGCTGTGTAGACAGGATTACATGGGAACTTTCCCTTTTTTATGTACTTAGCCTTCTGTAGTCTGACTCTCTATCTTTTTTTTATCCAGGGAACTTTTACTCCTGGCTCCTGAGGCTTGTAGCTTGGGCCTCCAGGTCCAGCAGAGCTGATGGTGCTGGGACAAGGGCCTGCTTCCTTCCCCTTAGTGGGGGTACTCTCAACTGACCTTCACTAACTAAAACTCCTCCCTCTCTAGAGAGGGCCAGATAGGAAAGAAAAGCTCCATTCCAGGTAAACTAGCTCTGCCATTACTGCCGCCATCTGCTGGTGACCAGGTCCATTACATCAAACATAACAGCTAAATAAAAATAAATATACACATTTTGTAGGACCTGGAAATAAGTGCATAGATGACGTTATATCAGCCATAAAAGCTAGTAGAGAGACGTAAAAGGTGGTAATGCACCTCTGGGGCGTTACATTTCCCAGCACTTGAGTCAAGCCGCCCTCGGCTTGTGCTTAGGGTATATATATATATATAATGTATATGCTCTCAGGGTACCTGGAAAAATACAACGTGCTGCACGAAAATACACACATACCTGGACTAACATAGAAGACGGCTACCTACAGGCTCCTGACTGAGAAGGGTGTCTTTCAACGGTTTTCCCTCTCGCAGCGAACTGAACCAATAAGTACTCTATAAGTACTACTTTACTGCTCTAAGAGCTCAACACTCCGTGACGTGGCCATAGTCATATATGGAGCATGGGGGGGGGGGGGGTGTCATATACTGTAATCCCTCCACATTCTTTGATACGCCTGCAAACAGAAGGGTGGCTTCATCCTGTAATCCCTTCCAAGCACCAAAGTCTGAAAATAGCTTTTCGCACGGTCACCTTGATGACTAAACTGGTAGCTAAACACACATCTTCCTTAAGGCAGGACCCCTTGCCTTAGGACACACTAAACAAGGAGGAGTAGCCGGTTCTCTCTCCATACACATAATAGCAGCAGGATCACCCTTCACGATCTTAGACCTGCTTGTGACGTATGTTAACGTCCTCAGAGGCAGTCCATAATAACTAAGCAATGACATAAGGTGCTGACTATCTGGTTAACTGGATAATTACACAAAGGTCTATACAAAAGTGCACCTGCGGCACCTGAAAAAGAATACGCACAATGGGCAATAGACTTGAACATTGCTGAAACTTAAAAGGTTAGTGCAAATATTTAATGCAGGCACATTTTTGATGCAAGAAGATAATGCAATAATTAAGTGTAATAATAAAATCACATTAGAGTCTCTTCTCTTCATGCTTGAAGGTAAAGTGCACTGAACTGGAACTTTAAGTGCAACAAACTCTCCTAAGTCCAAAAGACTAATTTGTAATCCATAGGAAATAATTAATTGAAATCCCAATGAGGCATTAATTGTAATCCATGGGAAACAATGTAATTTGTGATCCAAATAAGGTAGTAAAAGTCACTTGTAACCCACATAAGGCAATAATGTAATTTGTAATCCACATATGTAGCAATATAATATAGCAGCACAGGTCATGAGAACCGTTAAGCAAAGAGGCTCCCAAATAACCTGAAAAGGGAGGAAAAAAAGGGAAAAATTGGCACTGTTAGACGCAACTGGGATTTTTGGTAGCTGGGGGGTGTCCTAACTCACATAGCCATCCGGGTGAGGGCTAAGAACAAGGGTAACCTGAAACATAGATAAAATGCCAACAGGCCCTCACCCTTCAGGTCCAGTCCACAAAGTGGCCTGTTAAATGGCAAAGGTGAGGTTCTTTAGAGAAAGGACCGGACGTCCTCCTCGCTGCCGATCCTGACCTTCTATATTCCACCTTGGCTTGAGTGGTGGAGTGCCACTGCCCCCTTGTGGCTGAACTTGGTATCGACCGGTTCGTGACACTTTTCCCAGAAGCTGTCATCTTCTGCTTCATAGGTGCGGCTGCTCTGGCCATCCCAAAGGGGTCCAGTACTCCGGCTGTAGGGGCGCCGGCAAATAGTCCTCTTCTCTGGGGGGCGAATCCTGTGCTGCTGCCCTCTTCATAGGTGCCTCCACATTTCATGGTAGCTGGTAGTTAATTACCGTCGGGCTTATGGTTACTGACGTGGTGGACATGCATGCCTGCGGAGCAAGGGGTGTTGGGGGCGCTGAAAGTCCGAGGATGAGTGGCTCTGGCTCTAGTTGGGGGTCTATCCTGAAAGCGGAGCACTCCATAAGCTGTTTCTTGCAGGCAGAGCACTCTACCGGTGGCACTAGGATCGTCCGGCCATTCTTCAGGTGCGGTCAAAGGCACTAGGGTTTTGGCAAACAGACCATGGGGGTGTATTCCACGATGTCCCCAGGTAAAGGTTATGGCGGGCTTGTGGCAAGTAAGGACGCTTTACAGAGAGTCTGGTAAAGTAGAGCTCCCGGTCAGTCTTATTATCTTGGACGAATCAAGACCCCAGTTCTACAGAAAACCATACTATGCCTCCGCTTCTCCTCTCTGGGGTACCTGGGCTGTGGCCTGTCCCAGACCCTGATAGCCCAGTCTTCCACAGCCTTGTGGTACTCCCACATGTTACGGGCATGGGCAGTAATCTCCCTGGGAACCATGGGATTAAGTCCCTCAAATGAACCATGTTTTCTGGGTGGTGTAGTGGAAACTCTGACTGCCATCTCCGCGCCACCTGGCACGGGGAATGCCCTTGGCCTCTCTAGTGGGGTTCACTGTACCTGCGATACGTAGATTTCTTCCAGCGGAGACTTCGACTCTGGGGTCCTCATCTCCCCACACCAAGCCTCCCCAGTCCGGCTGTCAAGGGCGCGCCATGTAGCCTTCTCTAACGCCGACACAGACAGGAAATGAAGGAGGAGCTTCCACTTTCTTTCTTCACACAGTAACATCGCTCCCAGTAGGCAGGGCTAGACTTTCCTGCTCTAACTGGGGGCGTTCCTGGATTTTCCCACTTTAGTTGGGCAAGAAGACACTGCGCCATCAAAGTCAAAGGTGGCTGATTAACTCTTCAGATGCCGGTGGCATGGTTCTGCGCTTGCTGCTCCGCAATAAACGCATTAAAGTCATTTTTAAAGGTAGTTTTGTAAATCCAATAGGTTAGACAGTTCATGGGCACACAGACTGACCCCGTCTGGATCCTGTTTGTGATGCCAAAATGCAATGGCGGACAGGACACGCGGCCGGGGGTCCCTTAAAGTGAAAGTTTTTGTGAAGCAACAAGAGACAGAGTCACCTTAAGTAGATGATGTTGGTGGTTGGTACTCAGGGTAGGAATGCCAGAGTGGTGTAGGGTAGACTAATGTCCCTTAATGGTGTTGAACTTCTCAAGGTGCTCCTACACTGGAACCCCAAGCGTGGCCGTCCATTGCAGAAAAAGGGGTGGTTGAATGGTGGGATGAAGAAATAAATTGGAGTATAATGTTGAACAACAGCTTAACTTGAATAAACTTCCATCAGATAAACAGGTCCTGTTTAACTGACCTGAAGTCACAGCATCATAATGAAGTATGATGCTGTGAGTTCGGGTCAGCTGGACCCACAGTTGGTTTAGAAGACTCATTATCATCTACCCTATCAGATAATTCTGAGTTAACAAAATAAAGTTTCTCTTTTGGGGCCACTATCACATAACTGGAGCAGAGATTGGAGGCAAAAAGTGTTTCTCTTTCTGGAGCCAAGACATCTGTGGTTATATGGGCAGTGCGTTTTTCCCCCTTGTGGTGGCACCGCAGGGAAAAGGTTAGTTTACTGAAGGCGTTCCAGCAGAGATCAGTACAAGAACCATAAGGCCAGACACACAAAAGCGAGTTCAATGCCAGGAACTAGCAATGTGTGTCAGTGTGAGGTCTGACCTCCTCTCCTCCGACAGCGTTATGTCAGTGTAATTCAATAGATTCCAGGACTGTCAGGGTCACACAGCATTATAAATCATTACAATGCTGTCAGAGGAGCAGAGTTCAGAACAGGACCTCTCACCAAAACACACGCTGCAGGTTTCTCGCACTGAACTCGCTCGTGTGTGTCTGATCTAAAGCTCATATGATCATGGTAGATACCAGAGGAGGACAGGGACTTGGGTTGGTAACTACTGACAGTGTCGGACTGGGGTGCTGAGGGCCCACTCTGCAGCTACATGCAACTACTACCTGCTCACAAAGTGGTGCGGCAGCAAAAAAAATCTCAGGATAATTGGTTATGGGGGACCCAGGCAACAACTTCAAGAAGGTAAATACCTGGGTAAAGAGGATACTAGTTGGCCTACCTGTATATTTAGAAGTCATCTTCACCACTGGATGCCATATAATAAGGAACTCGGTACTTTTTATATAATTTATCTACTCAGTTTTTTACATGGATATAGGGCTGGTGAAGATGCCTCCAGGACTGGGGGCCCAGCTTTGTCAGGGGCCCACCAGGGTATACACCTATTCTCCTGCGGGCCAGTCCGAGCCTGAGCTTGGGCCGGAAACCCAACAGAGAGAATGTCTAGGACCCTAAACCAATAGACAGTAGAAACTGGATCAGCAGGACCATTAAATGTCAAAAGCTACTGAGACACTAATAAAATTGTCATTAATGATAGCAATGATAGCGAGTCATGAGGGCAGTGCTCTGAGACAATCTCCTCTCTTTTGGCAAAATATCTCTGGTAGATAAGAGTCCATGTGACATCACAAAAGCATTCCTCACAACTTTTTAGATGGTCAAAGAGGGACACTTACGGTTCATTGTGTGAAATATCCAATTTTTCCTGCATATCTATACACTTCAATAGTTTTCTCTTACGAAATAGCTCAAAAATAATCGGAATGTAGAACTTTCTAAAACACCAACTGCATTAAATAATGAAATTATACACAAGGCAGGCTCTAATATACAGAGAGGAACCAGACAAACACTTTCTGGTTCAATGTTGTGAATGTAATAATGAAAATCTGTACATCAGATCAAAAAGAGGGGCATTTAAAGAGCTAAGAGGGACTTGGGTCAAAAAGAGGCACTGTCCCTCCAAAAGAGGGACACTTGGGAGGTCTGCATAAGGGACCTCAGCTGCCTGTGTCCAGCCCTGATATGTTCTTCATCTATTTTCTAAAATGTTACTGGAGTAAAGGTCTTTGGGAGCAATATGAAAGTACAGGACCTACATAATGGGGGAGATTTATCAAAAAGGAACACTGCTTAGTGGCCCATAGTAACCAGATCAGATACAACTTGTCATTTAACAAAGGAGCTGTTGTGCAACTAAGGCAGTTTTCCTTACACCAGTTTAATAAATCTCCCCCACAGTGCACTATAGAAGGCACCGCAATTACTCTGTGGCTATGATAATTATAGCTTAATTCTGCATTCATGAACATTAATCTGAGCAATCAATTATTGATATGAAGACTCTGAATATCAAATTCTTACCATAGGGCTCCAATGAATCGTTATAATCGAATGTGCTTATTCCACGCACCATCTATTAACGTCAGCTGCTGGTGTTAAAGCCTGTGGCAATAATACAGAGTTAATTTGTTATGCCGCTCCGTTCTAGGTGTCATATTGATATAAGTGGCATTGGCTTATATGACACTACTTATAAAGAGACACACGCTTCCTTTACAGATGTATGCAGATTCTGTAGTAGAGCCTGGAATTGGTACTACTTATAGAGGAAAAGGTCTATAATCACAGATACAGATGGATCCTCCCTTAAAGGGGTATTTCCATCTCAACCATTCGGGGAAGCCATGGGTGGCTGGAGTAAGCCGACTGAGCTACGCTGTTTCCATAACTGACTCTTTCTGTAGCGATCATTCAGGGGTAGACTGGCCATAGACCCTACAGGGAAATTTCCTGGTGGGCCGATGCCCAGGGGGCTGCCCAAGCCCTTGTCATAGCTGCCAGCCAGGAACATAAAGATCTGATGCTCTCAGCATTAATCAATATAGAAGGCCACAGGTGCCCTCCTGAATTCAACTGTATTGATGTCTTCAGGACGATGATCCCGCTTCATACAGTGCAGCGAGTGGAAGTATTTTGTGCTGCACTGTGGTATTACCCTGATAACAATGGGGTCCAGGTGGTCGCCAGATATAGATTCGAGAAATCTGTTACAGATGTTCCACCAGTCGTGTTGTGACACTGATATATATGTACTGTATTTTAGTCAGTCACTGGTACGTCGGTACATAATATTCATAGGGCATCGTAGGGAAAAGGTATATACATAGTCCAGGATAAAGTCCTCGAATGTCTAGACCGCAGTAGGGTTCACAGCTATCCAGATATCATCAAATAATCAGATGTAGCAAGGGTAACACACACACTCTTAACTCAAGTTTCTTAACTCATCGCGTTATCTTGAAACAAAAGCCATTGAAAAGCAATTGCTTAACGCATTTAGTTAAGATAACATGTCTCATAAAGCATGTGTGTTAACCCTGCTACATCCATAGGTCCATGTGTCTACAGAACAGCATAGATTCACAGCTGTCTAGACGTCATCCGGTACATCAGGTCCGACGCATTTCTTCCCAGATCAGTACTCTGGGGTTCATCAGGGACTCATGAGTAAGAAAATGGACATCAGGTCTACTGGGGAAATAGACCAGATATATCCCTCCATATTAATCAATATCTGCAGTTATAACGCCAGTATGTCCAGGATTTAGTGTTCAGTGGCCGCTAGGGTGCATCATTTGGATATTACACTTAAGGGTTATATGATATTAACTCCCAGTGGTGAAGACGTCACATCCTATGACACTATATACTATAGCCCTGCAGGATAGTCAGGGCAAAAAGCAAAAATACACAGACCAGGGCACGCACCCCGAGATGACAATGCAGCTGCTGGCAGGTGTCTAATAACTAGTGAAAGTAGGCTCAACGATACATCTCTGTGTTCTATGCTCCTAGGCTTACAGAGACACAGACCAGGCAGTCAGGTAGGTTTCAGCACTTATCTTCTTGGCCCCTTCATAGGGGTAGTGGTCTGTTGAATGAAGACTCCTAGTTCATACCTCCCAACCGACCCGGATCTGGCGGGACTGTCCCATATTTTAGTGGCTGTCCTGCGGTCCCAGTACGGGTGAGCTATGTCCCGCTCTCAGGCAGCTGTCTCTGCTTCCATAGGACGCTGTACATAGTGTTCCTCTTTTCAAAATTTGGGAGGTATGGCCTACATCATGGGGGTCCTAGAATCATAGACAGGTTGTTGTGCTTTTCCGGATGAGGAGAGCACAGTATGGCAGCTTGTCATATGGAAGCAAGTTGTTAGGAGGATGTGTAAGGCAATCCCAGCCCAGGATGCTCTCCAGTCCAGTGGTGCAATGAAGCCTGAGCAACACAAGGACATAGCAGAGCTGAAGTGCACCCAGAACAACAGAGTTAAATTTGTACAGCAGACTTGAGTTTGCCACCTGGGTCAAATGGCCAGCAGTGACTGCTGTGAGAGGGGAGGAGGAGCAGCCCTGGGACATTTGATTGGCTGACAGTACACAACACAGCTCTTACATCACGTCAGGAAATGCTCAAGTGGGATTTACAGACACCAGCAGAGGAAAGGGAGGCACACATTTCTGGTTGCACAACAGTGATTCAAGGAAACTAATAGTTTTTCGAATGATTTACTTCAAAGAAAAAAAAAAATCTTTCATACATTGTCAGTTATACATTCACATATTTCTATAACATAATGCTATTTTCATTTTATTTATTTTATTACATCCCTGATGATGTCAGCTTTGCTCCTGGTCAGCCTGTTTGCCTCATAGGCTGATTTTAATTAGCATGAGTATAAAGCTTAGTTTGCTCAGCATGCATGTTGGTACTTGTAGACCAGCATGCAGGCGGAACCTATACCCCCTGAACTTCATGGTCGCTGTCATGGCACTTAACAGGTTATACTTAGTGTTAGGTTCCCGTCTTACAGAGATCGCCTTGACGTGCGGCAGACGGACTCAAATAATTCTGTACAAAATGATTTGCCAAGCATCTCTAATTTATAAGCATAGCATAAGCAATGTAATTCATTTTTGTACTTTATTTGGTTTGCAGAGAGCTGTTGCACTGTATGTTATGTTTTCAGCTATGGCGAAGTGCGCCTGCCCACTGGAATGTGCTGACTGACCCCCTTTTTTCTTAGCTTTGCTCAGTCACGTCAGGGTTATGACCGTTGAATAAAAGGGAACCTGTTATCAGAATTGACCAACAGCAATAATTACATATTCCTATTATTCATCCTCACATCATTCATAAACTGGCCTTAAAGGGGTTGTCTGGGCTTTTAATATTGATGATATATCCTCAGGTCATCAATCCTCAATCAGCTAATGAGGAGATGGCGCGCGCAGTGTGCACGTGCCGCCTCCTGTCTCTCTTCCTGTTTGTTGCTGTTTTGCCATAGACAGCAGCAGTAAGCAGGAAGAGAGACTGGAGATGGGTGTGCAGTCTGCTCATACAGTTGATCGGCGGGGGTGTTGGGTGTGAGACCCCCGAATATCTGATATTAATAACCTGGACAACCCCTTTAAGCTCAAAAGTATTGCCTTTACGTCAAAAATCAAAATGTACCCGACATCATCTAGGAATCTCATAGAGTCCCTGGGGTTTTGTGCTGGATGAGGCGCTAATCTCCCTCTCACAGACCACCCCTTGCCCTCCTGACGTCAGCGCCTGGCCAAGTGTAGAAGACCTCCTTGCGCTGCCACGATCCAGACATGCTCAGTGAGTGGAGGTGTATACACCTCAGCTTCAATCTGCAGCGGGCGCCTCCCCCCAGTGCCCTTTAAGAGGTAAAAAAAAGTGCTTGTTTTCGTGACGCCAGTTGCAGTGAAGCAACAAGGGCACAAGGCCCCTTTTACTAATACTGTGGATGGTACCCAGGTGTAGGAATACCAGACTGGTGTAGGGTAGCCTAAATGTCCCTTAATGTTGGTGCACGTGTCACGGTGCTCCTACCTGGATATACTGGACCCTAGGCGTTGGCTCCGCAAAAAATGAAAAGGGGGGTGTTGATGAAGAAATAAATGGAGTCCAGACTTGGTGATGAAGTTGATAACAGATTTACTTGAATAAACGTTTCTCCAAACAGACTTTGTCTTGGTTCCAGCAGGCTTTGGCATTAACTGTGACAGGCAAACTCCTCTCAACTATGTCTGTTGCTCTCTGGCTCTGCTGTGCTGACAGGATTGCTGTATAATTTAGCTTTCTCTGGGTGCTGCAACTTCTCTCTTGTAGTCTGAATTCTGCTACACCTGGCTCCTGAGGCTCTAAGCTTCTGCCTCCATATCCAGCTGGGCTGAAGGTGCTCCAGCTGGCTTGGGCAATGCACATCCAGCAGGGACGCGCACCTGCTGCACACCCTCCCTTGGCAGAGGGTAAACTAAACCCTTCCCTTAGCAGGGGGTAAGCTAGACTTTCTAGAAATGGTCTCCACCCTTCCTGCAGCAAGCGGGAGAACGCCCACCACACCACAGAGGTACCTGTAGCTCTGCTATTTATGCTGCCACCTGCTGTTGAACCAGGTATATTACATTTAAACCGTTACATAATAAGAAATATGAATACACATTTTGCAGGACCTAGAAATTAATACATAGGATGACACGTGGTTAATTATAGGAGATAGTGGCGGGGTTCAAAAGTGGTAATGCCACTTCCAGTAGGTAATTCGCTCTAGGTCAATTCTGATGACAGGTTCCCTTAGTGCTTAGGCTCAGGCTATTGCTCCTTCTATGCCTGTGTCCTTCACCATGCTTTACAGTGCAGCTTTACTTGTTCAGGTTGTTCACTATGGATGAACAAAATCCTACACTTCGCAATAACATATTTGCCAACTAAGCCAAATCAGATTTTCAGAGACAGTTATAGCAAATTCGTGCTGTCCCGGGCTGAAAACAAGCGGAGGTAACTCAGGTGTTTCCAGGTAGAGCTGGGGCATTCCCACGGGCAGGGCTTACATGCCCCGATTTTACCAACTGAAAAGTCGGTAAGTCCCATAAAGACAATACCAAATTTACGCAGAGGTGACAGCAAGGGTATGACAATGATAACATACAAGCAAATTAAAAGGGTATTCCCAATAACCTGAGCAAGTATTGGCCATTTTATACAGGAATGTGGGAGCAGGAAATGTACTGGTACATAATTAGGCAATTATTTTTTTATAGCTCTGGGTGATAACCCTTGTCGGTGCCATAACGGCGGCCATATTGATTGCCATTCAGGTCTCTCACAAACTCAAGGAGTTCAGAATATTTTAGTCATAATGATTTTAGCTGCAGGGAAGTTGTAGTATTACCTGCTGTCATTCAAATTAATGTCTGACCATGCAGTTCACGGAGCTCCAAACCTATCAGAGCAACAACCATTGTTTGTTAGCGGCTGTTCTCTAGCTCATAGAAGGGGGGCCTGAGCTGCATCTTCTTGTTTACAATGTATTTATGGCCTTAAAAAGCAGATGAATAGGGGCTGTCTCTTGTCCTTGTGAGGTAACCCTGTTAAAAATTTTCTTCCAGTAAAAACAACTTTTCATAAATTAAGGCCCCCTGCACACGGCCGTGTTTCACAGCCGTGTGCGGGCCGTGGAACCGCGGCCTGGATCCCTCCTGAGAGCTGGAGCGCACGGCGTCACTGGTTGCTATGACGCCGTGCGCTCCCTGCTGCCGCCGCAATACAGTAATACACTGGTATGATCTATACCAGTGTATTACTGTACTGTGCCGGCAGCAGGGAGCGCACGGCGTCATAGCAACCAGTGACGCTGTGCGCTCCTGCTCTCAGGAGGGATCCAGGCCGCGGTTCCACGGCCCGCACACGGCTGTGAAACACGGCCGTGTGCAGGGGGCCTTAGGGTTCAAGTCAGGGATGCTCAACCTGCGGCCCTCCAGCTGTTGCAAAACTACAACTCCCAGCATGCCCTAATAGCTGTAGGCTGTCCAGGCATGCTGGGAATTGTAGTTTGGCAACAGCTGGAGGGCCGCAGGTTGGGCATCCCTGGTTTAAGTGAATATAAGAAACTCTGTAATATATTTCAGTAGAGGAAAAAACCCTCTTTCTTCACGGCTGAGATGCTTTTCAGCTTTACTTAGAAGCCAGGTTACTGTACCCCATAGAAATATATGAAGAGGGGAGAGGGACAAAGAAGCAGTCGCTATGGTGTCTCTCATACAAAGCACACAATAAAAACAAGAGTCCATTCTCCTTATATCTCCCTAGCACAGCAGTATTGAGGATATTATACAGCAGCACTGAGCAGTGTTGCTGTGAATCCAGCACTGGGTGAGATAGAACACGTGTTAGAGACTTCCGAAGTCTCTTTGTGTATGTCTGTTCCTCTCTCTTACTTTACAGCTGCTTCTTCTTTTCCATACTTTCCCCTATCTATAGACTTCTATGGATAGCGTTTAACTTTAAAGGGGTATTCCCATCTGAGACGATGGGGGCATATCGCTAGGATTCATTTCTATTCATTTCTTAGCTAGTATAGGCGGTTCATTAGAAATGCATGGAGGGCGGCTGCGCATGTGCACTGTGCCCACCGCCACTTTCAGGGCTCCATTCTCAGTGAAAACCGGGGTTCTCCAGCCACCATTTTCCCCGCTCTGTTCTCGATATAGGTGCAGGTCCCAGAGGAGGGTCCCGCACCTATCAGACAAAGGGGGGCATATCCTAGCAATATGTCCCCATTGTCTTAGATGGGAAAAACCCTTTAAGCTAGAAAGTACCCTGCTCTATGGAGATGGATTTTATAATTGAATGCAGAGTCAGTGACCAATTTAGGAGATGGGTGGAAAGGAGGCTGAGAAATGGAGAAAGACATTTTCTCAAATAAGATACGCTGTAAACTTTTTTTATTAACTTTTTTCACTTGTACTACTGAATTATGGAAAGTTGTTTATAATCAGAAATGCACTTTAATTGTGTAAACTAATTATAATTTTTTGCTAATTATTGACACTTGTATGTAATCCGACTCATGCAATACCTAATCTATGCTGAATATATTATCTGCTTAACAGCAGAAAGGTGCTAAGAGATAGAAAATAGGATTCACACCATTCTTTAAGCTCCTTGCTGCGCTCTATTGTATATGCATAGAATTCAATGAAAGGAGGCATTTGGTATAAGATAGCAGGTTCAATGCTATAACCTGCAATCCTTCACAGTACTAATAATGAAATGTCAGCTTAACTTAGATTGAAAATAAGTGTAAATAAAGAAAGATTGTACATAATGATCTACACAAGGTTCATAGGAAGGACTGGCATCAAACTAGCAAAAAACTGAATTACTGTAAGCAAAAAAACTGGGACAAAATATCATGCATGAGTAGTGTTGATCACGAATATTCAAATTTTTATCGCAAATATAGGTACTTCGAAAATTCGCGAATATTTAGAATATAGTTATATATATTCAGAATTTCGAATATTCAAATTTTTTTATTTTTTATTTTATTTTTCGATTTATTTTTATTTTTTAATCAGTACACATAATCCCTTCCTGCTTCTAGCTTGTGGGCCAATAAGAAGGCTGCAATATACTTGACTTTAGGAGTAGTAGTGTTTGCGAATTTTGCTCTATATTCGTTTTTTCGAATATTCTTGTTTTAGAATATTACGAATATTCGAAAAAACAAAGTTATAGCAATATAGCGAATATTTGAAAAAAACAGATATAGAGCAATTTAGCTAATATAGTGCTATAATCTTTTTTTTTTATAGTTGTAATTTTTTTCCAATCTGAACTTCAGATGAGAAAAAAAATTACAACTATTAGACAAAGAAGATTATAGCACTATATTAGCTAAATTGCTCTATATTCGATTTTTTTTGAATATTCGCTATATTGCTATATATTCTTGTTTTAGAATATAACAAATATTTGAAAAAACAAAGTTATAGCAATATACAGACGTGGACAAAATTGTTGGTACCCTTTGGTCAATGAAAGAAAAAGTCACAATGGTCACAGAAATAACTTTAATCTGACAAAAGTAATAATAAATTAAAATTCTATAAATGTTAACCAATGAAAGTCAGACATTGTTTTTCAACCATGCTTCAACAGAATTATGTAAAAAAATAAACTCATGAAACAGGCATGGACAAAAATGATGGTACCCCTAACTTAATATTTTGTTGCGCAACCTTTTGAGGCAATCACTGCAATCAAACGCTTCCTGTAACTGTCAATGAGACATCTGCACCTCTCAGCAGGTATTTTGGCCCACTCCTCATGAGCAAACTGCTCCAGTTGTGTCCGGTTTGAAGGGTGCCTTTTCCAGACTGCATGTTTCAGCTCCTTCCAAAGATGCTCAATAGGATTGAGGTCAGGGCTCATAGAAGGCCACTTTAGAATAGTCCAATTTTTTCCTCTTAGCCATTCTTGGGTGTTTTTAGCGGTGTGTTTTGGGTCATTGTCCTGTTGCAAGACCCATGACCTGCGACTGAGACCAAGCTTTCTGACACTGGCTAGTACATTTCTCTCTAGAATTCCTTGATAGTCTTGAGATTTCATTGTACCCTGCACAGATTCAAGACACCCTGTGCCAGACGCAGCAAAGCAGCCCCAGAACATAACAGAGCCTCCTCCATGTTTCACAGTAGGGACAGTGTTCTTTTCTTGATATGCTTCATTTTTTCGTCTGTGAACATACAGCTGATGTGCCTTGGCAAAAACTTCGATTTTTGTCTCATCTGTCCACAGGACATTCTCCCAGAAGCTTTGTGGCTTGTCAACATGTAGTTTGGCATATTCCAGTCTTGCTTTTTTATGATTCGTTTTCAACAATGGTGTCCTCCTTGGTCGTCTCCCATGTAGTCCACTTTGGCTCAAACAACGACGGATGGTGCGATCTGACACTGATGTTCCTTGAGCATGAAGTTCACCTTGAATCTCTTTAGAAGTCTTTCTAGGCTCTTTTGTTACCATTCGGATTATCCGTCTCTTAGATTTGTCATCAATTTTCCTCCTGCGGCCACGTCCAGGGAGGTTGGCTACAGTCCCATGGATCTTAAACTTATGAATAATATGTGCAACTGTACTCACAGGAACATCTAGTTGCTTGGAGATGGTCTTATAGCCTTTACCTTTAACATGCTTGTCTATAATTTTCTTTCTGATCTCTTGAGACAGCTCTTTCCTTTGCTTCCTCTGGTCCATGTCGAGTGTGGTACACACCATATCACCAAACAACACAGTGATTACCTGGAGCCATATATATAGGCCCAATGGCTGATTACAAGGTTGTAGACACCTGTGATGCTAATTAGTGGACACACCTTGAATTAACATGTCCCTTTGGTCACATTATGTTCTGTGTTTTCTAGGGGTACCATCATTTTTGTCCATGCCTGTTTCATGAGTTTATTTTTTTACATAATTCTGTTGAAGCATGGTTGAAAAACAATGTCTGACTTTCATTGGTTAACATTTATAGAATTTTAATTTATTATTACTTTTGTCAGATTAAAGTTATTTCTGTGACCATTGTGACTTTTTCTTTCATTGACCAAAGGGTACCAACAATTTTGTCCACGTCTGTAGCGAATATTCGAAAAAAAATCGAATATAGAGCAATTTAGCTAATACAGTGCTATAACCTTCTTTGTCTGTCTAATAGTTGTAAAATTCACAATAAAAATTCGAATCCGAAAATTCGCATATTACACAATCATTACCTTGCCGATTTTTTGAGTAAAAAAAACCCCCGTGAATTTTCGAATATTCGACGAATATTCTAAAAAATATCGCGAATTCGAATATGACCCTTGCCGCTCATCACTATGCATGAGTAGATAATTCTAATATACGGATGTAGTAGGGTTAAGACTCATGCTTTATGAGATGTGTTAACTAAACACGTTAAGCAATTGCTTTTCAATGGCTTTTGTTTCAAGATAACGCAATGAGATAATGCAATTTGAGTTAAGGGTTTGAGTGTTACCCCTGCTACATGTGTACTATACTAACATAAGGAGTAGACCTGATACTAGTTCACTATACTATGAGTAAACATTAAAACACTGTAGTAATATCAAGGTTTGGATAAAGTAAATCTAATTAGCCCCTAATACATTATAGTAATACAATAAGAGTAGATAATACACAATAGTAATATAAAATGATTACATGCGATACTAATACACTATAGTAATTTAATAAGAGTAGATACTAATACTGTAGTAATATAAAATTAATACATACTAATATTAAGCTTTTAGGAAGATGCACAATAAGTAAAATCACATGAGAAATAATCAAATATTATCTAATGAAATAAAATATACATCATATGAGCATGCTGAGAATATATGAGGCAAGAGATGAGCGAATGTCTTCATGGTCCTCAGTGTGGGATGCCCTTCACATCTCTTACTTCTCATCATCTTGGCAACATTTCCTCCAAGTCAGCAACTACGTAAGCAACGACGGTCCAGATGGCTGCACAGAGGTTCATCCAGATGGGGTTCTGGACTGTCATCGTGTCTCCTTCCGAGTGATGGAACCAGAAATATTTGCTTATGTCATCAAGAAGACTTGCCCCTAGGACGTAGATTATATAAGGTTAGGTCATGGTTTTCAGTTGTAATACCGTAAAGCTTTAGATAGCTCACATGCTTTGGAGAAAGTTTTTGAAAACTCACAGTAACCCCAAAACAATGCCAACCACAGTGTGCTTATAACAGTTACAGTTTTAGTATCCCGATAGCTATAGCCGCCAAAGTGGCCCCTAACAGTATCAGCTACTGAACCCTCATAACAGGAGCAGCTGCAGTGCTCCATAATTGAAATAAGGTCAACCCAAAATAGTTCTTTCCACAGTGTCCCCAGAACAGTAGCAGTCTTTTCACTCCCATAGTTTTAATAATAGTAGCAACCAGAGTGGTTCAGTAACAGTAGTAGCAACAAGAAGCAATAGTACAATAAACTTAGCGTTCTGTGCTCCTGTGTCACTCTCCCCCTCATTAAAGGGGTTCTCCGGGAACAGAAAAATAAAGATAAACATACCAACACACAACTCGGCTGTTCCACAATCACTTAGGGTAATTTCACACTTGCGGCAGGACGGATCCGACAGACTGTTCACCATGTCGGATCCGTACTGCGGCTATTTCGCCTTGCCGCCGCTCCGTCCCCATTGACTATAATGGGGACAGGGGCCGAGCTCCGGCGCAGCAAGGCGGTGCAAGGCGAAAGCTGCCGGACTAAAAAGCCTGACATGCAGTAATTTTAGTCCGGCGGCCTTTCACCGTGCTGCGCCGGAGCTCCGCCCCCGTCCCCATTATAGTCAATGGGGACAGAGCGGCGGTCCAGCGGCACGGCGAAATAGCCGCAGGACGGATCTGACATGGTGCAGCCGCAGTCCCTGCCTCCAAAATCTTGTCAAGCTGCTTGTCAGCCCGAACAGGAAGGAAGTAGCGGCATGCAGTATTATGCCCTCCTTCCCCATGCAGGTCTCGAGAGGCATTCAACCTATCCGACTGCCATTATAGGACAGGTTTCTGACACAGGATGACATTTGAGTTCCCCTCATAAAAAAAAAATGCTTTGGTTGCTTATTAAAGTTATTCAAGGGTTTTAGTGCTGGCCCAATTTTTATATTTCCAGACAACCCCCTTTAAGAGTAGGTTTAAATATGATCGCCAATCTGCTCATAGAAAAATAGAACTCATAGTGCAGAAGTGAACCCAGCCTGTTTGTGAGCTTTATGAATCATATTGACGTAGCTGATTATTGGGGTACTAGAGGGGACATTACATATCTTGCAGCGCTAGGCTGCTTGAGTAGCTCCCATTCACTGCTATGGCAGTTAGGGATACAGAGGAACGCAGCCGGCTCAGATGTTTCCGTATCTCCAGCCAACCCTGGCCGGCGCTTACTCTGATTCTGAGATGAGAATAGCCCTTTAATACTAATTTTATGATAGCATTATTTAGACGTTGGACATCACCGCTATTAGATTGTGTCTGAAGATGTTATTTGGTCACTGTATGTTAGTATTATTTGAGCACTATATGTGGCAGTATATTATATATACAGTATATACACAGTCTTATGTGGCTGACATATGGCAATATTATTTGAGCACATACCATTCCACACTTCTTTGTATTGTTATTTGTATACTATTTGACAGCATATGGTCCCAACAGAATCTACTACATCCGACACCATCCTTCATAAGGCCATCCCTATTCAAGACTATTTGCAGAATTGCTTTTTTTTTTTCTAGATGCACCGATGCAACAAAAATATTGGTTGCAAAAGTATGTCTACCCTTTAAAGAACATCTCCACCTCCATAATCCTCTATTTTCGCCCTGGGACTTATTTACAGATCAATCAAATATCAATTAGACAAAGCCTTCTTCACTACTGAAGAGATTCATCTGAGGTTTCACGAGTGAATGATGTGTCCATTTAATTTAAGTATAAACTATAGTCTCCTCATGTGGACATCCCATTGAGGCAAGACAAAAGAACGAGAGGTCTGATTTCACAGAGTATTTCTTCCCCTTTAGAAAACCTCAATTACTTACATTCCCCTACTTTGCTCTGTGAGCTGAATTTACATTTTGATTTCTTTTCCGAGAACTCGCCATCTCCACTCTTATCCTGTGATAATAATTACTTTGCCACCAATAGAAACCATACAGTACCTTAGGTAAAGTGGCAGTTAATTAAACTTGAACACCCACTTCAAAGTTTAATGAATTATCTAGTAAAGGTCTTATGTAATATAATACCGACTGTAATCACAGTGGCTTAAAGAAAACTCATTTATATTGACCCTGATTGAAAAAAAACCCCGACATTTATTAAATATGACAGCTTGAAATATATTTCTGTAAGAATAGGAAGATGGGGAAACTTTGTACAATGCAAGGCAGAAGGGAATTAGATTGGAACTGTAGGCGTGGAAATAAAGTGAGCTCTGCAATGGGGACGCAGGAAATAGAGGTTATTAAAACGGTGACTTTTAGCAAAAAGAAGAGCTTGTGGATAGACTTATGTGCCAAACAGTATAAGGGCTCATGCACATAAACGTATCTTTTTCCGCATCCGATTCACATTTTGAGTTGGATGCGGACCCATTCACTTCAATGGGGCTGCAAGAGATGAGTGTGCTGTCGGCATCCGTATGCCCGTTCCGTGGCACCCACAAATAAAATAGATCATGTTTTACGGACAAGGACAGGACTGTTCTATATGGGGCAGGACGTTCTGCTCCCCAAAAAATGTGGAATGCACAATTTGTAGGCTACAGTCATGTTCATGAGCCCTAACCCAGAGGGCCAATGACAGTGGTTTATGCAGTTATATCATTATGGAATCCGAAGGGTATGCGTTTCTATTAGGATAAATTTATCCTTTCACCACCTGCACAGCCGGAATTTGTGCATCCTACATATTAATGCAAAATATGTAGCAAGGTCCCTTACCTACCATATGCAATTTATAATACTGATGTCCAGGACGTACACAGACCTCATAGGGGTTATAGCAAAACTTTGGGGATCATTTATGAATAGATAGATGCCAATTTTTGTTGTATATCTGTCGCAGATTCGGTCACAATTCGGTCAGGGATTTGCGGCCGAATCTGCAATTTCTTTCCCATCCACTCCACGTACTCCAGTTCTGAAAAAAGGGGCATGGCGTGGGGGGCCGGCCAGCCTGTATTATTTATCATTTTCTACACCAGTTTTAGGGTACTTTCACACTAGCGGCAGGATGGATCTGACAGGCTGTTTACCCTGCCGACGCTCTGTCCCCATTGACTATAATGGGGACGGGGACGGAGCTCCGGCGCAGCACGGCAGTGCGCGGCAAGAGGCAGCCAAACTAAAAGTACTGCATGTCCGACTTTTAAGTCTGGCGGCCTCTTGCCGTGCACTGCCGTGCTGCGCCGGAGCTCCGGCCCCGTCCCCATTATAGTCAATGGGGAGAAAGTGGCGGTCCGGCGAAATAGCGGCAGGACGGATCCGACAGGGTGAACAGCCTGTCGGATCAGTCCTGCCGCTAGTGTGAAAGTAGCCTTAGGCATATAAAATTATCTAAATTTATGCCAGCAAGGGAGCTGGCGTAGATTCAGGCAGGCACCTCTACATAACTTAGGGGCATCAAGTGCCACTGCAGGCGTCTAAAATGCCGGTCTTAAAGGGCTTCTGTCACCCCACGAAACCGTTTAATTTTTTTTGGGTTTACTTATAATCCCTATAGTGCGATTTCTGCATACATAAGCTAAATAATCATTTCGGTTCAGTAGAATTAGTTAAAAACGTAATTTTAAAATATGCAAATTACCTTGCTACCAGCAAGTAGGGCGGCTACTTACTGGTAGCAGCCGCATTCTCCGATCCTAAAGACGCTCCCTCCGCATGTTGATTGACAGGGCCAGGGAACGGGATCGTTCTCTGCTGGCCCTGTTTGAATTCAAAATCTCGCGCCTGCGTCCGTACCTATCTTCAATCGGCGCAGGCGCACTGAGAGGCGGCCGCTCGCTTCGGCCGCTCCATCCTCAATGCGCCAGCGCCGATGATGTCACATCTACACCCGGCGCATGCACATTGAGGATGGAGTGGCGGCCTGCCTCTCAGTGCGCCTGCGCCGATTGAAGACAGGTACGGCGCAGGCGCGAGATTTTGAATTCAAACAGGGCCAGCAGAGAACGATCCTATAACTTTTACCCAAACCATTTTTTTTTACCCAAACATTTTTTTTTATCAAAGACATGTAGAACAATAAATTTAGAGAAAAACATATATAGATGTCGTTTTTTTTGAAAAAAATTACAACTGAAAGAGAAAAATGTCATTTTTTGGCAAAAATTTTGTTAAATTTCGATTAATAACAAAAAAAGTAAAATGTCAGCAGCAATGAAATACCACCAAATGAAAGCTCTATTAGTGAGAAGAAAAGGAGGTAAAATTCATGTGTTTAAGCTAGGGGAGCTGAGGTGGTTAATATCACACAAAATTGCAAGCTTTCAAGACTACTCACAAAAATACATGAAATAGTAAAGCAGATGAGACAACTGATGTAAAGCGGATCAATATAAGTGGAGGTTAAAACAAACATTTGCAGCAGTAAATTGTTGTAGCAGCTATAGATAAGGAGTGGGAACATTTAATTTTTCCCTGATATATATCCAGTCCATTAATGCACTAAACACAGGAGGTCTGGGAGCTCATGACAACCTTAACACTCATAAGGAATGAATGTGTCGCATGGATTGATGTCCTTCTACATCTCTTAAAGGGGTTGTGTTATCTTAGACATTAGTGGCATATTGCCAGACTATGCCACTAATGTAAGGTGGGTCCTCCTTCTGGGGCTCACGGTTATAATAATAATAATAAATAATAATAAAATGTATTTATATAGCGCTACCATTTTCCGCAGCGCTTTACAAAATCATAGGGTTCATGTACGAAACAAAACTAACTGGCTAATATACAACTGAAACACTAGGAGCAGGGCTCCAGATGGCGACCTAGAATTTACAAATGACGACAAGACTTTTTAGTCTTGTCGCCATTTGCGACTAGACCTGCCGCCGCAGCTCTGCCGTTGAACAGCAGCGGGGCACAGGAGATGATAGTTCTCTGCCCCGCCGCCGATGTTCTCAGCAGCGCAGTGGAGGAGTCTCTCCCTCCCCCCTGTGCTGCTGCCGCCGCCAACGCCAATAAGAAGAGAGACGGGAGGAGGAGGGGGAGGGGCTGTGGCCACTGCGCCACCGATGAAGATAACTGACCTGTTAATACAAATACAGGAGGCGGGTGCCGGAATCAAATAGCCGGCACCCGACCTCTGACAGGGAGCTGCGATCAGCTGTACCTGAGGGGTTAACTGCCGCTGATCGCAGATCCCTGTCAGAGGTCGGGTGCCGGCTATTTGATTCCGGCTCCCGCCTCCTGTATTTGTATTAACAGGTCAGTTATCTTAATTGGTGGCGCAGTGCGCCCCCCCCAACCCCAGTATAAGAAACATTGGTGGCACAGTGGGAAGTGCCAATGAGGGTTAAAAAAATAAATAAAAATTAACTCACCTCCTCCAATTGATCGCATAGCTGCCGGTCACCAATGTATATTATATTGAGGGGGGCACACTGCGCCACCAATGTTTATTATACTGGGGTGTTGAGGGGGCGCACTGCGCCACTAATGTTTATTATATTGGGGGGGCGCACTGCGCCACCAATGTTTATTATACTGGGGTGTATATAATGTTTATTATATTGACCTTCTACTAAGCATTCTGTATTAAAGAATGCTATTTTCCCTTATAACCATGTTATAAGGGAAAATAATACAGTGAATAGACTGTCACCTAGCAACCATACGTGAAAATCGCACCGCATCCGCACTTGCTTGTGGATGCTTGTGATTTTCACGCAGCCCCATTAACTTCTATGGGGCCTGCGTTGCATGAAAAACGCACAAAATAGAGCATGCTGCGATTTTCACGCAACGCACAAGTGATGAGTGAAAATCACTGCTCATGTGCACAGCCCCATAGAAGTGAATGTGTCCGGATTTAGTGCGGGTGCATTCCGGTATTTTGAATGCCGGATCTGGCACTAATACATTCCTATGGGGAAAAATGCTGGATCCGGCGTTCAGGCAAATCTTCAGTTTTTTTTCGCCGGAGATAAAACCGTAGCATGCTGCGGTTTTATATTTTGCCTCAAAATGACTGAACTGAAGACATCCTGATGCATCCTGAACGGATTACTCTCCATTCAGAATGCATGGGGATGAAACTGATCAGTTCTTTTCTGGTATTGAGCCCCTAGGACGGAACTCTATGCCGGAAAAGAAAAACGCTAGTGTGAAAGTACCCTAAAATATAAAGTTTAAATCCCCCCTTTCCCAATTTTACATATAAAATATATAAACAATAAATAAATAAACATATTACATATTTTGCTTTTCCCCCGCTGCTAGATGGTTAGGATTGTCTCGTTGAATACGAGAGGTCTACGTGAGAGAGTAAAGAGATATGCTATCCTTGAGTGGATGAAGAGGTTCCTGCCAGCCATCATCTGCTTACAGGAGACACATTTGGATAAGAAATCTTTAAGATGGTTGGAGAAGAGATGGATAGGGGAAAGTTACCATTCCGTATATACCACTTATTCAAGAGGGGTCTCAATTTTGATTCATAAAATTAAATTTGAGTGTCTGGCATGTGAGGCCGATGAGCATGGCAGGTACCTCTTTCTAGATTGTAATATAGAAGGGGTTAAAATGGTAATTGCAAATATTTATATTCCTCCACCATATAAGTCAGATGTTTTGTATCAATTGTATGGATTTATGTTGAATAGACAGGAATCGATAATGATTGCGATAGGAGATTATAACGCAGTAATGGATCCACTCAGGGATAGAACGTCTAGCAGGGGGGGAAGAACACAAAAAGTAGATTTTTATAAACTAGCCCATGAATTTAACTGGATTGACGTTTGGCGCCTCCAGAACCCGGATGAAATCATGTATTCTTGTTATTCCAAAACACATCAAACTTGGTCTAGAATAGATATGGCCCTGGGAAATAAAAATTTGATGTCTTACAATAGGATTAAAATAAAGTACTTGCCCATGGCCCTATCAGACCATAATGCAGTGGTAATGGAACTAGATCTGAATAAAAAGAAGGCTTTACCACCTTTTAAGTTCAACCCCCATTGGTTACCAATGATTCCAGATAAAGAAAGTATAACGGAAGAATTAAATTTTTTTTTTAGGGAGAATAATTATTCCGCGAGTAGGTTAATTGTTTGGGACACTGCTAAAGCATATTTAAGGGGATTTCTCTTTAAAAAAGTGAAGTACTGGAAAAAAATTACTAGGGAAAGGGGGACTGTACTGGAAAAAAAAGTTCAAGAAGCAGGAATAACATGTATAAGACACCCCACTGATTATAACAAGAAAATATGGGAGGAAGAACAGGAAAAGTTAAAGGTATATCAAATGGAGAGAAGTAGGAAAGAATTACTCTTTCAAGGGGTTTGGTTAGCCACAGAGAGAGAAATTCTGGATTGGGGCGATTAAAGATAAAATGGGTGAAATAATTAATACACCTGAAGGAGTTAAAGAAGTATTCCTGGAGTATTTCCAGGAGGTATATAAGTCCAAGGTACAATACTCAAAACAAGAACTAGATTTATATTTAGACCAGATTCCTCTTAGGGAGATATCCCAGGCCCAGAAAGAATTTTTAGAAAAAGAAATATCAATCGCGGAAATAAATAAGGTTTTGGGGCAGGTAAAATCTGAAAAAGCACCAGGATGTGATGGGCTTCCTTTTGAAATATATAAAACTTTCTCCCAGGTGTTAGTACCCGAATTAAAAACAACACTAGATGAGGCCAAAAAAATCGGGGATCTACCAGATTCTATGAAAGAGGCAATTATTACGCTAATTCCAAAAAAGGGCAAAGAACAACTAGACCCTGGATCATACAGGCCAATATCACGTTTAAACACGGATGTTAAAATTTTGGCAAAAGTTTTGGCCGATAGGCTATCAAAGGTGGTTAAAGGTGTAATAAATGAAGATCAAACAGGCTTTATACCTGGTAGAACGATATATTCAAATATAAGAAGGTTGTTTTTAAATATCGAAGCCAATAGAACAGAAGCGGGGGAGAAAGCGGTACTATCACTGGACGCCCAAAAGGCTTTCGATTGTATTGAATGGGAATATTTATGGGCAGTATTAAAAAGGGTCGGTATAGGGGAAGGATTTATAAGGTGGATACAGTTAATATACCACAATCCTCGGGCTAGAGTGATGGTGGACGGGAGCTTGTCCCTGCCCCTTGCCCTATATCGGGGCACTAGGCAGGGATGCCCTCTCTCTCCACTATTATTCGCTATTGCGATTGAACCTTTGGCATGCATAATAAGAAATGACAGGGAGATTAAAGGTTTTCACTATGAGGGTGGGGAGGAAAAATTGTTAATGTATGTGGATGACATTTTGTTATTTATGCACAATATTGGGGATCAGTTTAATAGAGTTATAGACATAATAGATAAGTTTGGTTGTTTTTCTGGATTAAATATTAATTGGGGGAAATCACATATGTTGATGTTGGGAGATGTACAACCCTAGGGGGATTTAAAGGTGCAGGTGCTTGGAAAACAAGGAAACTTTAAATATTTAGGGATACAAATTTCTGGAAATATATATAATAGAATATGAAAAATGTAATGTACTTCCCCTTTTAAAAGAACTTAGGGCCAAAATACATGTTTGGCGTAGATTACCAATTTCAATACAGGGTCGTGTAAACTTAATAAAAATGGTTTTCCTCCCTAAAATACTGTATGTTCTTCAAAATGCCCCAGTTAGGCTGCCGCAGGGTACTTTTAGACTACTTGATAGTTTAATGGAAGATTTCCTTTGGAAAGGTACGATTCCCAGAATAAAGAGAGAGATACTCCAGCTCCCAGTGAGAGAAAGTGGATTAGCAGTTCCAAATTGTTTTTTTTTATTATATAATTACACAATATGGTCATATAAAAGGCAGTTTAGATGGTTTAGTGGGTAGGCAGGTAGTAAATAGATTGGGGTGGAAAGAAGAATGGAATTTTTTAGAGGTGCTGGAGTCAGGTACACTGGGGAGAAATAGCATTGGAAATAGAGTTTTAAATTTATTGGAATACATATGGGTGGAAATTAAAAAAATACTAGAGATTAAAGGGTTTTTGCACTATACACCTATTTGGAAAAATATTAACCTTAAGGAACTGCAAGGGATTAAGACGTATATAGACTGGGAAAAAAATGGGATGAAATATTTAAACCAGATATTTGAACAGGGTGAAATGAAAGACTTCAACACAATGGTTAGAGAGTTTGGTATACCGCAAAGGGACATATATAAATATTTCCAGCTTAGGAATGCATTGGGGACAGTTATGCAAGAGGATAAATATAAGATGGAAAGATCTGAATTATTGCACAAATTTACCAACGCGGATGAAAGAGGAGGAATAACGGCAAAAAGATACAAGATTTTGATGGAGGGAAAAAAGAAACGGGTTATAATACTTGCCAGGAAAAAATGGGAAAATGAACTTCAATTTTTTACAGAAGAAAAATGGAACGATGCTTTAAAAAATTATTCTGGAGTTTCAAATAGGGGCTCACATAAGATCTCACAATTTTTTGTAGTTCATAGGTTGCATCGATCCCCATGGATACTGAAAAGAATGGGTGTTAGAGCTTCGGATGATTGCACAAAATGTGGGGGAGAGAATGCTGATTTAATACATTGTTTCTGGAGATGCCCAAGACTGTTCAGATATTGGACAGAAATAACAGATACTGTATACCGAATTTTGAAGGTTCAAATATCAGAAGATCCCATGACTTGTATTTTGGGGGCAACCGAACATTTGAGCCTAAATAGAGATACACGAATGGTCTTGAGTAAAGTGCTATTTCAAGCTAGACTCCTAATACTTAAGAAATGGGTAGGGGCTGACCCTCCAACAGCTCGGCAGTGGAGAAAAGCAGTTGATAATCTGATTAAAGAAGAACGGGTGATGGAGGGCCATAGTAGAAAAGAAAAAACTGTTGATGAAATATGGAAGTGGTTACTTTAGGGCTGGATAGATTGAGGATTTTTTTTTTTTTTTTTTTTACTACACGTCCCCCTCTCCCTCCCCCATAAGGGTGGTAGGTGGGTGGGTAAATGGGGAGGGAAAATATTTGTCTATGTATAGAAAAAAATTAGAATGTTTCCTTTTTAATGGTTTAAAAAATTTAACTTTTTTCTATTGATGATGAAACTTGAGATGATGGAAATAAAGAGATATTTAGAATTAAAAAAAACATAGCGCTGCGTCAGAAAAGTCCAAACTATTAAATTATTAAAAATATCTCCTATGCGGTGAGCATTTGCCATTTTTTAGTCACCTTGTCACCCCAAAAAATAGAATAGGACTGTTCTATTATGGGCCGAACGTTTCATAAAATGCGAAATGCACGCAGCTTTTTTTGGTGTTTTATTTTTTTCCGCGGTATTGAGTTTACAATACTTTTTTATGGTGACGAAAGCGAATCAAAATTTTGGTATTAAAACCCCCCTACGCCGATCTGATCGGCGTAGCGTTGTCACGATACCAAAATCTTGATTCTTTTTGATTTGGCTCCTAAATTTTTCAGTTTAGGAGCCAATGGCTACTAGTATTTTTTTTAGTCTGGAGCACTGAGGAGTCAGGGCCCTGCTTGCAAGAGCTTACAATATATGAGGAATTGGGGGTGACACATAAGGTAGGATTTGAGCCATTTTTGAACTGACAGGAGTGGTGCCAGACGATCTGCTTCGGGTTTCGGACTACTAGAGGTTCGAGTTCAGGACAGAGGAGTTGGTGGGGGGAGGTTTAGGTAGCTTGATAAGCCTGCCTGAAAAGATGTGTTTTTAAGGCACGTTTGAAGGTAGAGAAGTTGTGAATTGACCTAGTATTCGGGGCAGAGTATTCCAGAGAGTAGGTGCAGCTCGTGGAGAGCTTTGTGGGTGAGGGTGAGAAGTTTGAACTGTATTCTGTGGTGGATGGGCAACCAGTGAAGTGACTGGCACAGATTAGTAGCATCAGTATAGCGGTTGGATGGATAGATGAGGGGGGAGAGTTTAGTGAGAGGGAGACCAATTAGTGATGCGTTGCAGGAGTCAAGGCGAGAATGAATCAAGGCAAAAACATTTTTGCAGTTTCCACCGTAAGAAAAGGGCGGATTCTGGCGATATCCTTGAGGTGCAGACGACAAGAGTGTGTAAGTGATTGAATATGGGGAACAAAGGAAAGATGTGGCCCCAAGACAACGGGCATGTTGCAAAGGAGTTATGATAGTGCTGCAGACCGAAATTGAAATATCAAGTTTAGGTGGGTTAGTAGATGGGGGAAAGACAAGAAGTTCAGTTTTTGAGAGGTTCAGTTTTAGATACAGAGAGGACATGATGTTAGAGACAGCTGTCAAATTATTACTGGTGTTTTGGAGTAAAGCAGGGGTGATGTCAGGGGATGAAGTGTATAGTTGGGTGTCATCAGCATAGAGATGGTATTGACAGCTAAATCTACTGATTGTCTGTCCGATGGGGGTTGTATAGAGGGAGAAAAGGAGAGGACCTAGTACTGAGCCCTGAGGAACGCCAACATCAAGAGGAAGAGAAGAAGAAGAAGAGCAAGCGAATGATACACTAAAGGAGCGACCAGAGAGATATGAAGAGAACCAAGAGAGAGCAGTGTCCTTAAGGCCAATTGAATGGAGCATGGTGAGGAGTTTATGGTCTACGGTATCAAACGCTGCAGAGAGATCCAGCAGAATCAATAGTGAATAGTCACCATTTCTTTGTGCTGTTAGGAGATCGTTAGACACTCTAATAAGGGCAGTTTCTGTAGAGTGAAGAGGGCAAAAGGTAGATTGTAAGGGGTCAAGAAGAGAGATTGCAGAGACATAGCTTATTAAGTGAGAGTAGACAAGATGTTAGAGGTTAGAAACAGGTCTGTAGTTAGCAGCACAGGTCGGGTTAAGAGATGGTCTCTTTAGTACTGGGGTGATAATAGAGTGTTTAATAGAGGAGGGAAAGATACCAGAAGAGAGAGAGAGGTTAAAAATTGTGGTTAGGTGAGTGATGACAGCCAGGGAGAGGGACTGGAGGAGGTGTGATGGAATAGGATCACTGCTACAGGTTGTGGGTCGAGAAGAAGAGAGAAGCCTGGAGAATTCTTCCTCTGTTATAGGGTCAAAAGAGGAGAGAGAGCATGTGGAGGAATCGGAGGGAGGAGGATTGAAATTATTTGGGGACTAGGAGATTATTTCCTGCCGGATACTGCCAATCTTGTCTCTGAAGTAAGTGGCGATGCCATCAGCGCAGAGGTCAGTGACAGGTTCTGGAACTTTAGGGCTTAGAAGGGAATGAAAAGTGTCAAAGAGTCGTTTTGGGTTATTTGAGAGTGATAAGATAAGAGAGGTGAAGTACTTTTGTTTGGCAATGTTGAGAGCCGAATTATATTTTGAGCATAAATTTATAATGGAGGAAGTCTGCTGATATTCGCAATTTTCTCCATAAGCGTTCTGCACATCTGCAGCAGCGCTGTAGAAAACGTGTTTCAGGTGTGTGCCAGGGTTGCCGTGTTCTGTGTCGAGAGGGACGGATTGATATTGGAGCAACTTCATCTAGAGTGGTTTTGAGGGTCTGGTTGTAATGATTGCCAGCCAAGTCTGGACAGGGGAAGGAAGAGATTGGGGTAAGAGCTAATTGTAGGGTGCTAATAAGTTGCTGGCAGTTAATGGTAAGTAGGGTTTTGTAAATGTGAAAAGTATGATTGCCATGAGAAAAGTGAGAGGTCTTTATGGTAAATGAAAGAAGATTGTGGTCAGAAAGTGGGAAGGATAAGTTACTAAAGTTTGAGACTGAGCAATGACAGAAGAAGACTAGATCAAGTATATTGCCCTCCAGAATGGGTCTCATTTTTTTGTGAGATGAGATGACGGTTTGATTGGTATTATTTTGGGGGGCATACGCCTTTTTGATCGCTTGGTGTTGCAATTTTGATGGTGTTTATCGGACAGGGTGAATCATGTGATATATTTATAGAGCCGGTCGTTACGGACGCGTCAATACCTAATATGTGTGTTCTTTTCTTTTTCAATTTTTTATTATAAAATCAGGAGAAAAGGGGCGTTTTTCTTTTTTTACTTGAAACTTTATTTTTTTAATTGAAAACACTGTTTTTTACTTAATTTTTTAGTTTATTTCTGACTTTAAATAACTTTTGGCTGTATTATCCCCTCTGCAATGCATTACAATACATCTTCAAAGACAAAGCAAATACTGCAGCGCTCACCTGTGTAGTCTGTTAAGGGAGGCACGGATGAAAGACCTGGAGAGGGTCAGACAAATCCCAAAAAGCAGCAGATCCAGCAGATCCAGAATTCTTTGTTTATAGCAGATAAAATCCAAACATCAGTGTAGTCTACGCGTTTCTGACCCTAGACATGTTGGTCCTTCATCATGCTGCTTTTTGGGATTACAATACATCTGTATTGTAATGCATTGCCTGTTACACAGAGTAATACACTAACAGGTTGCCTAGGAGACCCAGCCTGGGGCTGGATCTCCTGGGCACCCGTAGAAGGAAGGTCCCGATGCTGTGCAAGGCATTGGGCAGTCTCTGAATGGCATCGGGCTGCCTTCTCACCCATCGGTTCCCCGCCACAGCAGCGTGGGGAGCCGATGGGCTCCCTCACTCGCAGCAAACCACTTATATGTCACGGTCAGCGCTGACCGCGGCATAGAAGTGGTTAATGCACCGGCTGTAGCGCTGTCCAATCGCAGCACAGAAAGTCACAGCCAGGGAGAAGGTAATTTTTTTTCTCCCTGGCTGTGACGTTCTGCCCTGCGATTGGACGGCGCTACAAGGAACGCCCACAGAGAAAAGCTGATGTCTCCTCCCTGGTGTTCCGATGCTGTTACTTAGCATACAGCATGGAAGAATGTAACGGGGGCCACAGCGGCGCAACAGAGCAGCGACCAGAAATAATAGTAAGTGCAGGGACATCCCCCATGTATGCTCTACATGTCCTGCTACTTAACTACAGAGGGGAGTTTTATTCAAATTTATATTGCTGAAACGTAAATATTGTGGAATATTAATTATATGCCAGAAACGATCAAAAATCTGGAACTTAGTAACTACCATGGAAAGCTATATATCAAATGTCAGAAAAAGTGGGCCGCATTCTTCTAAGGAAAGAGACTATGGCATCTTCAAAACGTGTCTAAAAAGACAGTGGTCTGTATAGTACTTATATCGCTCCCATGTTTCTACAGCAACACTACAAAAGCATATTTTTACCACAGAACTGTTATCGTTCATCTCTGAAGCTGGCATCTCGAAGATTACAGAGCTCATGAGTGAAGTCCATGAAGACCGGAGTGGATGCATTACAGAAAGACATTCGAAAGTGGGTGAGACCAAATCTTATTGCTCGCATTTCAGATCATGTGCATAGCACAAGGGATATCCTGGCTAATATTCTTACTGTCCAGAAAAATTCTGTACAAATGATGGTGGTTATTGAAGGTGCACACTCAGATTGGGTCACCGTCACTAGTGGGGTACCACTGGGGTCTTTATTGGGTCCTATTCTCTTAAATATATTTATTAATGATCTTGTAGAAGGCTTGGACAGTAAAAATCTATTTTCAGAGATGACACTAAACTGTGTAAAGTAATTAACACTGAAGATGACAGTATACTACTACAGAGTGATCTGGATAGACTGGAGGCTTGGGCAGATAAGTGGCAGATGAGGGTTAATACTGACAAATGTAAGGTTATGCACATGGGAAGGAATAATACAAGTCACCCGTACATACTAAATGGTAAAACACTGGGTAACACTGACATGGAAAAGGACCTAGGAATTTTAGTGAACAGCAAACTAAGCTGTAGAAACCAGTGTCAGGAAGCTGCCAAGACCAATAAGATAATGGGTTGCATCAAAAGGGGCATAGATGCCTGTGATGATAACATAGTCCTGCCACTTTACAAATCACTAGTCAGACCACACATGGAGTACTGTGTACAGTTCTGGGCTCCAGTGAACAAAGCAGACATAGCAGAGCTGGAGAGAGTTCAGAGGAGGGAAACTGAAGTAATAACTGGAATAGGTGGACTACAGTACCCTGACAGATTATCAACATTAGGGTTATTTAGATTAGTAAAAAGACGACTGAGGGGAGATCTAATAAATATGTATAAATATATCAGGGGTCAGTACAGAGATCTCTCATCTATTTATCCCCCGGACTGTGACGAGGGGACATCCTCTGCGTCTAGAGGAAAGAAGGTTTGTACACAAACATAGAAGAGGAGTCTTTACGGTAAGAGCAGTGAGACTATGGAACTCTCTGCCTGAGGAGGTGGTGATGATGAGTACAATAAAGGAATTCAAGAGGGGCCTGGATGTATTTCTGGAGTGTAATAATATTACAGGCTATAGCTACTAGAGAGGGGTCATTGATCCAGGGAGTTATTTTGATAGCCTGATTGGAGTCAGGAAGGAATTTTTTTTCTCCCAAAATGAGGAAAATTGGCTACTACCTCATGAGAGTTTTTTTATGCGCCTTCCTCTGGATAAACTTGCAGGATAACAGGCCGAACTGGATGGATGTCTTTTTTCAGCTTTATAAACTACCTTATTTTTCGCCCCATAAGACGCACTTTTTCTCCCCCCAAAATGGGGGAAAATGCTGGCAGTTTTACATCGCTGGTTGCGATGCACGGTATGCGAGAGCGGGGGGAGGGACTAGGAGGAGGAGCTGGGGGCCGGCAATAGCAGCGGGGCGGTGCAGTCAGTGTACTATAGCCCCGCCCCGCCGCTCCGGTATACTAATATAAAATGTCTTATTTAATTAATAGTTATTAAACATGCCCCCTCACTCCTAATAGTACCTTACATCCTAACCGCTTCAGTAGAATGCAGGCCGGGCGGGCGGCAGCGTAACTCCCTGATGTCACGTGCCTGCGCCGCCTACTTTATGAATGAAGCAGGCGGCGCAGGCAAGTGACGACAGTGAGTGACGCCCGCCCGGCCTGCCTGCGTTGTACTGAAGCGGTTAGGATGTACGGTACTATTAGGAGTTGGGGGGCATGTGTAATAACTTTTAATTGAATAAGACATCATATTAGTATACTGGAGCGGCGGGGGGGGGGGGGGCTGTGGATGACATTTTTATGGGGGACATCTGTGGATGGCACTGTTATGGGCTGGGGGGGTCTGTGGATGGCACTGTTATGGGCTGGTGGGTCTGTGGATGGCACTGTTATGGGTTGGGGGGTCTGTGGATGGCACATATATAACAGTGCCACCCACAGATCCCCCCTGTAACAGTGCCACCCACAGATCCCCCTGTAACAGTGCCACCCACAGATCCCCCCCTGTAACAGTGCCACCCACAGATCCCCCCCTGTAACAGTGCCACCCACAGATCCCCCCTGTAACAGTGCCACCCACAGATCCCCCCTGTAACAGTGCCATCCACAGATCCCCCCTGTAACAGTGCCATCCACAGATCCCCCCTGTAACAGTGCCATCCACAGATCCCCCCTGTAACAGTGCCATCCACAGATCCCCCCTGTAACAGTGCCAGCCAGATCCCCCTGTAACAGTGCCAGCCACAGATCCCCCCGTAACAGTGCAAGCCACAGATCCCCCCGTAACAGTGTCCGCCATCCACAGATCCCCCCATAACAGTGTCCGTCATCCACAGATCCACCCCATAACAGTGTCCGTCATCCACAGATCCCCCCATAACAGTGTCCGTCATCCACAGATCCCCCCATAACAGTGTCCGTCATCCACAGATCCCCAGTAATAGTGCCATCCACAGACCACCATTAGTTCAAAACCTACCAAAAGCACACCTTTTGGTTAAAAAAATGTTTTTCTTATTTTCCTCCCCAAAAACCTAGGTCTTATGGGCCGGTGCGTCTTATAGGGCGAAAAATACGGTATGTTCTTATGTAACTATGATACACCTTTTATAACAAAGATGCAGCCAGTTATAATAGTGCTATATGTCCACATTTATTATACTGCTCTGTATATGTGAAATTATTAGAAACTATTCAGTACACCAGCTAATACTGTACATAGAGTGGCCCATAATCATTGAACATTTCTGTATAAAACAGAATTACTGGAAACATTTCACAAGATATAAGTTGACATACAGGTTAAACTCGAAAAATTAGAATATCGTGCAAAGTTCATTTATTTCAGTAATGCAACTTAAAAGGTGAAACTAACATATGAGACTCATTACATGCAAAGCGAGATATTTAAAGCCTTTATTTGGTATAATTTGGATGATTATGGCTTACAGCTTATGAAACACCAAAAGTCTCAATTTTGCGGTACCCTTTGCTCAGGGGGTATGAATTAATTAGCTGACTGGAGTGTGACACTTTGAGCCTAGACTATTGAACCTTTTCACAAAACTCTAATTTTAAGCTGCATTAATGCAATTCCTTTTAAAGGTAGTCTTTCACCTAAAATGACCATTATATACCACAAACATCATGATATCCATTACATTCCGCATATTATAATATTACCTTTCATATTGCTGTTCATCGCCTATTTTCTCTTAAAAACAAATTTCTTCCATATGCTAATTCGGTTTTGAAGGTGCCCAGGGGCGGCGTTTATGCGGCCAGTGCCCAGGCCCCACGGCGCAGTTCAAATCAATTCCATCCTCCTGTCATTGACAAATCCGGCGCCTGCGCTGTTCAACATAATCCTCACGCCTGCGCACTCCATTACCCACAAGGGCAGAGGCAGCAGAGCTTTTAATGAGCATGCGCCGGCCCGTACCTCCTGATCTAGCCGGCTGAAGTAAACTGCCGCAAGGTCGGGATGTACGGGCCGGTGCATACGCATTAAACGCTCTGCTGCCTCTGCCCTAGTGTGTAATGGAGTGCGCAGGCGCGAGGATTATGTTGAACGGCGCAGGTGCCGGATTTGTCAATGATGGGAGGATGGAATCTGAAGAACCTAGGGCGGGGCAGTTGTAAGGGGAGGGGTTTCATTTGAACAGCGCTGTGGGGCCTAGGCACCGGCCGCATAAACGCCGCCCCTGGGCACCTTCAGAACATAATTAGCACATGGAATAAAATAGGCGATGGTATAACAAAAACAAAGACAGGTGCACTCTGTGGTCTTACTAAGCCCTCAAACTGGTGTTAAAATTGAGAGATTAGCCAACATGTCCTACGTGAGGACATGTCTGAGCCCGAGCACCGCGCCAAGGTTTCTCAAGTAGCTCGGGACCTAATGCTAAACCTACCTGGGCCGTGTGGGCAATACCAGGAGCCAGTGGGCGAATTACAGGAGCGCAAGGTCCGACTCAAAGCAATCTCCCAGTAACCTCCAGCATGTAACCATGCATACAATGGGAGGAGGCAGAGAGCTCTGAGCCCCACACAAGACTGGCTGATATAGCCCGGGCCTCACATGTGCACTAGAATGCTGCCTGTGGATGGAAATAAAGTCACATTCAGACTAGGAGTTTCTACACCTCCAAAAAATTCAAAATACAAACTACAAATTGGCGTGGTATTAAAAAGCAGGAAGTGCTCAACCCCATATGCAGTGGTGCATCTATACTGGGGGGGCAGATCCTGCACTTGTGGTCCGCTGCTAATGGCAATCCCCAGCAAAAATGCATACAATGGAGGATGCCTGCAGCGGACCACAAGTACCACAATGGACATCCTACACAGGATAGCAAATGTGTGGATGTGATAAACAGTATAAATAATATAACAAAAACTATTCGCCCACTGGCTCCTGGTATTACCCACACGGCCCAGGTAGGTTTAGCGTTAGGTCCAGAGCTACTTGAGAAACCTTGGCGCGGTGCTCGGGCTCGGGCTCAGACATGTCTTCACGTAGGACATGTTGGCTAATCTCTCAATTTTAACACCAGTTTGAGGGCTTAGTAAGACCGCAGAGTGCACCTGTCTTTGTTTTTGTTATATTATTTATACTGTTTATCACATCCACACATTTGCTATCCTGTGTAGGATGTCCATTGTGGTACTTGTGGTCCGCTGCAGGCATCCTCCATTGTATGCATTTTTGCTGGGGATTGCCATTAGCAGCGGACCACAAGTGCAGGATCTGCCCCCCCAGTATAGATGCACCACTGCATATGGGGTTGAGCACTTCCTGCTTTTTAATACCACGCCAATTTGTAGTTTGTATTTTGAATTTTTTGGAGGTGTAGAAACTCCTAGTCTGAATGTGCCTTTATTTCCATCTACAGGCAGCATTCTGGTGCACATGTGAGGCCCGGGCTATATCAGCCAGTCTTGTGTGGGGCTCAGAGCTCTCTGCCTCCTCCAATTGTATGCATGGTCACATGCTGGAGGTTACTGGGAGATTGCTTTGAGTCGGACCTTGCGCTCCTGTAATTCACCCACTGGCTCCTGGTATTGCCCACACGGCCCAGGTAGGTTTAGCGTTAGGTCCCGAGCTACTTGAGAAACCTTGGTGCGGTGCTCGGGCTCAGACATGTCCTCACGTAGGACATGTTGGCTAATCTCTCAATTTTAACACCAGTTTGAGGGCTTAGTAAGACTGCAGAGTGCACCTGTCTTTGTTATATTATTTATACTGTTTATCACATCCACACATTTGCTATCCTGTGTAGGATGTCCATTGTGGTACTTGTGGTCCGCTGCAGACATCCTCCATTGTATGCATTTTTGCTGGGGATTGCCATTAGCAGCGGACCACAAGTGCAGGATCTGCCCCCCCCCCCCCCCCCCCCCCCGGTATAGATGCACCACTGCATATGGGGTTGAGCACTTCCTGCTTTTTAATACCACGCCAATTTGTAGTTTGAAAATAGGTGATGGACAGCAATATGAAAGGTAAGATTATAATATGGGGAATGTAATGGATATCATGATGTTTGTGGTGTATAATTGTCATTTTAGGTGAAAGACTCCCTTTAATTTGCATTACTCAAATACATAGACTTTTGACGATATTCTAATTTTTCGAGTTTCACCTGTATATTAACACAGCTATCACTAGGGTACGGCAGTTAGCTAGATCTATATCAGATATACACTGCCTGTCCCAAAAATCGCCACCTGGATTTAACTAAGCAAATAGTTATGAGCCTCCTATTGGATAATTACTGCATGGGCGATTATCTTTCAGCTGCCAATAAGTTATTTAACCCCAACTGGTGCAATGAGTTGCTTCTCATTTCTTAAACAACCATGTCGAAAGACACATCTCGTGGTCATGGAAAAGATGTAGTCTGTTTGAGAAGTATCAAATCATTGGCATGCATCAAGCAGAGAAAACATCTAAGGAGATTGCAGAAACTAATAAAATTGGGTTAAGAACTGTTCAACGCATTATTAAAAACTGGAAGGATAGTGGGGACCCATCGTATTCGAGGAAGAAATGTGGCAGGGGAAAAAATCCTGAATGATCGTGATCGGCGATCAGTTAAACGTTTGGTGAAATCAAATCGAAGAAAAACAACATTAGAACTCAGGGCTATGTTTAATAGTGAAAGTAAGAGCATTTCCACATGCACAATGCGAAAGGAACTCAAGGGATTGGGACTGAACAGCTGTGTAGCCATAATAAAACTACTAATCAGTGAGCAAACCAGAAAAAAGGCTTCAATTTTCTAGGGAGCATAAAGATTGGACTCTGGAGCAATGGAAGCAGGTCATGTGGTCTGATGAGTCCAGATTTACCCTGTTCCAGAGTGATGGGCGCATCAGGATAAGAAGAGAGGCAGATGAAGTAATGCACCCATCATGCCCAGTGCCTACTGTACAAGCCTGTGGGGGCAGTGCTATGATCTGGGGTTGCTGCAGTTGGTCAGGTCTATGTTCAGCAACAGTATGTGCTCCAAGAATGAGGTCAGCTGACTACCTGAACATACTGAATGACCAGGTTATTCCATCAATGGATTTTTTCTTTCCTGATGGCACGGGCATATTCCAAGATGACAATGCCAGGATTCATAGGGCTCAAATTGTGAAAGAGTGGTTCAGGGAGCACGAGACATCATTTTCACACATGGATTGGCCACCACAGAGTCCAAAACCTTAACCCCATTGAGAATCTTTGGGATGTGCTGGAGAAGGCTTTGCACAGCAGTCAGACTCTACCATCATCAATGCAAGATCTTGGTGAAAAAGTAATGCAAAACTGGATGGAAATAAATCTTGTGACATTGCAGAAGCTTATCGAAACAATGCCACAGCGAATGCGTGCCGTAATCAAAGCTAAAGGCTTTTTTTTGGTGGCGACTTTTTTTTGGGACAGGCAGTGTATATTTAATGATAATTATTAATTACTGTACTTTATGCTGATTTTATAGTACATTAAATTTTCATTTTATCTGTATTACTATTCATTTTATTTAGGCAGTAGGCTGAACCCGGACATATCCCCTTTTTCACCTAGACACCCCCTCTGAGTTGAGCATCAAAGCATTTCATGCTCCGATGCTCTCCCTTGCCCTGCACTGCATCGCGCAGAGCAAGGGCTGTTTTGTTTATATTTTTAAACTGCTAGGAGGAGGCTTCCGCCTAGCAGTGTTTCCGGTTATGTAACTGGCAGTAATGGGTGGGCTTTAAGGCTGCCCTAGTCTGTTTTACAGGCTAGGGCAGCACGAAAGCTCGCCCATTAATGGTGACATCACCGGGCTCACTGCTAGGTGGAAGCCTCCACCTAGCATTCCCATAGTGAGAGCCGATAAGTCACTGGATCTGCTGACAAAGCCCTTGCCCAGCTCCGATGTTCAACTCATAGGGGCTGCCTGGCTGAACAAAGGGGTAATTTCCAGGTTCAGCTCTGACCCCGCACAATCCCTTTAAATGTAACTTGACGTATAAAAGTGTCAGGTTACATTAAGATCTGCTAGCTCCCCCTGGTGCTCCAGATCGCTGTGACCATGCTGTTACTATACCGCTGTTGTCACAGTGAAGACCCCGGCGACCAATCAAAGTGGTATGTAGTCTGTCTGTCACAGTGATCGATAGTAAAAAAAAAATAAAAAAAAGAATTACAAGTAGTTACAAAAGTATTCAGCGCCAGGTGCTGGTTTGAGAAATGTAGAATATGTTTTGTGACACAATCCTTTTACATAGTTATTTGCGGTTAGATAGGCTTATTGCTAAAACTGAAAAAGTTGGTCTGGTAAGGAAAAGGAGTAACACTCTGGTAATGAAGTGTGACCTTGAGAGTCTATTTCTTTAGTTATATAAAGTTTGTGAAGGTTGTTTGTAGACAGAAGTGACTTTGTATGATGGATTTACACAGGGAGAGGACCAGCCGATTATTGGGAAGGAAGCGTTCCTTCCCGACTACTGGCTGCCTGTTCAATAGGGTTGAAGGGTAAATACAAAAGGGTTGTATTTACATGCAGTGATCACCTCCACAGTATGAGAACGAGAGATTGCTCTTCCTCATACAGCTGCATTGTTTCTGGGAAGCAGAGTGCTTAGATAGGACAATCTCCTGCCCAGAAACGGTGATTGCTGGTGCCTGCAGAAACGACGTTTCAGTCGTTCATCGGGTTATCAGCTGCACTTTTAAACGGGCAGACTGTCGGGAATGAGTGTTCGTAGGAACGTTCATCTACGATAATCTGCCCAACTGTCAGACTGTGGAAACCCGCCATTACAAACTCCCCTACCTATAAAAAGTGCTACTTATAGAAAAAGTATCTCAGGTAAACGGCTGTTACATCACAACTGTGTTTTCATTATCTAACGGCTGTGATATCAGTTTTGGTCAGGTAAGCTACATCACAATTGTTTCCATCAGCTAAGTTACGGACCAGTAGCATCACAAGTGAGTTTCAGACTGGATAACATGAAGTGACAAGACTGACTCAGGTGAGCTACTGTGACATGACATCTAGTTTTAGTCAGATGAATGACTGTGATACCATAACAGTGCTTTCAGTCAGACAAGAAGCTGTGCCATCATAATTCTCCTTTTGTCACATAAGCATGTGGGACATTGCTGTGACATCACATCACGTTTTCTGTCTGGTAAGGCTACTTTCCGTCATGGGCTCTCACAAGCGGTCCAAAACGGATCAGTTTTGCCCTAATGCATTCTGAATGGAAAAGGATCCGCTCAGAATGCATCAGTTTGCCTCCGTTCAGTCACCATTCCGCTTTGGAGGCGGACACCGTTTTGCTGTTCGCTTGACGAAACTGAGCCAAACGGATCCGTCCTGGCACACAATGTAAGTCAATGGGGACGGAGCCGTTTTCTCTGACACAATCTGGCACAATAGAAAACGGATCTGTCTCCCATTGACTTTCAATGGTGTTCATGACGGATCCAACTTGTCTATGTTACAGATAATACAAATGGATCCGTTCATGATGGATGCATGCAGTTGTATTATTGTAACGGATCGGTTTTTGCAGATCCATGATGGATCCGCCCAAAACGCGAGTGTGAAAGTAGCCTAAACTACTGTGACATCACAATGAGTTTGTTCAGGGATGATCATATTATATGGACCATCAAAATAGCTGCTGGAAATTAAGGAGAGCATGTACTGTTCTTGCGCAAGGGGCGTCTGTTTTTGGTGCCTGGTCCCTAACATGGAGACACGTTGATATGTACAGGAGCTATAAACACAAAACAGATGGACACTTTTCAGTTTAGATATGTCCTTGAGTCATAAAAGTAATAAGATTTAAAAAATTAGATTCGGATGCTTCGCTAAATTTTTTCAAGAAATTTGCTTCGTTCTGAATTAGTTTGCGTGCTAAATCAGCTACATCCCGGCCTTGCATAACTAGTCCTTTCTGGTAGTGAAACAGTTACAGTGGCAGATATACACCCCAATAACAGCAGAATTAGACAGCTTATTCACCCCAATTTGAGAATCAAGAAATAATAGAATTGCTTATCTATTGAACAAGAAGGACACTGTTTAATTAGATAGCTCTGTGCCCTAAACAAGGATTGATGCAAACTGCAGCTTCAGATGACAGACCCTGCACTGTCCCTACGATCTCCCTACATTGTCCCTGCACTCTCCCTATCCAATATTCCACAATTAAAAGCTTTTACAACACTGTCCATAGTGCTTGTCACGTCTCTCCTTAACCTCAGTTTACAGTGAAATGGCGGAGACAGCACAGGATGAGGCTTTTAAATGGCTGTGAGATCACAGGGGCTGGCTAGCTGCTGATTGGCTGTCTGCACGGCATTATGGGTGATCTCGCATTCCCAGGCTTCTTACTTTCACTTTGTAACATGTGTAGCCACCATTATAGGAAAAAATGATTTGTTTCCACGAAGCGTGAGGAAATTTGGATTTGTTGCGAATCAAATTTTTCCAAAACTTCTGATCAAATTCCACGGATGTTTCGATTCTCTCAACACTAGTAATAATAATAGAATGTCTTTCATCATGTCACTTGCTTAAATATTCTCGATGTTCTATTCATCACATATCATTTAAACACGACAGGCATGGAGAAAACCATGGCCATTCTTTCTTTTTGCCATGCTGGCTTGGATTACGTTTATGAGTGGATATTATTGCTTGCTCTGAAGGTTATCACTGCTGAACGACGCTTGCAAGTTCTGAATCACCGCTATATTACAAAGAAATTGTATTCTAATGGAAGAAGACTGGATCCAGGCTAGATGAAGATGAGATCTCTTGACAAAAGCCATTCCATTCACATTGTTTCCGATACATATTAAAAGATATGTGAACGAGGAACCATCCTGTGAGTCGCTCTTCATGTCAGGCTGGTGACATAAAGGTCATGCATTGTAAGGGGATATCGCCAGAGCATTATCAGCTAATTTCCAATCATGTCTTCCTCTTTTCTATCAGGTGAATGTTTTTTAGAATAGGTTTTTATAAAGAAGTGAATTGAAAAGGTCACACGTTTGTAAAGCACAAAATATGTAAAATCCCATCTTATATTGGTTGTTGCTTGAAATATTAGGAATCTGGGTTGCTGGTGACTAAATATAAAGTCCAGTTATTAGTCATTACCGTCCGTCTGAACTTACAGGCGTTGTCCTATCTGCAAATTAAGCTGTCCAGACACCGGCTGATTGATGCTGGTCTGGTTTTGCTAATCTCCAGACATCAGCTAAAGGGAGAACACTATGGCCGCTCTGCAACAGAAATGTATTAGTATGTGGTCACCCATTCATTATCGTTGGTAGGATGGAGTTAGCTGAGGCTCTCCAAATGGGCTCATATAAAATATAACCTGCAAGGGTGAGGGGTGGCCAAATAATATCCATACGCCTTGAGTTGGGCTTTCCCACTAGGGTAAATAGCACTGTGAAATGGCGCAGTGTAAACTCACTACTCCTCCATATGTCTTCTACGTTTGGAATGTTAGCTGCTGATGATGACCACTGATGGCAACCCCTTCTCTATCCTTGACCCTCGCCAGTGGCTCTGTGGATGTGAAAGCACGCACCACTACTAGGTTCCCTATGCAGTTGAAGGACCATGCATCTGCCGTGAAAAAATTTATGCAGAGACTGAGGCGGCACAATAACGTCATTATGTCCACCCCGGCAAAGACGCAAGTCGCGCATTGCTTTCATGGTCACCAGGGGAAGACTGGGAACTCAAAGTGACCCCGGAAAAAAACATAGAAGTGGCCTCATATTGTAGAAAGAGCTAAACTGACAGAATGTGTGGCCAAGCCAAGTTGGCAGGGTTTTTTGAGGGGCAATCTGTTTTTTTATTGATACCATTTTGGACTGTAAAGAGAGAAAATGGTAGCTGTGCTCACCTGTGTTAATTCTCAAGGGAAGCATAGACTGTGCTAGGAACAAAGCACGATGCACGGCGAAAAACAAAAAAAGTGGGGAAAAAAGAAGGGGAAATCCAGCTTTGAAAAAAAAGGCGACAGCCTTTATTCGATGTGCTAGATAAAATCCAATTCATCACGTCTATGCGTTTTGGATCGTACAATCGTGATCCCTACTCATAATCATGAGTAAGGATCACGGTTGTATGATCCGTAACGCGTAGATGTGGTGTCTGAATTGGATTTTATCTAGCACATCGAATAAAGGCTGTCACCTTTTTTTGGAAGCTGGATTTCCTTTTTTTGCTTTTCATTTTGGAATGTATATGCCTTTTCGATGATTTTTTTAATTCAGTTGTTTTGGGAGATAAAGCGACAAAAAAGGGGTGAATCTGCAATTTTGTTTTTTCCATTATGGAATAAATACATTTATATTTTAATAGTAAGGGCATTTTGTGCGCAACAAGGGAGGGCCTATGACAATTTACTCACACCGATGACAGACAGTCAGACACTATTTCCTGTGATGAGTACAAATTATTAAATTTTACTTAAAATAAGCAAGTTCCATTTAAAGGGCATCAGTCCACTCCAAAACACCTCCTAAACTAGACTAAGAAGTGTATAGGGTATGTGGTGCTGAGTCCGGTTATGTCATTTTTATCTTCATACTGACTTGCATTCTGACACTGTGCTCCAACAAACAGCAGTAAAATTAATTGAGAGGACTCCTCTTTGAGTCCTCTCCATTATGCGTGTGAGCACAGCAGTCCTCTCAATGGTTTGTGGGAGCACAGTGTCAGAATGCAAGTCAGTATAAAGATAAACATTACATAACCAGACTCTGCATCACTTACACCACTTACTATAGTTTTTTTTTTTTTTTTTGGGAGAGGAAAGATTCCCTTTAACCACTGATAAAATGTCTTACATGGGATCCTATATACACCTCCTTGGTTGAACTTGATGAACTTATGTCTTTTTTCAACCGGATTAACTATGTAACTATGCTATAATGTTCGGGTTGCTATAGTGCTTTATATATTGCCCCCACTCTCTGCATGGCAGCTGTATACGCGTACACTGCGTCCTATAGCGTTGTATGTACATGTGGGATAACTGGGATTTTCTATGCTTGTGTCCTCGATCGTCATCTCTCAGCTCTGACCTGCGCTAAATTACCAAGTAAATTACTGGAGTACCGGTAACTTGCGACTGCATCATGTTTTACATATTTTTTAAAGCACAATTTTCTTATCAAGAATGTAAATTACATGTTCCTTCTTTGCCGTAATTAGCGAGACACTATTCATGCATAATTTAGTCTTTAAATAAATTATAGGCAGAGGGCTGGATAATTGGAATGACCAAGCCGCAATGAATCAACTTTACACAGTATTTTTTAGCTTGTTATTAGAAATTAAGTCTTTTTTTTTGCTATTTAATGAGATGAATTATTATGGTCACATAGTCCGGGAAGACAATATATCACTTCTTTGGCAGACACGGTGCTGGCCTCCATCTTAGGGGGCCAAAAGTAGACTTTTTGCTAAACTTTATTATGGAGATTTATCAGACGTGGGATGTTGATACTGTGGGAGCTAATAAATCAGATTTCAGTATAGTGCAAGTAGGTAACAGATAATACATCAAATATCAGGTGTAAATACATACTCCGTGCTCATGAGAAGCATTCGCCATGGTTCAGGGAGTCATTTGCAGTAAGTCAGGTATCAATAATTTGGATATTTGCATATTATTCCATCCAAAGAGGTTTATTTTAACCATTTTATAACCAAGGGGTTTGGGATTTGATGCCTACAGCAACATTTTACCTTTTGGGAAAAAAAAAAATGTCCCCCAAGTTCTGTTTTATGGTTGCTGGTTAACCACCTCCCGACCGCCTAACGCAGATATGCGTCCGGGAGGTGGTTGCTTTACTCCTCCTGGACGCATATACGCGTCATCTCGCGAGACGCGAGATTTCCTGTGAACGCGCGCACACAGGCGCGCGCGCTCACAGGAACGGAAGGTAAGCGAGTGGATCTCCAGCCTGCCAGCGGCGATCGCTCGCTGGCAGGCTGGAGATCCGAATTTTTTAACCCCTAACAGGTATATTAGACGCTGTTTTCATAACAGTGTCTAATATACCTCCTACCTGGTCCTCTGGTGGTCCCTTTTGTTAGGATCGACCACCAGAGGACACAGGTAGGTCAGTAAAGTCGCACCAAACACTACACTACACTACACCCCCCCCCCCCCCGTCACTTATTAACCCTTTATGAACCCCTGATCACCCATGATCACCCCATATAAACTCCCTGATCACCCCCCTGTCATTGATCACCCCCCTGTCATTGATCACCCCCCTGTCAGGCTCCGTTCAGACGTCCGTATGATTTTTACAGATCCACGGATACATGGATCGGATCCGCAAAACGCATACGGACGTCTGAATGGAGCCTTACAGGGGGGTGATCAATGACAGGCGGGTGATCACCCATATACACTCCCTGTCATTGATCACCCCCCTGTCATTGATCACCCCCCTGTAAGGCTCCATTCAGACGTCCGCATGATTTTTACGGATCCATGGATACATGGATCGGATCCGCAAAACACATGCGGACGTCTGAATGGAGCCTTACAGGGGGGTGATCAATGACAGGCGGGTGATCACCCATATACACTCCCTGATCACCCCCCTGTCATTGATCACCCCCCTGTAAGGCTCCATTCAGACGTCCGCATGTGTTTTGTGGATCCGATCCATGGATCCATGGATCCGTAAAAATCATGCGGACATCTGAATGGAGCCTTACAGGGGGGGTGATCAGTAACAGGGGGGTGATCACCCTGATCACCCCCTGTCATTGATAACCCCCCTGTAAGGCTCCATTCAGACGTCCGCATGTGTTTTGTGGATCCGATCCATGTATCCATGGATCCGTAAAAATCATGCGGACATCTGAATGGAGCCTTACAGGGGGGGGGGTGATCAGTGATAGGGGGTGATCACCCTGATCACCCCCCTGTCATTGATCACCCCCCTGTAAGGCTCCATTCAGACGTCCGCATGTGTTTTGTGGATCCGATCCATGTATCCATGGATCCGTAAAAATCATGCGGACATCTGAATGGAGCCTTACAGGGGGGGTGATCAGTGACAGGGGGGTGATCACCCTGACCACCCCCTGTCATTGATCACCCCCCTGTAAGACTCCATTCAGACGTCCGCATGTGTTTTGTGGATCCGATCCATGTATCCATGGATCCGTAAAAATCATGCGGACATCTGAATGGAGCCTTACAGGGGGGGGGGGTGATCAGTGATAGGGGGGTGATCACCCCCTGTCATTGATCACCCCCCTGTAAGGCTCCATTCAGACGTCCGCATGTGTTTTGTGGATCCGATCCATGTATCCATGGATCCGTAAAAATCATGCAGACGTCTGAATGGAGCCTTACAGGGGGGGTGATCAGTGACAGGGGGGTGATCAGGGAGTCTATATGGGTGATCATCCCCCTGTCATTGATCACCCCCCTGTCATTGATCACCCCCCTGTAAGGCTCCATTCAGACGTCCGCATGTGTTTTGCGGATCCGATCCATGGATCCGTAAAAATTATACAGACGTCTGAATGGAGCCTTACCAGGGGGGTGATCAATGACAGGGGGGTGATCAGGGAGTCTATATGGGTGATCACCCCCCTGTCATTGATCACCCCCTGTCATTGATCACCCCCCCTGTAAGGCTCCATTCAGAATTTTTTTTGGCCCAAGTTAGCGGAAATTTTTTGTTTGTTTTTGTTTTTTCTTACTAAGTCTCATATTCCACTAACTTATGTCAAAAAATAAAATCTCACATGGACGCACCATACCCCTCACGGAATCCAAATGCGTAAACATTTTTAGACATTTATATTCCAGACTTCTTCTCACGCTTTAGGGCCCCTAAAAAGCCAGGGCAGTATAAATACCCCACATGTGACCCCATTTCGGAAAGAAGACACCCCAAGGTATTCCGTGAGGGGCATATTGAGTCCATGAAAGATTGAAATTTTTGTCCTAAGTTAGCGGAAAGTGAGACTTTGTGAGGAAAAAAAAAAAAAAAACAATATCCGCTAACTTATGCAAAAAAAAAAAAAATTCTAGGAACTCGCCAGGCCCCTCATTGAATACCTTGGGGTGTCTTCTTTCCAAAGTGGGGTCACATGTGGGGTATTTATACTGCCCTGGCTTTTTAGGGGCCCGAAAGTGTGAGAAGAAGTCTGGGATCCAAATGTCTAAAAATGCCCTCCTAAAAGGAATTTGGGCCCCTTTGCGCATCTAGGCTGCAAAAAAGTGTCACACATGTGGTATCGCCGTACTCAGGAGAAGTTGGGGAATGTGTTTTAGGGTGTCATTTTACATATACCCATGCTGGGTGAGAAAAATATCTTGGTCAAATGCCAACTTTGTATAAAAAAATGGGAAAAGTTATCTTTTGCCAAGATATTTCTCTCACCCAGCATGGTTATATGTAAAATGGCACCCCAAAACACATTCCCCAACTTCTCCTGAGTACGGCGATACCAGATGTGTGACACTTTTTTGCAGCCAAGGTGGGCAAAGGGGCACATATTCCAAAGTGCACCTTTCAGATTTCACAGGCCATTTTTTACAGATTTTGATTGCAAGGTACTTCTTACACATTTGGGCCCCTAAATTGCCAGGGCAGTATAACTACGCCACAAGTGAACCCATTTTGGAAAGAAGACACCCCAAGGTATTCCGTGAGGGGCACGGCGAGTTCCTAGAATTTTTTATTTTTTGTCACAAGTTAGCGGAAAATGATGATTTTTCTTTTTTTTTCTTTTTTCCTTACAAAGTCTCATATTCCACTAACTTGCGACAAAAAATAAAAAATTCTAGGAACTCGCCGTGCCCCTCACGGAATACCTTGGGGTGTCTTCTTTCCAAAATGGGGTCACTTGTGGGGTAGTTATACTGCCCTGGCAATTTAGGGGCCCAAATGTGTGAGAAGAACTTTGCAATCGAAATGTGTAAAAAATGACCGGTGAAATCCGAAAGGTGCACTTTGGAATATGTGCCCCTTTGCCCACCTTGGCTGCAAAAAAGTGTCACACATGTGGTATCGCCGTACTCAGGAGAAGTTGGGGAATGTGTTTTGGGGTGTCATTTTACATATACCCATGCTGGGTGAGAGAAATATCTTGGCAAAAGACAACTTTTCCAATTTTTTTATACAAAGTTGGCATTTGACCAAGATATTTTTCTCACCCAGCATGGGTATATGTAAAATGACACCCCAAAACACATTCCCCAACTTCTCCTGAGTACGGCGATACCACATGTGTGACACTTTTTTGCAGCCAAGGTGGGCAAAGGGGCACATATTCCAAAGTGCACCTTTCGGATTTCACCGGTCATTTTTTACACATTTTGATTGCAAAGTTCTTCTCACACATTTGGCCCCTAAATTGCCAGGGCAGTATAACTACCCCACAAGTGACCCCATTTTGGAAAGAAGACACCCCAAGGTATTCCGTGAGGGGCATGGCGAGTTCCTAGAATTTTTTATTTTTTGTCGCAAGTTAGTGGAATATGAGACTTTGTAAGAAAAAAATAAAAATAAAAAATCATCATCATTTTCCGCTAACTTGTGACAAAAAATAAAAAGTTCTATGAACTCACTATGCCCATCAGCGAATACCTTAGGGTGTCTACTTTCCGAAATGGGGTCATTTGTGGGGGTTTTCTACTGTTTGGGCATTGTAGAACCTCAGGAAACATGACAGGTGCTCAGAAAGTCAGAGCTGTTTCAAAAAGCGGAAATTCACATTTTTGTACCATAGTTTGTAAACGCTATAACTTTTACCCAAACCATTTTTTTTTTGCCCAAACATTTTTTTTTATCAAAGACATGTAGAACTATAAAGTTAGCGAAAAATTTATATATGGATGTCGTTTTTTTTTTTGCAAAATTTTACAGCTGAAAGTGAAAAATTTCATTTTTTTGCAAAAAAATCGTTACATTTCGATTAATAACAAAAAAAGTAAAAATGTCAGCAGCAATAAAATACCACCAAATGAAAGCTCTATTAGTGAGAAGAAAAGGAGGTAAAATTCATTTGGGTGGTAAGTTGCATGACCGAGCGATAAACGGTGAAAGTAGTGTAGTGCAGAAGTGTAAAAAGTGGCCTGGTCATGAAGGGGGTTTCAGCTAGCGGGGCTGAAGTGGTTAAATCAATAATGATTAGTATCAATTAGTGATGAGTGAACCTCCTGAAATTTTATTCTGTTTCGATTTGGCCAGATCGGTCCAGCCGATCTGATTCGGAACTGAATAAATTCAACCTGAATTAAAAGTGCTCCAAATGTCCTGACTGTATGCAACTTTTTACCAGCTCTTTAAAAGGGTTTTCCAAGACTTTAATACTGATGACCTATCTTCTGGATAGGTCATAAGTATCTCATCGGTGGGGGTCAGACACCCGGGACCCCTGTCGATTAGCTGTTTGATATAGCAGAGGTGCTCCTGTGAGCACCGTGGCCTTCTCTCAGCTCACCAAGCACAGCTCCATACATAGTATAGCGGCTGTGCTTGGTATCATGTTCATCCCCATTCATTTATATGGGGCTAAGCTGCTCCTAGGCCATGTGAGCGATGAATGTGATGTCACATGACCTAAGAAAAGCGGAGAGAAGGCCATAGTGCTACTGCAAGCCCCGCTGCCTTCTCAAACAGCTGATCCGTCACCTAGTACCTCCCACCGATCAGATACTGATGACCTATCCAGAGGATAGATCGTCAGTATTAAACTCTCGGAAAACCCCTTTAAAACCAAGACAGCATTAATAATATTAAAGTGACAGATATGGCTATGAGTAAATTTTTTTTTTTTTATAAATGCCAGAAAATTTGTTGAAAATTTGGGACAAATTTGATTTATTTAGAATTAATTTGCTCATCTCTAGTGTAATGCCACAAATAAGATGTCTCCATATTACTGAAATCAAAGTTCTACATGTATTCCCCGAACGCATTCGCTTTAGAGGTGAAGACATTTTTACCTACTTATCGCAGGACGATACCGTCACAGATAACCCAGTTTTTTCAGTTCTAAGTACCTGAATACAGCAACCTGGATCTCTGCTTCGTTAATTCCTAGGATGAAATGAAGGGTTGTGGACTGGTACCTTGTGCACACTATAAGAAAACCTCACTTTAGGTGTACAAATGTGTCCTTCCTTACCTTTTTTCATGGCTCATTGTATACCCTGAGTTGTGTGACGGGAGATGAGCAGCTTTTTAATTGGTCCAGAGAAGCCCCCAATTAAAGCATGTTCAGCCTCACTGCAGAGCTGATCTGGGTCTGCTAAGACCCAGCAGCTTATGAAGATACCCGGCCCTCAGCAATTGCATGATAGTTAGGACTAGTGGCTGAGCAATTGCATGATAGCTAGGACTAGAGGAGGAAGCGTTATTGTTGTTTCCTGATCTGTATATACAGCGCTCATTTTGCGCTGTGTATACAGTGATGGAGAAAGAAGGAATAGTAAAAACCTGCCATCAGGGCCTTCTCTATGGAAAGCACTGCTGTTACTGACTGCAGGCTCCCTGCTCTCCATGTAGCTGCTATCTCTGCAAGGATGTTCAGGTATGTCCTTGCAGAGATAAATGGCAATCGCCCAGATGTTTATAGTCAAGATGGTTCACAAGTGGATAATCATGATTTTGGGATATTATGTCATGCGTTGTCTATCGTATATGTGTTTATGTGCAGCCACCCAGTGGTTGGGCTGTGTATTACAGTCTGTCAAGGTTTTGCTACCATGTAGCAATATTGTGCTAAGTTTCTTTCATGAGAAACTGAGTTTGTATTGCTTATCTATCTCTCTGTACTAAGATGGTTACAGTATGTAATTTTGGGGCACCCCTTGTACCAGGAATGGACATACAGTACCAGGCAGCATATGCAGCTGGAAATGGCCCCATTACTGGCAAACTAATATATTAATGATTTGCTGATCCACAACAAGCTCCTCACGTTCATCAGTAGGACGTTAGGACTCTCTATACTGGACCCTTGCTATGCTTGTCCACCATGCTTTGCCCATATCGCCTATTACACTGGACATGAGAGATTCAGATCACATATTATACAGTAGATAAAGGAAAGAGTATCGTGTGATTACTTTTATCAGAAAAAAACAGAGAGAATAAGAAATATTTGATTTCTATTTAATCTCTGGCTGAATATTTGCCTGTGAACAGCTGGGGACGTAATAACTTTCAGACTGAGTAAATATCATAGTTCTACATGGATCTACTTGGAACTTGGAACAGTGTTAAAATGCTAATAAAATATCAGCTGACATTTAAATACTATTTTTAATCACAAATTAAATGCTGTTTTTCTAAAGAACCCTTAAATAGAGGCGCGGTGAAATCATAGATATAAAATAACAAAAAATGTCCCGGCACATAAATACCCTTATTTATTCGCCGAAGCGGAACAGTTACAAAAACAACTCTTGCTTTGGAGGACCTGGCGCATCTGTGTATTACATGGGCAGCTCACTCATTAGAATGGGCACAATGTCATTCCTAGTTTCCCCTGTGGGGGCGCTGCAGAATAATTGAACACTTGTTGTATTCCATTAGGGTGCAGTCACTCATTCTGGTTTTTTTATGCAGTTTTTGAAGCCAAAACCAGGAGTGGATTCAAAAGTCGTATCTGATCGTAATACAGTAATACTTTTTATAAAAATTTTTATGATCCACTACTGATTTTGGCTTCAAAAACTGCATCAAAAAACCTCATCGCGAGGGGCGTGGCTAACTGCCGGCATGAGCGGTCGCATCTGATCTGAGCTCCGGCTCCCGCTAAGCATCCTGACTAATCCTGAGCATTGACACAGTCTGCAAACTTACAGAATTGTCGGGTGACACAACGAGACCCCATAGAGTCCCTGCAAATCTTTATTATGGGTCCCAGCAAAGCTCAAGCGGCGGCTGACCGCCTGAAGGAATATGCGCGCCAAGACTCCCAGCATGGCGCCGCAACGTCCAGCACGCCCCGCACTCAACACACTCGCGGCCAGGCGGCACAGCAGGCGATTGATGAGGAGCATGATACCCCAGAGCTCTCGCCGAAGGAGGCACATGAACAGCTTTTGACAGCGATTCTGGCCTGTCAGACCTCCCTCACCACCAAGATTGACGAGGTGCGTGTGGATGTGGGCCTTCTTAGACAAGATGTCCAGCAGCTCAGGGAGCGTGTGAAGGGAGCGGAGGAGAGGATCTCTGACTTGGAGGATCTCACCCGCCCCATGCCAGCCAAGATTCATGCCCTGGAAGACTCGGTCTCCTTGTGGAGGCAAAAGTGTGATGACCTGGAGAACCGGGCCAGGAGAAATAATGTGCGCATCTTGGGCCTGCCGGAGCGCTCGGAAGGGTCTGATCCTGCCACTTTCCTAGAAGCCTGGTTTAAATCTACCTTCCCAGAGGCTGCCTTCTCCATGGCGTATGCAGTAGAGAGGGCCCACAGGGTCCCGGCTCGCCCACCGCCACCTGGAGCTCCACCTAGACCGCTACTGGCACGTATGCTGAACTGGAAGGATCGCGACCTTATCCTTACGCAGGCGAGGAAGAAGCAGACCATCATGTATGAGAACACCAAAGTGTCCCTGTTTCCAGATTTCTCCGCGGAGCTTCAGAAAAGGCGTGCGACCTTTGTCTCTGTCAAGAGAAGGCTTCGGGACATGAACTTACCTTACTCCATGGCGTACCCAGCCAGGCTGAGAGTGGTGGATGGGGAGAAATCGTTTTTCTTTACTGACCCTAGAGAAGCGGATGATTGGGTCGCACGGAAATCGCGCAGAGTGGCGCCATCTTGAGGTGCAGTATGGCTGACTCCTTTACTCTCTGTTTCCCGCTTTTTCCCTGTTCCGGGACTTTATCAGCGGATCCTGTTGCTCTCTGAGGGTGGTGTGTGGATACTTACGTTTGTGGACATGTTCTAGTCCTGGACTTTGCAGCGCCCGTGACACCCATCCCGGAGTGAGTTTTGCTTTTGCCTGATTTTGTCACGTGTTATGTGTCATTATGCTATACAATATTAGGGGGGCTGGTCAGATACCTGCATGGTTTTACTACCATCTTGTACTATGCGGGTCCCTGACTTTGCTGCCACGGGGACAACAAGTTCCCATTCTGGGCGAAATGTATGTCACTGCATTATTTGTTCTTGGCATGTCTTGTTTTGCCTTATGTTTGTATACTTAGTTTGGGCATTAAGTGGTACACCATTTAGTACAATTAGTAGAGGAGGTGCGATTGGTGAAGTGGTGGGAGGAGACTATTCGACTTTGCAGCGGGAGGGTGGATCCGTGTTGATATGTGATGTGCGGATGCTATGGCCGCCCTGACCTTAATGTCCTGGAACGTGAGAGGGCTTGGGGATGCGGGTAAGAGGCTGTCTGTTTTTACACATGTCCGTCGCTATGCTCCTCACATACTCAGTCTTCAGGAGACCCACTTGACACCTGATACTGACGCTAGGCTGCGGAAACCGTGGGTTCAATGTGCTTATCATTCATATGGTTCCTCTCACTCCAGGGGCGTGTCTTTATTAATCAATCGTTCTGTTAGATGGGAGCTACACACAACTGTGAGCGACACGGAGGGTAGATATGTGTTTGCTTATGCGCATGTGAATGGCGCTCCGTTTGTGATCCTGAGCGTTTACTGTCCCCCTCCAGCTGACCTAACCATACTACAGACTGCACTCCTGTTTGCAGCTCAATTTCCGCATGCCAAGCTTTTGTGTGTGGGGGACATTAATATGGTCATGGATTCACGGAAGGACCGCTTCCATGCTTCCCCGGCCTCGCCGGCTCGTAGTCACCCTACTTTGCTGGCGGCTTGGGCTGGAGAGGTGGGCTGGCTGGACTTATGGAGGGAGAAACATCCAGACCTGATAGAATACTCCTGTTTTACTCCTTCCCAGGGAGCCTTGTCCAGAATAGACTACATGTTCGGTTCCCCTGATGCTTACTTGGAGATATCTGACGTCTTTTATGGCCCTCAAAATGTGTCTGACCATGCGCCCCTGATTGCGCAGTTTAATGTTGCACAGGGAACGGTCTCCCGTTTGAAAATGAGAATTCACCCATTTTGGTTGACCCTATTGAAGGAACAGGATAGGATACCGGACCAATTGCAGGTCTTCCTGGGAGTGCATGATGCTGAGACGAATGCTCTCCTTCTTTGGGAAACAATGAAGGCATATTTGAGGGGATGTCTTAAATCTTCGATTTCATTCATCAAGAGGGATACTAGGAAACAAGAGGACTCCCTCAATGCTTGCGTTAGGGAAGCTGAAGCTAGGTTCCTGTCAGACCCTTCGGAGACACATAGGCAGGATTGGCTGTTGAAAGGCAGGATGTACTTAGTCCATCTGCATGAAAAGAGTAGTCGCAGGCTATTCTTTTATAAGCAGCAGGCCTTTGAGGTAGGAAATAAGGCGGGAAGGCTTCTGGCTCAAATAGTGCATAGAAACACCTCTGCACCACCGGTTTTGCGTATTCAGGCGCTGGATGGAGTGATTAAAGACTCTGTGTCAGACATAGTGGCTTGTTTTGCTGAGTTCTATCGTGAGTTATATCAATCACGAGTGTCCTACACTGAGACTGAACTTGAGCATTACCTGGATGAGATTTCTTGTCCGTCACTCTCAATGGAAGACAGCAACCTACTTGGAGGAGGACATAACTCTGGAGGAGATTCAAGCCGCAATTGCTGGTTTGGCAAATGGGAAGTCTCCTGGTCCTGACGGGCTGCCTCTGGAGGTATACTCCAGGTATGTTGACATCCTTGGTCCTCAACTGAGAGAGATGTTAAGGGAAGCTTGGCGTCTTGGTACACTTCCGGACTCCCTATATGAAGCATCCATAGTAGTGATTCTCAAACCAGATAAGGAGCCGACGGACTGTGCTTCCTATCGGCCGATATCTTTGCTGAATCTGGATTACAAAATTCTGACAAAGATTTTGGCCAATAGGTTGAACAAAGTGGTTTCTAGCATAATACACTGCGATCAGACTGGGTTCATACCCGGGAGATCCACTTCTAGTAACATCCGCAGAGCGCAAATCATAGCCCAACTTGGAGCCTGCCAGGGGAGACAATGGGCGATGGCCTCGCTAGATACAGCCAAGGCCTTCGATTCGCTGGAGTGGCCGTACCTGCTGAGGGTGTTGGGGAGATTTGGCTTCGGTCCTAAGTTCTTACAATGGATTCGGATACTATACAATAATCCGAGAGCTAGTATTTTGGTCAATGGCACGGCCTCCCCTTGCTTCCCATTGCAGAGGGGTACGAGGCAGGGTTGTCCTCTTTCTGCCCTCTTATTTGCAATTGCCATTGAACACCTGGCCTTACGTATCCGCCTTGACTCATCATTCAAGGGGGTTGGTTTGGGGGGGAGAGAGGACAGAGTGGGTCTGTATGCAGACGACCTCATACTATACATGAGTGACATGGATACCTCCCTACCTCGAGCTATTCACGATTATAGAGCAATTCAGCCATTTCTCTGGGTTGCACATTAATTGGGCTAAGTCTGCCCTGATGCCTTTATGGCGTTCCGATTGGCCTGCAGTTCACCATAACCTGAGGGTGGTGGACCACTTTAAATATCTGGGGATTATCATTACCAGAGTACCAGGTGACTCTTACTCCAGGAACGTTGCCCCACTAGAGGCCGTATTCACTGAGAAGTTCAAGGTGTGGAAAACCCTCCCGCTGTCTGTTATGGGCAGGATCAATCTGATCAAAATGGTCTTGTTGCCTAAAGGGCTGTACATTCTGGGACACGCATGCACCCCTATACCACGGAATCTATTGGACCGGCTCCACTCCTCAATGACTCAGTTCCTATGGGGCAGAGCCAGGCACAAACTTGCCTTGAACACATTACAGCGACCTAGGTCACAGGGGGGGGCGTCGCTGCCGAACTTCCATTTGTATTTTTTGGCAGGACAGCTAAAGTTTTTGGCTGGGTGGGTTAATGGGAAGCCCTTGCAAAATATGGACTATTATCTGCAGCAGCACTTGGACATGTCTAACTTGTGGCCAGTGCTGGAGAAGGCTAGCTCCTTGTCGAGACGGTTACTACCGGTACACAGGTTGGCACAGCAAGTCTGGAGGGATGCTAAATTGAGGCAGTATCAGGACTGGGCCGACACCATACCTCTGTGGGATAACTCCTTATTCCCCCATTTGCAAGGGATTGCAGGTACGCATGCATGGGCAGAAGCCGGTGTTGTAGCTTTGCGGGATTTGTACAGTGGAGGCGTCCTACGCTCATTCTCTCAAATCCAGGAGCAATATGGTTTGGCACGCACCCAATTCTTTAAATATCTACAGATTAGGCATGCTCTGCAGGAGCAATTTAGAGATAGAAACAGGGCCATATCTTCTTACCCCCTCATAGGAGTTATTAAATCTCAGGGACCCCGGGGCGTAGTGTCTGTGCTCTACACCCATCTCCTAGAAAATCACATGTCCGCACAACCTATACTTGCTGAGGCACGGTGGAAAGGGAATATCCCGCTTCTTTCGGCGGAGGATTGGTCGGAGGCGTTAGAGGCGGTAACCAGGGTATCTCCCTCGATCAATAACAGGTTGATCCAGTTATTTATGCTGCACCGCAGCTATTTGACCCCCACTAGATTGCATAGGATGGGGAGACTTCCCCATTCCAACTGTTTGAGGTGCTCTCACAATAACGCGGATTTTTGGCATATGATGTGGGAATGCATTCACATTAAGTCATATTGGCAGGCAGTACTGGGTGTGCTCTCCTCTTTGGGCCTAGGTCCTGTCCCGCTCTGCCCTAAGGTGTGTCTGTTGGGTATCCTAGACAATGATGGCTGGACTCATTATAACAAGATATTCCTGAGTGAATCTTTGTTCTTGGCCCGTAAGGTTATTGCCCTCAAATGGATGGCGGATGATTTCCCAACTTTGGGGATATGGAAAAGGTTGGTTAATCAGGTGATCCCCTTTAAGAAAGTGATATTTGTCAATAGAAAATGTCCAGATAAGTTCCAGAAAGTGTGGGGACTGTGGTGTGACTCGCACTTAACAACCTCAATGGGGTCTGCGGTCTCAGTCGGTCCTGGACAGGATCGGTTTTGAAAAATTTTTTCTTTTTCTGTTCTGCCCTATTTGATCTATGGTATCTATGCTGTGTAAGCCCTGAAATGATGTACCCTCTCTGTGTTTGAGTAATTGTGGATGTATAAATCACTGTCTTTACGTGTGACCAGACCTGTACTATGTTTTTGTATCCTCTATGCAATTGTACCACTGATGTGCCTTGTTACTCTTGTTTCAATAAAACGAGTTTAAAAAAAAAAAAAAAAACCTCATCGCGTGGCAGCATCCTTAGTCCTGTTTAACACTTACGGCAGGAGTTCCAGCAGAAAACAGCCTGCCAGAGCTCTCTGGATCCGGCACTGCCAGAACTTACTATAATGCCTGCAGGCCTCATTGACTATAACAGGGTCTGGTGGAGATCCGGCTGCTGCCCAGTAATTATGCTGGGATTTGGCCAGAAAGATACCCTTTTTGTGCAGCAGTATTTGTCTGGCTCAATCCCAACATAATTGCCAGATAGCGGGCAGTTCTCCGTTGGACCCCGTTATAGTCAATGAGGCCAGTGGGCATTCCAGTAACGTCTGGCAATGCCAAATCCAGAGAGCTCTGGCAGGCTGTTCTCTCCTGTAACTCCTGTCGTGAGTGTGAAACAGGCCTTAGAGAGGAATTTTGGGGTCAGAGGAACCTAACAAGAAGGGATTGTTCAAAGTGAATAACCCCTTCAAACCGAGGGATTACTACATTTTATCTGAAATGTTAGCCATGGTTATAAAGTCGGTACCTTGTTAACTGCAACTCTAGAATTCTTCATTAACCCTTTCCCATTCTGAGCCAATAAAGTACATCACCGTAGGAAAGCAGATAATGTTATCGACGTACTGTTATGACGGAGCTGTGCCTATGCTATGCTGTGGTTGCTGGCTGCATTACATAGCTGGCACTCAACTATAATGGACAGTATAATAAAATGGCACTTACCACTTCTATAGAGAGATACAGTAAAAAAAAAAAAATAGACTGTTTGGCCTATTTAGAGTGCAAAAATTGACATTTTCCACCAGAAAAGAATTATTTTTTAAAACTCAATATTCATAGATTTTTTTTTATTTATTATTATTATTTTGGCTTTTTTTTTTTTTTGTGCTAATTTCAGCAGTACTATGAGCATTGAAGACTAAATATAAAATATTGTCCTTAAGCAGCAGTCAACTCAGATAGATAACGTTTCTCAGTGGAGAGCAAAGTACTCTCAATTTATGACTGCTGCACAGGGAAGGGATTATCTGCAGGGTAATCCTCATTAGAATAGTAGGTGGAGGACTGGAATGAATGACAGTTCTGTTGTTTTGCCTAGATAAAGAAGCAAACAGAGGCGCATTACATTGGTTGGTGTCATGTCAGAAGCCCTGACTAGCCATACTACTAGGATAACAAAGGTGATACATGTTGTTCTAATTGAGTTACCACCCTTCACTCCTCCCTGGTCTGACTGATGGTCTGACAGAGTATTAAAAATGCTTCCCATCAAGACAACTTATCCCCTATCTACAGGATAAGGGATAAATATCTGACTGGCAGGGGTCTAACCAATGGGGCACACACTAATCAAGTGAATGGTGGCCTGTGCTCTCCGTTTCAATGGAGTGGCTGCAGCAGACCATTCAACTATATGGAACTGCTGGAGATAACTGATTACAAGTGCTTGGCTACCTCTGGAAGCCCCATAGCATTAGTCATTCAAATGGGGAAGCACGGGCCATCATTGTCATGATCAGTAGGGAGCCAGTAGTCGGACCACCGCTGATCAGACATTTATTCCCCATCCCGTGGATAAGGGGTAAATTGTCTTAATGGAACAACCTCTATAAGTGAGCTCCTCTGCCATGCTAAAATGTCCAAAAAAGAGGAAATTAAAGACTTAGGACAGCAATTAGAATACATGCACCCAATTTTAATAAAATAAAAAAATGCATAGTGTATATACAGGTCCTTCTCAAAAAATTAGCATATTGTGATAAAGTTCATTATTTTCTGTAATGTACTGATAAACATTAGACTTTCATATATTTTAGATTCATTACACACCAACTGAAGTAGTTCAAGCCTTTTATTGTTTTAATATTGATGATTTTGGCATACAGCTCATGAAAACCCCAAATTCCTATCTAAAAAAATTAGCATATCATGAAAAGGTTCTCTAAACTAGCTATTAACCTAATCATCTAAATCAACTAATTTACTCTAAACACCTGCAAAAGATTCCTGAGGCTTTTAAAAACTCCCAGCCTGGTTCATTACTCAAAACCGCAATCATGGGTAAGACTGCCTACCTGACAGCTGTCCAGAAGGCCATCATTGACACCCTCAAGCAAGAGGGTAAGACACAGAAAGACATTTCTGAAGGAATAGGCTGTTCCCAGAGTGCTGTATCAAGGCACCTCAGTGGGAAGTCTGTGGGAAGGAAAAAGTGTGGCAGAAAAAGCTGCACAACGAGAAGAGGTGACCGGACCCTGAGGAAGATTGTGGAGAAGGAACGATTCCAGACCTTGGGGACCTGCGGAAGCAGTGGACTGAGTCTGGAGAAGAAACATCCAGAGCCACCGTGTACAGGCGTGTGCAGGAAATGGGCTACAGGTGCCGCATTCCCCAGGTCAAGCCACTTTTGAACCAGAAACAGCGGCAGAAGCGCCTGACCTGGGCTACAGAGAAGCAGCACTGGACTGTTGCATGTCATTCGGAAATCAAGGTGCCAGAGTCTGGAGGAAGACTGGGGAGAGGGAAATGCCAAAATGCCTGAAGTCCAGTGTCAAGTACCCACAGTCAGTGATGGTCTGGGGTGCCATGTCAGCTGCTGGTGTTGGTCCACTGTGTTTTATCAAGGGCAGGGTCAATGCAGCTAGCTATCAGGAGATTTTGGAGCACTTCATGCTTCCATCTGCTGAAAAGCTTTATGGAGATGAAGATTTCATTTTTCAGCACGACCTGGCACCTGCTCACAGTGCCAAAACCACTGGTAAATGGTTTACTGACCATGGTATTACTGTGCTCAATTGGCCTGCCAACTCTCCTGACCTGAACCCCATAGAGAATCTGTGGGATATTGGGAAGAGAAAGTTGAGAGACGCAAGACCCAACACTCTGGATGAGCTTAAGGCCGCTATCAAAGCATCCTGGGCCTCCATAACACCTCAGCAGTGCCACAGGCTGATTGCCTCCATGCCACGCCGCATTGAAGCAGTCATTTCTGCAAAAGGATTCCTGACCAAGTATTGAGTGCATAACTGAACATAATTATTTGAAGGTTGACTTTTTTTGTATTAAAAACACTTTTCTTTTATTAGTCGGATGAAATATGCTAATCTTTTGAGATGGGAAATTTGGGTTTTCATGAGCTGTATGCCAAAATCATCAATATTAAAACAATAAAAGGCTTGAACTACTTTAGTTGGCGTGTAATGAATCTAAAATATATGAAAGTCTAATGTTTATCAGTACATTACAGAAAATAATGAACTTTATCACAATATGCTAATTTTTTGAGAAGGACCTGTATATTATTAATATGTGAAATTATATATATTAATATGTGAAAAAATTTGATGGAAGTGTACCTTTAGAGAAGATTAAAACAGAGGATGTAAATGATTACACGACAGTATAAGGGCCCTTGCACACGACCATATGCCCTCCGAGACATATGTCCCGGAGCGGCATTGATCATGCGCACGGGAGCACACAGCATCATAGATTACAATGATGCTGTGCATATCGGGCAGCCTGCGGGACTATTGTCCCGCACTCATAAGATCATATGAGTGTGGGACAATAGCCCCGTAAGCGGCCTGACGTCCATGGCATCATTGTAATCTATGATGCTGTGTACTCCCGTGCGCACGATCAATGCTGCTCCGGGACATATGGCCCGCTAACGGACTGTATGTCTCGGAGGGCATACGGTCGTGTGCAAGGGTCCTAAGAAACAAGACACAGATGTAGCAGGTAGTTCCTGGTGCATTAACACACAAACTTATTGAACTGGCTTAGTTTAACAATGTGCGAGCTTGTTAAACTGTCGGGTTAATGCATTAACCCCCTGATGTTGTCGCTTGCTAGATCTGTACCTTCTCTCCCCTAGCTATTAGAGCAATAATACGACGGGTAAATAGGGCTTTGTATAGGCACAATGTTGTCTAAAAATGTTTGTCCTTTCTATTATTGTTGATTATTATTCTATTGTATTAATATAACTGCTCCAAATTACAAGGCAGCAACAAAGTTTAAAAAGTGAAGCTGATGAATCCATAAATACTGTTTTTAAATGTACTAAATTTTGCACGTTACATTATCACAGTCGGAGAGGCCTGAATATAGCGGTAATTGACCATTAGCAGGCTTTCTCTCAATTAACTGCTGGATGCTGTAGAAGCTAAAGACATGGTTTACCGTAATTCAGAATTGCTAGAAAATGTATAAAATACAGACTTGCCTTAGTTCAGACGTGCAGACACGAACCTATAAATTATACAGAAGTGGCTCTCTTTGGCTACTACTTACTGTAAGTGCATATCCTTTTGTCTTGGTTGCTCTTTAGCTCAGCTACATTAGGATGCAGCTATGATCACTGGATGCTTTAGGAGATTAAATTAGTCCCAATTTCATTGTGAAGACTAACTGGACAGTGCCAGACTCTTTAGGGACACACCCTACGGACAAGGGGAATGTTTACCATAGTTATCAATTCATTTATACACTTCCGAGAGTTATAATAGAGCAAACCTGCTAAGAGACACATCACTGCTGAAGTCAGTCACTGGCTGCCGTGGCCACATGACCACTGAAGCAATCAATATCTGTCGCATGGACAAACCCTTTAAGGGTTGTTTATATAAATCTGGAAGACCCATTTAAGTAACAGCTTGAAGAGAACCCCACTTTGTGAGTACTGACAATTAGATTAGTAATGCTCAATTTAATGTATTCACTTCTGTAACCACGAGGAACAAAATATTTTTGGAATAAAAATAACGGTTTTGACTGCAGATCCATTATGACTTGTCGACAAGCATTTTTCTAATTATAAAACTGTCAGAAATAAATGGAAGAACTTTCTCTAGAAATAGCTTTAATTAGAAAAAATAAAGTGAAAAAAATACAACCTTTAATTAAGTTTACTATTCTTTCTTTTGACATTATATTATACAATCGAAAACAGAACATTTGCACTGCTTATAGAAAGTGCTAATGAATATGTCATGGCTTCAGGAATGTACCGACATGGTCGAGGGAACAGAGAGTTCTAGAACAGTGATGGGCTTGCGGTTCGCGTCAAACTTTGCCAGTTCGCGATCCGACGAACATGCGAACATATGGCGATGTCCGTGCGCGGCATATTCTTTTGCATTGCGCCAAATTTTGACCCATGTGCAATGCGAGTTCTGCCTGCTTCTCCTCCTTTTCCTCCCCATCTGCTGCTCCGTCTCTCCCTCTGAACGCTCCTCCTCTTTCACAAAATAGTGATAGAGGTTTTCCATATACCTGAGTCCACAAAATACAGATTGCGGGTTTTGATATACCTACTTCAACTAACAACTGATTGAGGCCTGCCATATATCAGCTTCCACAAAATAGTGGTAGAGGTTTACCATATATCTGTGTCCACAAAATTGAGATTGCAGGTTTTGATATATCTGCTTCAACTAACAACTGATTGAGGTCTGCCATATATCATCTTCCACAAAATAGTGATAGAGGTTTTCAATATACCTGCGTCCACAAAATTACTGCTTGAGGGTGATATACCAGCTTCAACTAACAACTGATTGAGGCCTGCCATATATCAGCTTCCACAAATACTGCTCTTCTCTAGGGACTTTGGCACAGGGTCATTTTGAAAATGACAGGCAGAGGAAGAGGCAGGCCATTCCACAGTATTAGGGGTCTGGCAGGTGCACCAGGTGGGAGCCTAAGTGGGAAACTGGAGATTATGTCAAAGGACGCACTGGAGATTATGTCAAAGGAGTTGGTTGAGTGGCTCACTCAGCCTTCCGCTTCTGCGCCCTCCTCATCCTCTGTATCTGCACCCTCCTCACTCTCTGCTGTGTGCACCCCTAAAGACACCACCACCATAGCCCCTTCACTCAAGTCAGAGGAATTATTTTCCCATCCATTCCCAGACCTTACCGATGTGCAGCCATTTTTGGTATCGGATGAGGAAGAGAAGGTAGCAACGGCCGCCACCCAGCGGTCTGACGACAGTACCCAGATCAGCCAAAGGAGGCTGGTCCCCGCTGCCTACTCTGAGATCTCTAATGTCAGTGGTGGTGAAGGTGACGATGATGACGTATCGATGGACGTCACGTGGGTACCCACAAGAGAGAAAGAGGAGGGGAGTTCAGAGGGAGAGACAGAGCAGCAGATAGGGAGGAGAAGCAGGCAGAACTCGCAGTGCACAGGAGGCAAAAAGCAGACTGCAAATGTATCTGGAGTGAGCCATCCACCATGCACGGTCACATCTCACGCTCCCAGGACACTGGCACATGGCTCCGCAGTGTGGGCTTTTTTAACGTGTCAGCCTCTAACAATAGTGTTGCCATCTGCAGCCTGTGCTGTCAACGCATAAGTCGCGGTAAGCCCAACACTCACCTAGAGACAACCGTCTTAAAAAGACACCTGGCCTCCCATCACCGAGCCAAGTGGGAGCAACGCCATCATAACCCACAAAGCCACACTCCCGGCTCTCCACGTCCTGCCTCTTCTCCTCCCATTTGTCCTCCACCTTCCACCGTGCCGTTGTCGCGTTCATCTGGCACACGGCAGGCTTCGGTGGCCCAAATGTTCGAGTGTAAAAAGAATGATGACGCCGGATCATCCGCTGCATAAATGTGCCGTTAACGACTACCTGTACGAACTCTGCGGCAGGACAGGTTCTGGGGAGCTTGTTTTTTTTTTTACGCACCAGTGGCTGCTCATGCACGACGCATGCAGACTTCAGCGGCCATTTGATGAGATCACCAAACTGGTCAGTTTCAACCAGGGCGCCATCAGTGACATCGTACCTTACGCCTTCTTTCTGGAGCGTGCATTGCTTTGTGTCATTGATCAAACCGTCGAGGAGCAGAAAGATGAGGAAGTCGCAATGCTGAATGGATTCCCAGGGGGGGCTAATCCATCTGTGACAAGTCAGCAGGAGTCTGAAGAGGAGTCAGAGGAAAATGGTGGCTGGGGGGAGGAGGAGCAAGCTTTAAACTTTTATGGCATCCCTGGTGTTATCCGTGGCTGGGGGGAGGAGACCAAGGACGACATTCTCCTAGGCGATGAGCAGGAGCCAGGGCGCTCCACCGCTTCCAATTTAGTGCAAATGGAGGCCTTCATGCTCCAGTGTTTGAAGTGGACCTGTACTGGGTGGCAATGTACTTAGACCCCCGGTACAAACAAAAAATGGCAGACATGTTACCAGCATCACAGAGGGCTGTCAGAATGCAGCATTTCTAGGCCTTGCTGCGAGAGATGCTGCATTCTGCTGTTGCGGGCACTGGCAGAGGAACTTCCACCCACAGCGAAACAGGTGCGGGTACCAATCCTACCGCGCCTACAAAAAGAGGGTGGTTTGAAGATGTGTTGGTCACTTCGGATATGAGATCATTCTTGCAGTCAACCCATCGCCACCGCCCATCGGATACAGCCTTAGGGAATGCCTAGACCGACAGGTGTCCGACTACATCGGGTTAACGGCCGATGTGGACGCTCTCTGAACCCCTTGACTACTGGGTGTGCAGGCTTGACCTGTGGCCAGAGCTGGCACAATTTGCCATGGAACTCTTGGCTTGCCCCTCGTCGAGTGTCCTGTTTGAAAGGACGTTCAGCGCAGCAGGGGGGGATCGTGACCGATAAGCGCACTCGCCTAGCTCACGACAGTGTGGACTATCTCACATTTTTAAAAATGAATGAGGCATGGATCTCGGAGGAATTTAACACCTGTGATGACCACGTGTAATTGAATTTCTTCATGCCAGCCCACACATATCTGCCACCACCCAGAACAAAGAATGGTCCTTGCCTTATGTATATACAGCGGCATAAAAGGCCTTTTATGTCAGGTGAATGCCTAAATTTTGGGGCCTGTACTAGCCGACAGTTACATATTTATCCTGTGACCGCCTAATGTACCTCCAGCCACAGAATCCAAAGTTCTTTGCTGTCAGGTGAATGCCTATTGGCAAATTTTTGTGGCCTGTACTGGCCGACAATTACATTTTTATCCTGTGACTGCCGAATATGCCTCGAGCCACATAATCCAAAGTTCTGTGCTGTCAGGTGAATGCCTATTGGGTAATTTTTGGGGCCTGTACTGGCCGACGGTTACATTTTTTATCTCTAGCCACATAATCACACCCTTGGTAGCGCCGTGTCAGTACATGGCGGCTTCCCCTCTCAGTCACACTGCTCCGCTGTGTACTGGTGCCTATTATGACACTAGGGCTGTGTTTACATCCTATTTTTGCCATCCATTTAATGCATACCAAAAATATATGTATTAACAGATCCCTCAGACTGATGCTGTACAGTGGCGTCCATTCACCATAGAGTTCCATGGTAGAAAAAAAAATGACATTAACATTAACGTATGCATTTTTTTAATGGACTCTGCAGGATACAAAAATGTGGAGTGCTGCACATTTGTATACATCAAGCCGATAGGAAATAAAATCCTCCTAGGCTCCAGCAGGGCACATTTTTGAGAGTTTCCTTTTAAGATGCATAAAAATGGCCCCTGATTAAAATACATATTTTTTGTGGGAATTTTTTTCAATGATCCCCCTCTGGTATATCACTTTCCATGTTGTGTGACTATTTGTGTACTTGTAGGAAGTGTTTCCTGGCTGAAGGTTTTTCAGGTTCACCCGCCATTAAAGTGAATGGGGCCCGCCGCGAATGCGCGGTTCGCGAACATTTGATCGTGAACGCGCCTTCGTTAATCATCCCGGCCGATGTTCGTCCATCACTATTCTAGAACTCTAAACCTATTTAATTAACTCTTTAAGGCAAACAGTTATGATAGCTTTTCCCTCATTTAATAATGACCTGTCCACTAGATAGGTCATCAGTATCTAATCAGTGGGACCCCCGCCGATCAGCTGTTTAAGAAGGCACCATTGCTCGCAGTAGCACCGTGGCCTTCTCCAGATTTTCCTAGGCCATGTGATGTCATGTTCATCAGTCACATGGCCTAAGCGCATCTCAGTCCCACTGAAGTGAATAGGACTGAGCTGGGATATCGAGCACAGCCGCTATACAATGTACCACACTATTCTTGTTAAGCAGAGAGAAGGCTACAGCGCAACTGTTAGGTGGGGGACCCGCTCGTCGGACACCAACTGATCAGATAGTGATTAACTATCCAGAGGATATCCTGGAAATATTTTTTTCCTCACTGTGTTTTTATTTCATTTGACGAAAAGCCTTTCTTAAAAGGATTGTGGCAAGTTTGCAAACTACCCCCTATCCAAGTGAACTCGTTGCCTATAGCAACAAGTCACATTCTAGCTCTAATTTGTCTGAGTTTTTAAAATAAAAGTTTGCACAATGGCTGTGTTTCTTTGTACACTGTGAAAGAGCAGGTATTTTTGGGGCTTCTCTAATGTCTTCCTAAGCCATATTATTTCCTGTTTCAGCTGCACAGATAGATGCATTTCACTCAGCAGCAGGGGGTGTATCCCTTCTGTGGAATCTGCTAGTGTACTGCTGTAATGTCCTTTCCCTTACTCCCCACTATGTTTGTTTTCAGCTCCAGAGCTCACTGAACAGATAAGGAGGGGAAATCACATTTACAGACACACAGGAGTCTCCTGTGATCTTCAAAAGCTGTGTAGAAGCAGTTGCTATATCAGGCTTAGGATCTCAGCTAGCTGTGACATTCCCCCACTTTCTCTCTGCTACCTTCTGTATCTCTGTTTCTAGGGGCAGATCTTGCCTAACAGGCAGTGGACTAAAAATTAGGTGGAAGTGAGACCCCTAGTGGCCATGACTTTCTTCAGGCACATTTTTTAAATGAAGTGATTTAGAAACTTGCTAGTTACCCCATTCTCTATTAAATAAAATGAAATTGTGTGAATGTACCGTGACTAAGTGCAAACTAGGGAGCGTCCTTAAAAGGTGCTGGGAGGTTGGTTCTAAATTATTTCGTACATTTCTTTGAGACAGTTTTAATACATTTCCTCATGTGTTACTTATTTATACCACTTTAAGGGTTATATATGGGTGGTCATTTTTCCAATAAAAAGACTGCTAGGACCAGAGATTTTAGGATATAGAACTGAGTCCAATGTAACACACCAAGCCAAAAATGTCAAAATGTTATAATTCAAAAACTTCTTTAACATCTAACATAGATTATTTCTGAATATATTCAATCCTAAGAAACTCTACTGCGATTTCTTAAAAAATAAAAAAATGGAGGACCATATAATTTCATACATGAACCCATCTGACCTGTTAGGAATCCCCGGCTATTTTTATACATTGGCCCAGGAGAGATTAATATAAAACCTAAAGCTTAGAGGAGATTTTCTTTATTCTCTGGGAAAATAATCCAAACTGTTATTAAAGAGAAACTCACATACACTGGCAAATGAGACAAATGATATCTGAATGATACAAAATGCTCTTGGATTCGACTCCTAGAAACAAATTCACCCAAAACTGCACCTTCTACAGCAAATTTACCATTTTAATATTAGTGTCCATAACCTGGTACCCTCATGACTAGAGATGAGCGAATTTCATATTTTGAAATTTGTTCACGCTTCATTTACTGGTAAAAGGTGAAATGCGTTATGGATTCCGTTACCACGGACCATAACGCAATTCTATGACGGAATGCATAACAAAATGCCTTTAGAGGCATTCCGTTATTCATTCCGTCATAATAGAAGTCTATGGGCTGCAAAACTGATCCGTCCCGTTTCCGTTATGCAGGGGAGTCCAAAATATTATAGGAGGCATTATAACTACTGAGGACAGGGTTTTATTACTACTGTGAGCATTTTAGGGGGCCTTTTTACTAACAGGAGCACTTTAAGAGGTCTTATTACTACTAGGAGAATTTTAGGGGGCCTTATTACTGCTGGGGGCACGTTGAGTAGCTTTATCACTACTGAGAGAACTATGGGGTGTTATTACTACTGGTGGTACTATGGGGAGTTTGATTATTGGGCAAAATATGGAAGGCTCGACTACTAATGGAGGCACTCTCAGGGAACATATTTACTGTAGGGGATTTTAGTAATGAGGGCACTCTGTGAAAGACTTACTATTGGTGGGACTTTTGGGAGCACTATTTATATGTGATGGACTGTTTGTATGGTACTGTTATTTCTTAGTATTTAGGGGCAATGGGGAGCATGAAGGGCAAAGTTTTGGGGGTAGCAGCAAGATATCACTGTTGGGGCACCAGGATAGGGGATGATGGAAAGGTGAGGCAAACTCTGCAGAGACGAGACATAGCTGAAAGATGTCATCATGGCGGTCTGTTCCCAATGGAGGGAAGAGAAAATCTACATTAGAGGAGATGTCACTGGATATATTAGGTATGTAGAGCTGTATAGTGTTTAGTAGCGCTAAATGTAATGTTCATCCAAATATGCCCAAACATATTTCACATTCACCACACAGCAAGTGGGCCTGTCTGTTTTAAAATGCCAGGGCTCAATTTCATTCCCAGCCTGGCCTTGATCAAATCATTGGGGGTCCGACTCCCAGCCCCCTTCAGCTGTTTGAAGGGACGCAGCGCTCTCAAGCACAGCACTGTTAATGGTATAGAGGCTGTGCTTGGTAGGTTGAGTTACCAATAAACATTGTGACTGACATTACATCAGTGGCCTAGGACGAGGCCACGGCACTTGCAGATTTTTTTTATTATTGCATTATACTCCTTTTGAGCTAAAAATAATTTTAACCACTGTCTTTGTGCAGTCTTGAGTTTATCTAGTAGCAGGATCTGAATTTTTACTGTGTTCCGTCAGACAGATCAGCTGACGGCTCCTTATCTCTGATCTTATAAACATACGTTATAGCTCAATTCTTACTTTACTGATGAGAATTTGGCTTAAGGCACATTTACATGCCCAGATGAGCAGCAGATTGTCAGGAAGTAAGAGTCCTTCCAGGCAGTCGGCTGCTCATTCAGTGCAGGTGAAGTGCTGCATTTACATGCAGCGATTACCTCCACAGTATGAGGATGAGGGATCACTATTGCGATAGCTCATCCTTATACAGCTGCATTGTTTCTAGGCAGCAGATTGCTGTTTAGACAGCACAATCTGCTGCCCGCACAAACAATAGTTTCACCAAATGAACAAGCATTTTGCTTGTTCATCAGGTGATCTGCTGCACCTTTACATGGTCAGATTGTCAGGAACGAGCGTTCGTAGGAACATTTGTTCCCATTAATCTACCCGATTATCTACACGTGTAAATCCACCTTTAAGTAAGTGTTTATGACCTTTTAGTGATTTAGAGCAGTGTTTTCCAACCAGTGTGCCTCCAGCTGTTGCAAAACTACAACTCCCAGCATGCCTGGACAGTCTTTGGTTGTGCAGGCATGCTGGGAGTTGTAGTTTTGCAACAGCTGGAGGCACACTGGTTGGGAAACACTGATTTAGAGATAAGGTCTATTAGATGACCAGCACAAGGTGAAAGTAAAAAGTACCAGTCACACAGCTAGAAAAACAGTTAACACTTTGTGACAGAATGGCTGAATATTCTTAATAAACATCAATTGAAAAAATGATTTTTAGCCCAAAATGTGTAAAATGCAATCATAAAAAAATTGCCACCAAGGTGCACATGGCCATTAAAGACACATGAGTTGGGTTAGCAGCCAAACCAGAAACAGCCATCTGTATAGAACACTGTTTCAGCCTCGCTGCGCCACATCAGTACAGAGAAGGCGTCTGGTTAGCTGTGTGAAATGCCATATGCACTTCCTCTCAGAAGATATTAAAGCTTGGAAATGCTCTTTAAAAAAAATGTGTATTTCATGCAGATGTTTTCTGGATTTCTTCTAAGCCTTTCAAAAACAGACCAAAAAATTGCACTGACAAGCCTGACGCATTTCATGGTTTTAGAAGGGATTATTTTAATTACTGCTGGGCCAGTGCCTACATATGGGTAAGCATCCATAGTAAACACTAAAACAACAAAGGAAGTTATAATTTTTATGGAAATCACAGATGAAAAAAGTTTTCCTTGATCCAAAGGCTTTTTGGAACAATTAGAATATTTTTCTTGCAAAATGAACTTACAAGACCAATGCAGTTCTGTATGGAAATTCCCATATGATTTCCATTTGAATTTATGCATAACAATAACAATAATCTGCCAAATCATAGAAACAAAGGACATCATACAGATGTTTGTTAGCAACCATATTTGTCATTTTTACAATTTTATTTTACCTCCAAGTTTACACCATTCATATCAGTTCCTGCTCTAATGGGGTTCACAATCTAATATCTCAAACACACACCTGGGCCAATTTCGTAGGAGAAGTGCATCATCAGTGATTGGTTTACATGGTGAAAACAGGTCAGGAGAGTCAAAATTGAAAAAAAAAAAATCATGGGGAAGATGTACATGAGGTAACAACTACATGAGCATATCTGTTAACCAGTTCAAGACCGGTCCATTTAGGGCTCTTTCACACGAGCAGATGCCATGTGGGTAATCTGCTGCGTGAGCCCTGCTCTGGACAGCAGAGACACGGAGCATTAACATGACTTTATCTCACTGTGATTTTGTAGTAAAAAGATCACAGAGAGGCACGGAGCATTATCAGTCATGTTACTGCTCCGTGTCTCTGTGTCCGGAGCGGGGCTTGGCTCTCTTTCACGCAGCGGATTACCTGCACAGCATCCGCTCTTGTGAAAGAGTGTTTACCCCCTTCCTGACTAGGCACATTTTCAGGTTTTTTTTTTAGCACGAGACTTAACTGAAAGCCCTAACTTTTTTTTCTATTCAGTTATGTTAATAAGTTTGGTGGTACACAAGGCTTTATTTTTATATAATCTTTATTTTAGTATTTTTGTTTTTATTTTTTATAACTAGTAAAATGTTGAAAAAAAGAAAATAGTCTGGTTTTCAACATTTTTTTGGGTTAATGGCACCGCGTGCAACTAAAAATGTTTTTTTTTTTATTATTTATTATTATGTTCCCTTCCCTGGTTATAGTTGCCAGGGGCCGGTCTAGAATAGTGGTGGTGGCATGTGGTGGCATTTTTTTTATAATTTCTTTGTAAATGTATTTTTATTTGGTAATTTTTGTCTCTGATCTGGGTCTGCCAAGATCCAGCAGCTCATGTAGACACCCAGCCCCTGGCGAACACATGACCTTTGGGATCAGAGCAGGAAGTGGCAAAGGGGAGCTCAAAGAGGGTGAAAACAATACAATTCTGTATGGAAAATCTTGCTGTCATTGCTGACAATTAGTGTGCAGCTGCAATCTCAGCAAAGACATTTAGAAACATCTGTGCAGAGTTAACACTGACTACATGGACTTACAGTATATAGTCAACGGGCAGTCGGCAAGAAGTTAAAAACCACAGTGATCCTAGAGGCCCCTTTCAATATGCAAATGGCCATCATGTGTCCATTGTTTTGTATTGGGAAATAAAACTCCGTAATAGAAAATACACCTAATTCCTATGCAATAAATATTTACTGTATTGCACGTACTCTGCCTGCGCCGAGTTCGGCCTGTTTATCTGATTTTATGCACTCTGCCTACCCTGACCTCAGCCTGTCTCTGACTACAGTTTTGCTTAGACTAAACTTCAGCAGCACTTGAACAGAGATGACACCACGAGGTAGCAGTCTAGTTGTTCCCCTGCAGCTAAGTCCAGATCCCTGTTTAAGGGTTAAAGGGTAAATAAAAGGGGAGGCACTTACATAATGTCCTTGGGAGTAGCCCCAGGCCAAATCTGTTCAAGTGACACAGTGGATCCACACCAGCTTTGTAACTCCTACACAAGGGCATATTATGTAGTAGCTATAATATGGCACCCAAAGTACCTCTGGTGGTGTCCGATTGTATATGTGCCCTCTGATGTCTAAATTAATTTATCCAGTGGAGAATAATTCTGTAACCATATGCCAGAACATAGAGTGCCTAAGGCTCTGTAGTAAGAAGTTACTGGGATTCTATTTTCCTCCCTACAGCACGAAGCCTGAAGAAGAAACTTAAAGGGGTTGTCCGGGTTCAGAGTTCATTTTCACCCCAGCAGCCCCCCTGACATGAGCAGTTCATGTTCTGATGCTCTCCTTTGCCCTGCGCTAAATTGCGCAGGGCAAAGGCATTTTTAGGAGTTCCGGTGATGTACCGGGGCTCTCCATGGGGCTGCCAGGAACCCCGGTGACGTCACCGGCACTTATGGGCGGGATTTAGCTCTGCCCTAGCCAGTAAAACGGCAGTGGGTTATTGAAAACAAAAGAGCCCGTCGCGCAGGGCACGGGAGCGCATCGGAGCATGAGATGCTCCGATGCTAGCCTCAGGGGGGCTGCCTGGGTGAAAATAAGAGTATGTCCGGGTTCAGCTCTGAACCCGGACAACCCCTTTAATGAAGGAAATACAATATAGATTTGTCTTAGATAAAAAGTATTTTCTCCTGTAGATGCTCCTTCTTGGGCATAAGACATTTCTTCAATTCACACTTTAGACGTTTTTTCTATTATGTGAAGTGTGTGAAGTGTTCTCTTCGCTGCCTTATTGTTCTATAACGATGATGCCGCGTGTTTTGTGGCGTCAATCAAACAGCTCCATAACGTAGACTCTCTGCGATGAGATAGTTGCGAATGTGACAACATATTTATTGGAAGACTGCACTTTGTGTTCCCATCTGTCAGTCACGTGCCGTCCTATTTTACTGCGGAGCGGAATGCACTGACCCTATCATTCTTTGAAATAATCTTTAATTATACCTCATAAAACTTGGCAGAAAATAGTCTCTGTGGGCAAGAAGACTACTTAGACAGTGGTATAAAAAGGAGTTATTTTCTGCTACATTAAACTAATGCAAATGGCTTAATATGAACATAAAATTACAGATTTGAGGCTAAGAATGCAAATATACATTTCTTGCATAGCTGCTGAGATATGTCACTTGTTTTCACTAACGTTCATGAATTGCAATTTAATTGACAAGCTAATGTTGCGGATTTCATGTGCTCCTTCAGTTTTCCTTCTCAGAAGTTAAAATTGATCATTAGTTAAATCTTAACCCAGGCTCATCTTGTAACTGGGTGCCCTGGTGGTTGCAATTTATGGTGCCACAACACCACTCTTGGGGGTAACTAAGGGTACTGGATGCCAGGTAGTGCACAAATAAACCACTCTATCTTGCAAATAGTGCAAATATGAATGTCTCTGATCATTTGGAATCCATTGGGTCTGATAAAATTTCTCTTCCCTCTGAATGAATTGAAGACTGTTTGGCAATGTTTGTACTTGAGTAGTTAGGCCTCTTTCACATGGGCGTAACGTGTGAGGGCTGGATAGGATGCAGGTACGTCGTGGGAAAATGCGCGATTTTTCAGCACGAGTGAAAAGCGTTTTAATGCATTTTGCACGCGTGTGAGAAAAATCGGCATGTTTGGTACCCAGACCCGAACCCGGACTTCTTCACAGAAGTTCGGGTTTGTGTTAGGTGTTCTGTAGATTTTATTATTTTCCCTTATAACATGGTTATAAGGGAAAATAATAGCATTCTTAATACAGAATGCTTAGTAAAATGTCCATTGAGGGGTTAAAAATAATAAACAAATTTAACTCACCCCATCCACTTGGTCGCGTAGCAGATCTCCTCTTCTTTCTTCAGGACGTGGGTAAAGGACCTTTGATGACGTCACTGTGCTCCTCACATGGTCCATCACCATGGTGATGGATCATGTGATGGACCACGTGATGAGCGCAGTGACGTCACCAAAGGTCCTTTACCCAGGCCCTGAAGAAAGAAGAGGAGATCCACTACGCGACCAAGTGGATGGGGTGAGTTAAATTTGTTTATTATTTTTTAACCCCTCCATCCCGTATTAAGAATGTTATTATTTTCTCTTATAACCATGTTATAAGGGAAAATAATAAAGATCGGGTCCCTATCCCGATCATCTCCTTAGCAACCATGTGTGAAAATCACACCGCATCCGCACTTGCTTGCGATTTTCACGCAGCCCCATTCACTTCTATGGGGCCTGCGTTGCGTGAAAAATGCACAATATAGAGCATGCTGCAATTTTCACACAACGCACAAGTGATGCGTGAAAATCACTGCTCATGTGCACAGCAGCATAGAAATGAATGGGTCAGGATTCAGTGCGGGTGCAATGCGTTCACTTCACACATTGGACCCGCGCGGAAATCTCACCCGTGTGAAAGAGGCCTTAAACTGTGTCCCTGTTATTTGTCTTAACTGTTTATTTGAGACCTTGTATATTTCTGTGGGATGAAATGAAACAATTGGTGTAGAAATGTTTGTGGAAGGCTACAATGAGCAAAGAAGACAGGTCTGGAATGTGTACCAGGTATTGTCTCATTTAGTAGAAGACCTCTAAATGAACAAGGACTTGGTTGGAAATGTGTGTGTAGGAGAGTTAGCATTATCTGCATAGTTTGTCTAGGAATACTGACTTATTGCGGATCTGAGAATTGGTCACTCCAAGGTCCAAAATAATACCAGAAAACTAAGATATGCATAGTGACAATTGGATTGTGTAATCTAGCTACATTCCATTAGGGGTTGCAGCTCTTTGGTTAAAACAGTATTAAAGCTGGACTGTTTCAGCAAGCCATCGGAGTTCATCTATGAGATAGACGTATCTGCTTAGAAAATTGTTGTTCCCAATAGAGTCTCTGGTAGTCTCATTGAACGGACTCCCCAGCTGATGTGTGTTGCCATCAGAGGATGTTAACTCAATTGGTGATGTAAGTACGCGTACCTTCACTCTGGATGCAGTTAGGACTCTAGATGAAGTGTGGTTGTAAGTGTGTAATTAGGAGTTGTGTTATCTTTTGTCTAACCCCTTATTGTTTGTAAGTTTTCCCTTTGGTGTTGATTGTATTTACCTAATTTTGCTAAAAAGGACATATATTTGCCTAATCATCCTTATTCCCTTAATAAATGTACTTAATTGTTTTACCATTCTTAAAGTGGTGTGGGTTGTCTCTCTTTAAAGAGTATCTGAACCTGAAATGGTGTATTTGTTAGCAAGTTACCTTATGTGTTAGCAATACAGTGTGAGAACAACTAGCTACTACTATATGACCACTGTGCTATCAGAACCAAGGTATGAAGACTTCTGCTTACCTGGGACACCAGCTTCCATCCAAAAACTAATGTCGGTTCCATCAGCATTGTCATAAAGTTTGGTTATGTTGATGGGTTCCAGTAGCTGCATAATGTCGGACATTATGGCCCGAGCCTGTGGCTTGCCAGAAAACTGCATACCCAGTGGCATAAAGGTACCCGAGTCTGCTTCCATGACAAGGTCCATGTTGGCAATGTCTTTCTGGTAATAAAAGGAATATAAAAGATTAACACAATCTGTGTATTATTTAAAGGACTTGTCTTCTTACATCATGAGAACAGGGGACTCCACATTTCTCCGTTTGAATGGAACAGTGATCATGCATGCATGCTACCGCACCATTCACACAGGGAAAACATGGGCCCCCCTTCCCCAAATCAATTGATAAGCGTTTTTAATGGGACAGTCCAAGCAGACAATTAGATCATATCCTAGAAAATGTCATCAGAAGACTTTAGCCCTGAATCAAGAACTTGGGGTCCAGAGTTGTACAGACAGCTTGTGATTGCCTATACAAACACTCACATTGGCAGTTTACTCTGTGGAAGACCTAAGGACACTGATCTCTATGTTACACAGCCAACATACATTGGGGGAGATTCAACATGAAGGGAATTTTTTTTAAAACCGTTTTTCTTGAGTTTGCATTGCCATAATTTGCACCAAATATATCAAACTTTGAAAATTGTTTGATATCTTTTTTGTACTTTTTAAAACATCGCATTTGATAAATCTGGCGTAACTTCCTTGCCTAGCTAACCACACTCACTTTCACACCCACCATAAAGGTTTTCTGTATTCTGGTTGTTACAAGTTACTACTAGATAGGTGGGGGTGCTACCGCTGGGACCCCACCAATCATAAGAACAGGGACCCCTACCTTTTGGAGCCCTGTGAAATTAATAGAGCGGCAAATCATGCATGCAAACTGCCATTTCATTCATCTGTATGGGAGTTCTGATAATAGCCAAGTGCTATACTCGGCTCTCTTCAGAAGTTTCTTCCAAAAAATCAAGGGTATTAGGGACAACCAACGGCTGACCTGATCACCACGCAGGGGAGCCATGCCGACCACAGGAGCATATCGCTCCCAGGGAAAAGCCTTTCAGATGCTGTGGTCACATTTGACCTTGACATCTAAGGGGTTACCGTACATTTCTGTGATCGGCGTTATTGCCAAATGAAGACATTAGCCCCAGGTCTGTGAAACAGCAGGCACCATCTTTAACCCTTCAGGACCGGGTAATTTCCAGTTTTTGCATTTTAGTTTTTTATTCCCTGCTTTCCCAGAGCCATAACTATTTTACTTTTCTATTGACATAGCCATATGAGGGCTAGTTTTTTGTGGGACAAGTTGTACTTTAGAAAAACATATGGAAGCAAACCTTAGAACACAAAAATCTTTAATATTATTGATATCATTAAAATGACCATGCTGGTCAATCAATACTCAAACCACCCTATTCAGGATAAAATAAGGGACCAGGGGATGGGTTATGTGAGGAAAACAATCGTTTGGGAACACCACTTTCCCTATTGAGATCCTGATTGGTCCTCAGCCCGGAGGAGTCACCTAAAGGTGCATAACATTAGATTCCACACAAAAAATATATTAACCCTTTGACAACATGCACCATACATGCATGGCATAGGTCATCTCTTTGAAGTGGCATCAGTTTAAAGATGGCTGTGTTTCACAGAGCACCTGGAGTTAATGTGTGTGATTAGCGATAATAGAGGTCACAGACATCTAACCTCTCAAATGCCATTGTTAATAGCGATCGGGAGAGCCGTTCATTCCTTGTGATAGCCTCAATCACAGCAGTAGTTCCTATGGAGGCCTGCAGGTGGCAGGGTTCTATAGGAACATAGAGCAACTCCTATAGGCAGCAATGATAATTCATTGCAGTCTATAGGACATGCACAATAAAAATCACTTGTTAGAGTCCCATAAGGGGACTTAAAATATGTTTAAAAAATAAATATGTTGTTAAAAATAAAAACAAACAATAGAAACAAAATAAAATTTGCACCACCATTCCCCTACAATGCCTGTATTATTAAAATATAAACAAATTTATCCCATATGAGCGGTGTCATGGAACAAAATTCAAAAGTGCTCAAGGTTCAACTTGTACTTTGGGGGGAAAAAAGGAGAAGGTGTCAGAAGCTGCTCACTGTCCGGAGTCTGCTAATGACATGGAAGTCCTAATCCTCTATTATTACCCTCTCCACTTCCCTGGCATCCACCTATAGTGCTTTTCGCCGTGATTGCTCCTCTAACCTATCCTTACTAGAAGAATAAAATCCTCTATATGTCATGTCAGTCTGTAATTTGCAGCCAGAACTCTACATCATGTCTCAGTTCATACATGAATTACACTTTCCACTGAAGATGATGACGATATATCCGATCCGGTCTGCATGCTGACTTATAACTGTATCATTTAACTAGTAAAAATAAATAGCATTTCACTATTTCACTACTTCTATGTAATTAGTAAGATGTATAAAAGAGATTTTCTGTACTATATGGATTGTCTGGTTTATAAAAACTCATTTTCAAATATCTTTTGAGAAAGTCCCTCATTTGTGAATAGCATTTCTAGCTCTGGAGGACCCAGTACATGCAGGCATTACATGAAGGACCCACTGATTTTTTCATTTTTTTCTTTTCAAATCTCTCTTTATTCAAAGAGAGAACAATATAAACGAACAAGGCATGTCAAATTAAAATAACGTGTCAGTACGGTCAAAAAGCAATTATATAGTGGATATCAAGTGTACAATAAATTGCTAAATAATCTGCAGGCAGCATGTTATAGAGCAGGAGGAGATGAGCAGATTGATGTATAGTTTTATGGGAAAAGATTCAGTAAAACTTGTATTTCATTCATCCTATCAGTGATTGACAGCCTTCCCTCCATGAGGAGGCGGTCCTATCAGTGATTGACAGCCTTTCCTCTATGAGGAGACGGTCCTATCAGTGATTGACAACCTTCCCTCTATGAGGAGGCGGTCCTATCAGTGATTGACAGCCTTCCCTCTATGAGGAGACGGTCCTACCAGTGATTGACAGCCTTCCCTCTATGAGACGGTCCTATCAGTGATTGACAGCCTTCCCTCTATGAGGATACGGTCATATCAGTGATTGACAGCCTTCCCTCTATAACTGTGTATACAGAGATAGCTGTCAATCAGTGATAGAACCAAATCTTGGACTTCAAAGCCCAGAATGAGCAGGAATTTAGATAAAGGAAATACAAGTTATACTGAATGTTTTCCTACAAAACTAAATATCAATTAGTGTTGAGCGTGAATATTCGAATAGCGAATATTTTTTGCGAATTTCGCAACTTCGAAAATTCGCAAATATTTTGAATATAGTGCTATATATTCGTTATAGCGAATATTCTGCATTTTTTTTCCATCTGAACAGTGAACACATGATTCCTCCCTGCTTCTTGCTTGTGGGCCAATGAGTCATCGGCCCACAAGTAACTTAAGCAGGAAGGAATCATGACTTCAGATGGAAAAAAATGACGAATATTCTAAAAAACAAATATATAGCACTATAGTGAATATATTTGTTTTTTAGAATATGCATCTTTTTTTTATCCTGTACAGTTGTTCCGGTGTTCCGTGATATTTCACCAACCCGTGAAATTTCCCTACCCTCATCACTTCCTGTTGTGACGCGGCCGCACCGGATATGACGTTCCCAGCTTTGGAAGGAGGTGTGCCGAGCCGCGCAGGCGCACAATGACGGGGTAGGGAAATTTCACACCAGAGTTGGGAGAAGGGGCCACCTAATGCGCTTGCGCCTTACCTCTCAGCTGGACACCGGTCGACACTGCGAATGTGCCGGAAGCCTCACCAGCGGTTAGAAGGTAGGGAAAAATTACGGGCCAGTGCGCAGGCGCGGTTAACTACTCTAGTCAGGATACACCGTGCGTGCGTACCAGCGGACAGGGCGATCTCTTATACCGAACATCCATCCGATCACCGTGCCTGCGCAGTGTGAGGGTAGGGAGATCTGATGGCCATTTGAGCTTAGGTGGCCCCTTTTCCCCAACTCTGGTGTGAAATTTCCCTAGCCCGTCGTTGTGCACCTGCACGGCACACCTCCTTTCAAAGCTGGGAACGTCATATCCGATGCTGCCGCATCACAACAGGAAGTGACAAAGGTAGGGAAATTTCACGGGTAGGGAAATATCACGGAACACCGGCAAACTCCTCCCTGACAAGCGTCCCCGTCACCAAGGGAACGCCTGGTGGTTAGAATATACCATCGGATCTGAGTTTTCACGATCTGGAGTATGCCAAAGTGAAACAACTGTACAGGTAGAAAAAAATGACGAATATTCGAAAAAACAAATATATAGCACTATATCGAATATAGTGCTATATAATTTTTTATATATATTTGTTTTCAGAATATTTGCGAATATATAACGAATATTCTACAATTTTTTTTTTAAATATCACGAATACGAATATGGCCCCTGCCGTTCATCACTAATATTAATCTGCTCGGCTCATCCTGCTCTGAAGCATGCTGCCTGCATCTCTGATATCATTTCAACCTCACAGGTTCTCTTTAAAGCTCCATTAATTCCATCTACATATATAATATAAGACAACTGCAATAAGCATGAAAAAGACAAGTTACAAACTGGGGCAGACGGAAGGGTGACCCTGCCTGTGAGGGCTTACAATCTACAAGGGATGGGAGATACAGTAGGTGAGGGTAAAGCTGGTCATACGGAAGTAAAGTGGCAGCAGGGTTACTGTAGGTTTTAGGCTTGTCTGAAGAGGTGGGTCTCCAGGTTTCCATGGTAGATGAACGTCTTATACGTTGGAGTACAGATTTCCAGAGTATGGGAGATGTACGGAAGAAATCTTGGAGGCAATTGTGGGAAGAGCAGATAACAGGAGAGTAGAGAAGGAGGTCTTGTGAGGATCGGAGATTATGGGGTGGAAAGATAACGGGAGATCCGGTCCCAGACACATGAAGGGGACAAGTTGTGCACGGCATTGTATGTCAATGTGTTTTTGTACTGGATTTGCATAATTACATTTAGGTTGGTAAAACTGAGACATTAAAAAACTCTGTCCCCAGAAGGCCCAACTCCACCCCGAAACACTTATTTGTGGATGCGGTTATCATTAGTCCCTGCTCATATTCGGCCTAGGACAGCCCAAATTTGCCGGGAATGTCTCTGAAAACCAGGTTCAGTCCCTGCAATTTCGGATGAGAGGGCAACTATGGATTCACTGGGCAATGGGGAACCAGTGAAGGGGTTGGCAGAGAAAAGAAGCAGAGGAGTAACAGGGGGAAGAGGTGGAGTAGTCAGGCAGAGTTGAGTTTAGCAGTTTTTGTCCTACAGGGTAAAAAGGCAATCCTAAAAAAATTGCCCCTTAAGGTGTTCATACCCTTTAACACCACTATTCCACCGCTATCTGTTAACATCAATGCAATGGGCACTGCAGGGACATGTCACTATAACAAGTCATTAAGCTATATGGGGTTCCCCCATTCATTTCTGCTGCATTATGGCCTCAGTAGAGATACTGGGGGGATTTTATTAAAAAGCACATGTCAGCAGAGCCAACATAAAGCAAATATACTGCTTGAAAAGTTGATCCTGCTGATTAAAATGATACCTAGTTGCAGCGTTCCCAAGAAGAAAAAAATGTATTTATGCAAATGAGGGTTTCAGTGCACTGAAGGGTAGGGACAAGTTTCGTGATGCACATCAGCTTCTCAGCTTTCCAGTGCTGGCAATGCCCAGGCTTGGACTGGCCCATAGGGGTACAGGTGAATCCCTCGGTGAGCCCCTAGTCTCCTACCCCCTGCACAGGTGGCAGATAACACAGTAGACTTACTGCACTACACATATATTCAGTGTACAGCACCTCAACCAGCCGATGTTCATATAAAAAACTTGATAGATTATTAAAGAAGCTCCCCAGTGTATTATTATAGACTCGATCAGAGCTGAGATGACTTCTAGGTATAGAGGAAAGCTGCCAGTGTCCTCTTCTCCCCAGGACCTACCTTCTCAGAGTCACTGCAGGGGCCCCCACATTCAATCATCTGGTAGCGTCTTCCTGCTGTGTGAGCAGGTAATATAGGAATGTATCCGTACAATGACCCCCAAAAATAATTTTACTGGTGGGCCCTAGGCACCCCAGTCCGACACTCGGTCATGTCCCTCGGTGCAAATGAGGCCCTCAACTGCTGCACAAGACAGGCATCATTTTAACACTACCAGGCAGTATACCTGGGATAAAAGGGTTGATCCTGCAAGATACGGTAGGTGCTCTTTTAGTGCTCTTTCACACCTGCGTTCTTGTCTTCCGGCATAGAGTTCCGTCGTCGGGGCTCTATGCCGGAAGAATCCTGATCAGGATTATCCTAATGCATTCTGAATGGAGTGAAATCCGTTCAGGATGCATCAGGATGTCTTCAGTTCCGGATCGGAACATTTTTTGGGCGGAGAAAATACCGCAGCATGCTGCGCTTTTTGCTCCGACCAAAAATCCTGAACACTTGCCGCAAGGCTGGATCCGGTATTAATGCCCATTGAAAGGCATTAATCCGGATCTGGCCTTAAGCTAAACGTCGCTTCGGCGCATTGCCGGATCCGACGTTTAGCTTTTTCTCAATGGTTACCATGGCTGCCAGGACGCTAAAGTCCTGGCAGCCATGGTAAAGTGTCGCGGGGAGCGGGGGAGCAGCATACTTACTATCCGTGCGGCTCCCGGGGCGCTCCAGAGTGACGTCAGGGCACCCCATGCGCATGGATGACGTGATCGCATGGCACGTCATCTATGCGCGTGGGGCGCTCTGACGTCATTCTGGAGCGCCCCGGGAGCCGCACGGACTGTAAGTATACCGCTCCCCCGCTCCCCACTACTACTATGGCAACCAGGACTTTAATAGCGTCCTGGCTGCCATAGTAACACTGAACGCATTTTGAAGACGGATCCGTCTTCAAATGCTTTCAGTTCACTTGCGTTTTTCTGGATCCGGCGTGTAATTCCGGCAAATGGAGTACACGCCGGATCCGGACAACGCAAGTGTGAAAGAGGCCTTAGACTAGCATTTCAAACGGCAGTAAGATAACCAAATGTGGTACATCTTTGGGCTGTCCATGTGCCAAAGAAGCAAATCTAGGCCAGCTATAATCTGAAGCTCCACAGGAGGCCACATCCCTCCCACTAGGTCTACCCAATTTTTTCAAGCATAAAATTGAAAGAAATGAAATTTTTGTGCAAAATGCTGCTGTACATGACCAAAGAGGTTTTCAAACTTTAATGAAAAACTCACAAATAATTTGCAGGTCCAAACATATATTGTATTTCTTCCCAATTGTTGCCTGTAATGTTCCTATTTATAATGTAGCAGCATACGTTTGCATTTAATATGGAGCCACCCACATATTACAATCACATTCCTGGTAAAATAACAGCTCCCATACCTGGCAAACCACTGGAATCGTTTAATATAAAATGATTCTACATATTTATTAGAGAATGAATGGGAAACAAGTGTAATAATAAAGTATACCGTATGTAAGAAACATTTAAATACTAACCACACTGCAGAGACTAGGTATAGGGCTAATTTCACACTTGCATTGTTAATTCTGGTTTTCAGATCCAGCAGAGGATCTTAAAAGTGGAATTAAACAGACTGTGCTGTTTATACATCAGGATGCATCAGTTTCAGACAGATCCAGTTGTATTAAATCAAAACTGAAAAAAAAACAGATGTGGTATGAAAATCATTGTAAGGCCTCTTGCACACAACTGTATGTGTTTTCCGTATTTTGCGGAACATAACAGCTGGCCCTTCATAGAACAGTACTATCCTTGTCCGTAATGCGGACAATAATAGGACATGTTCTATTTTTTTAGCGGAACGGAAATAAGGACATACAGAAACGGAATGCACACGGAATAACGTAGTTTTTTTTTTCCAGACCCATTGAAGTGAATGGCTCCGCATACGGTCCGCAAAAAAAACGGAACGGACACGGAAAGAAAATACATTCATGTGCAAAAGGCCTAAGTCAAGCGGCACCGTAAATTTTTTTTTTCTTAGGTGGCATCATTCACTTACATTGACTTTCATGCCAGATCCGGTTTGTTCCATTTCGCAAACTGGATACAAAACTGCAGCTTTTAGTGTTTTGTGTCCGCCACCAAAATGGAACGGATTCATACTTATGCATCCTGATCTGTTTTCTCCCTATTTACAATGAATGGGGACAAAACAGAATTGTTTAATTCCGGTTTTGAGATCTTCTGCTGGATCTCAAAACCGGAATTGAAAACGCAGATGTGAAAGTAACCTAGCACGAGCTGAGCTCAGGCCGAGGCAGGGAGGTGTATGGCTACAGAAGGTGGCCTACATCTTTATTTTGCTATGGGTTTCCACCTCATTAGTAGAGTACAGCAAAATATACTAAATGACTATAACTAACAATTTGGGGTGTACTATCTCTCCTTGAGAAGAGTGCCTTAATCAGCATGAGGAGAATTCTGGGAAGAAAGGGATATAAATGAGCTCTTAGCAAACTCTGCCTCTGATGCCACCCGATGTAAGGCAGCTATCCTATAAGTCAGTGTTCCACCCTTTAACCCCTTAGGGACCGGGCTAATTTTCACCTTAAGGCTGGGTTCACACCTGAGCGTTTTACAGCGCGTTCCTACGCGCTGTAAAACGCACAACAGGCAAGAACCAATGATTCCCTATGGGAATGGTTCTCACCTGGGCGTTTTACAGCACGTACGATCGCGCTGTAAAACGCCCGACGCTCAAACAAGTGCTTGAGCTTTTTTTTGGGCGTTTGTCGCGCGTTCCCACACATAGAAATTCGGGAACGCGCGACAATGTGTAAACGCCAGTCTCTGTATGCGCGATTGTAAACGCCCGTACAATCGCGCATACAGAGTGCTCGTTTCAGAACGCTCAGGTCTGAACCCAGCGTAAGAACCAGACAATTTTTTGCAAATCTGACCAGTGTCAATTTATGTAGTGATAACTTTAAAACGCTTTGACTTATCCAGGCCCTTCTGATATAGTTTTTTCGTCACATATTGTACTTCATGACACTGGTAAAATGAAGTTAAAAAAAAATAATTTTTATTTATAAAAAAATACCAAATTTACCAAAATTTAGGAAAAATTTGCAAATTTCCAAGTTTCAATTTCTCTACTTCTATAAAACATAGTAATATCTACAAAAATAGTTATTACTTTACATTACCCATATGTCTACTTCATGTTTGGATCATTTTGGGAATGCCATTTTAGTTTTTGGGGACGTTACAAAGCTTAGAAGTTTATAAGCAAATCTTGACATTTTTCAGAAATTTTCAAAAACCCAATTTTTAGGGACCAGTTCAGGTCTGAAGTTACTTTGTGAGGCTTACATGATAGAAACCACCCAAAAATGACCCCATTCTAGGAACGACACCCCTCAAAGTATTCAAAACAGATTTTACAAACGTCGTTAACCCTTTAGGTGTTCCACAAGAGTTAATGGCAAATGGAGATAACATTTCAGATATTCGATTTTTTGGCAAATTTTCCATTTTAATCAATTTTTTCCAGTTACAAAGCAAGGGTTAACAGCCAAATAAAATGCTACATTTACTGCCCCGATTCTGTAGTTTGCAGAAACACCCCATATTAGCCGTAAACTACTGTACGGGCACACAGTAGAGCGTAGAGGGAAAAGTGCGCCGTGTGGTTTTTGGAAGGCAGATTTTGCTGGACTGTCCCATTTGAAGCCCCCCTGATGCACCCCTAGAGTAGAAACTCTATAAAAGTGACCCCTTTTTGGAAACTACAGGATAAGGGGGCAGTTTTGTTGGGACTATTTTTAGGGTACATATGATTTTTGGTTTATCTATATTACATTTTTGTGAGGCAATTTTACCAAAAATAGAAATTCTGAAATTTCATCTCCATTTGCCATATACTGTTGAGGAACACCTAAAGGGTTAATTTAATACCTTGAGGGGTGTAGTTTCTTAGATGGGGTCGCTTTTTTGGAGTTTCTACTCTAGGGGTGCATCAGGGGGGCTTCAAATGGGACATGGTGCCAAAAAAAAAAAGGCCAGCAAAATCTGCCTTCCAGAAACCATACGGCGTTCCTTTCCTTCTGCGCCCTGCCACTTGGTCATACAGCAGTTCACGACCACATATGAAGAGCTTCTGTAAACTGCAGAATCAAGGTAATAAATATAAAGTTTTGTTTGGCTGTTAACCCTTGCTTTGTTACTGGAAAAAAAACTGATTAAAATGGAAAATTTGCCCAAAAATTGCTGTTTTGGCAATGTTTTTATTAAATTTTTTTGACCGTGTTCATCTGAGGGGTTAGGTCATGGGGTATTTTTATAAAGCAGATTCTTACGGACGCGGCGTCAACTAATATGTCTACTTTTTATTTATTTATTTATGTTTTACACTATATTATCTTAGTTTTTAGCCGATTATCTTAGGTAGGGGCTCATTTTTTGCCAGATGAGAGGATGGTTTTATTGGCACTATTTTGGGGGGCATATGACTTTTTGATCGATCGCTTGCTATTATAAAAAAATACCTTTTCTTGCACTGTTTTTATTTTATTTTTTTGATCGTGTTCATCTGAGGGGTTAGGTCATGGGGTATTTTTATAGAGCAGATTCTTACGGACGTGGCGATACCTAATATGTCTACTTTTTTTATTTTTACTAAATAATATTTTTTTAAACAATTCTTGTTTTCTTTTAGTGTCTTAAGTCTGAGAACCATAGTTTTTTTTATCCGATTGTCAGTGGCTAAATTGGGGAGGGGAGTATAAATTTAGTACTCCATGGAATTGTGGTACTCCCTGAAGCAACCGTCAATGCAGAGGCCCGGATGATCGAGGCACGTGTCACAATGAGTGGTGGTGTCCTTCCGTATCCCCCTCCTGTGACACACTCTGCACTTTTTACCTGAAGTACTGGCAACGGGTGCCGCTACGACTGGCAACGGAGTGGCGGGTGAGGACAAGCCAGCGACCCTGGCCTCCACTGACTCCAATCTGGATTGTACCCCGGACACGGAGGAGGTAAGGCTGTTCAGCATGACATGGAGCTGAGTTAGTGAGGTTTGAACTGTGGCCATGGAGACCTCTTGCTGAGACGGTTCTGCGGGGTTGGACACCAATAGCCTATACAACTCTGCTTTCCGGGCCCCAGCCGGGAAAGGAACGCCTCTCTTGGCTAACTCAGACATGAGTTTAGGCACAGTCCAACTACGCAGAGAAGGAATACTGCCGGATTCCGATGCCCTAGAACCCAGATCTTCGCCAGAGGCATCCACAATGTCTGAGCCGTGAGACATGATCGTACTGTGAAATAAGCAAAATGACGGACCGTCACTAACACTATTAGGTGCCAAGATAGACTAACACCCGTGCTCCGACCACCACCGCCACTGCAGAAATCAACATGCAAGAAAATTGACCCTGGTGACCACCTGAGGTAAGAAAAAGAGGGAGGACGTATGATAGTGGATGAATTAGGAGCAAAAACCTTACCAAACCAGACAAGACGCTGTTATGAGAAGAACGCAAGGGATCGACCGTAGAAGTAAACCTGTACGTATGAATGAACAAAATAAGATATTTTTTTTTTTTCTTTCAGCCAGTATACAGATGACCCAGACTGGGCGGCGAGGCACGACTGCCTGCTTGCTGAAGTAAACGCGGGGTTGGCCGAATGGCTGACGAGCCTGTGCCAGAAACAAGGGGCTGGCAAAAACGTGAATACCAGCACCTGAAAACTGCCCAGCTGTGGTGGAACCATGCGTATGATGCCATGCAATGTGCCGGGTCTGGCGTGCCCCGTTTATTGAACGCTTGTAACCGGGGGTGTGTGCCCCCAACAACTCCTCACCACCACACTGCATGGCATGGACCCCCCCCCCCTCTTTTTTTAACCCTACCTAACTGACAGCACGGCGGCCCGTGCCAGACTTTTACCCCCCCCAAAACCATGTTTTTTTTTCTTTTTTTTCTTCACAACCAGGCCCAAGATGCTACGATGACAGCCCCCTGGAGATGGCTACGTACAGGTGAAACCTGTGGTGCTGTGCGATTCCCACCGGACACCATACTACACCTGCCCTGGCCTTTGTCAAACTATACACCAGCGCCACAACAGGGTATATGCACCCAAAGCAAGTCACATGATACAATTGGTAAAACACATGGTACAAAAGGTGCTCTGTCATGTGACACCACAATCATTATAATGAATCCATTTGTCACAAAAACTCCATGGTTGTGCAACATCACTGAATACAGTGCAGACAGAAGTGTTACGGATAAGCATTGCCAGTGCCTCACTAAACACATGAGCCGGCTGAAAAAGCTCCCGACTGCGAACTGCTATGCTCACATCCCCCCCCCCCTCCACCCCTCTCCCGTGCCGTCGGTCACTTATACTCAGAACCACAACCAGACCTGGAAGGAAAGAAAACCCTGGAAACGAAATCGGAGTCCCGCTGACTCCTGCAACCTAAGTGCAAGTCACGTGGGAGCGGGACGTGCTGCCAGACTGCCGCTCCGGTGTGGGGATGTCCCTTTCTTACCTCAGAGGGACCGACCCCACCGACCGGACTGATCGAACCGATGCTGCGCTGAGGCAGCAGCTACTCACCCGCCGCACCAGGACGCAGGACCGCCGGAGGGAGCGCGAACCGGAAGTGACGTCGTGCGGCCTAGGGAACGCTGATGCTGTCCGCTGTAACCAGGAATATCGCTGCCGTCCGGTGCCACCTGAGGAGCTATGAGACAGATATAGGCCAGGACGCCCCTCCCACAAATACAGGCCAATAAATCGGCCTTGCTACTTGTCTATGTGAATGCTATATATCGACGAGTCCAAAGATGTCACATTTCAGGCCCGTGTGGTTTTTCCAGTTTTTTAAATTATGGCTTTATTGAGGGCTTTATCGATTGATCCCAGGAAGGGCTCACTTCAACTCTAGAAATTACCTATTTGCTATCAATAAAAGAGTTGGTGCATTCTGTACATTTACACGACCATATGTATTTTGATGTCCACAAAATATGGATTCGTAAAATACAGATGACATCCACGTGGATCTGTTTTCATTTTTGGACCCTGGTATGTGGTCAGCATTTGTGGGCAAAAATAGGGCATATTCTTTAGCAAAATGGACATATGGATGTGGAAACCACACGGAAGACATCCTTATGCTTTCTATGTCCGTTCCGCAAAAGACAGAACATGTCCTATTCTTGGCATACCACGGACCCATTGAAGTCAACAAAAAAAAACAAAAAACAATGCCACACAGACGTCATCATCTGTATTTTGCAGATCTACGTTTTGCAGACAACAAAATACATACAGTCGTGTGAATGTCCCCTAAAGGTGAGCAGAATTTACTGAAACCTCCAGTATTTAGGAAACCATGACACACAACAGACACCAATGGTCCGCCATGGACTGATTGACCTGTAATAGAGTTCAGCTGAGGTGTCCACTGTTTTGGCAGTAAAATATAAGCTACATGCAGTGTTTTTTATTTATTTTTTGCAATGGAATTTGATATTGATGTGAACAGCACCTTACAAAGGTGTCAGAGACAATTCTTTTTTTAGGGGTATTCCCATCTGGGCCAGGATATGTCATCAATGTAAGATAGGTGCGGGTCCCATATCTGGGACCTGCTCCTATCTAGAGAACGGGGCGAAGCGAAGGAGAGCATAATGTTCATGCGCGGTGTGCTCTCCAGTCATCACTACGGAAATTACGAAATTTGTTGAGTGAGTGCACTTGGCTTTTTTTTGGGGGGGGGAAGTGCCATAGAAGTGAACGGAGGGGGGCCGTGAATGCACACCTGCTCTTTTTTCACTTCAGGGGGCCCAATCTGGAGATAGGAGCGGGTCCTAGATGTGGTACTCGCACGAACATTGGTGACATATCCTAGCGATGTGCCATCAATGTCCCAGATGGAAATACCCCTTTAAGTAAAAATAAATAAATTAGGACCTCCAGATAATGTTTCAGGGACCCTCTCTTCTGCACATCTTTTTAAACTAGGTAAATTTGTGGAACGGGGGCCATACATGTAAGAAGACTTACTGTATGGGAGGGCAGATCTCCCAGACATGATGCATATGATGAAAAGGCCCTACATGATTGTTGTTCAGAGGAACTGCCCATTCCCATAGATAATCTGTGGTCCCCTTAAAAATGTTCTCTCTGTTTATAAGTCTTTTTGCCCAGACACATGTAAATTTTATTAAGCAGAATCATAATCCATAGTTTAGGCAGTCAACAGCAGTTTTATAATAAAAGTGAAGGTGATTGCAAGCAACAGTTCACAAAAATAAATCAGCCTTGCTTGGAAAGACAAAAAACCTGTCAATAAGGCTACATTCACACGACCGTATGTGTTTTGCTGATCCGCAAATTGCGGATCAGCAAAACACGGATAGCGGCCGTGTGAATGTAGTCGGCCCTATGATAGAAATGCCTATTCTTGTCCGCGATTGCGGACAACAGGACGTGCTCCATCTTTTTTGCTGAACGGATGCGAAGCCAAAAATACGGTCGTGTGAATGCACCCTAAATCTGTTCCATTAACAATGCACGTGTTTTGCATGACAGAATAAAGGATCGTTTTCTAACATAGTATAAAGACAGTGAACCCGTCCTACATATATTTGTAATATTGGCAGAAACAAAAAGGCAATTACTCATTATCTGTAATTAGGACACTGGATGCAGCGACAGGTTTTCTGATTCTGTCTTCTGAAACCTCCACGTAACCAACACAAAATTAAACTATAGTTCAAGTATGCAGTTACAGTGCCAAAAAGTCATTCTTGGCAAGTGTTTATGGAGCACAATTAAATGTTTGCAAAGGGCATAAGTCAGAGGGCTAAGACCTGAGCTATCTATCAAAGAGAGCTACCAAAAGCATTACATAAAAGCCTGCTCCGCTTTACTTTACAGAGCCGAGAAAATTTAAAAAATTAAATTTTTAGTACATAAAAAAAACTAAAACAAAGGGGGTCATTTACTATTCTAAAATACGCCTAAATTAAATCTGCGATTCCGCCCCGCTCACGCTAGGTCGAAAATTGTGGGCTTGGCTTGGTAGAGGAAGGGGACGGGCTGGTAGATGTAAGACATATAGGAAGTTGTCTTACATTTAGAACAGGCACTGGATGCGCCAAAGTTACGGACAGGTGTGCGCCTCTTCATAACTTTGGCGGATCCACCGCCAGCACAGGGCCTTTATTAAGACCGGCGTCTAAAACCCCAGTCTTAATGAATTTGCCTCAAAATTACAGTGGGATGTGAAAGTTTGGGCAACCTTGTTAATCGTCATGATTTTCCTGTATAAATCGTTGGTTGTTATGATAAATAATGTCAGTTAAATATATCATATAGGAGACACACACAGTGATATTTGAGAAGTGAAATAAAGTGTATTGGATTTACAGAAAGTGTGCTATAATTGTTTAAATAAAATTAGGCAGGTGCATAAATTTGGGCACCACAAAAAAGAAATGAAATCAATATTTAGTAGATCCTCCTTTTGCAGAAATTACAGCCTCTAAACGCTTCCTGTAGGTTCCAATGAGAGTCTGGATTCTGGTTGAAGGTATTTTGGACCATTCCTCTTTACAAAACATCTTTAGTTCATTCAGGTTTGATGGCTTCCGAGCATGGACAGCTCTCTTTAAGTCACACCCCAGATTTTCAATTATATTCAGGTCTGGGCACTGAGATGGCCATTCCAGAACGTTGTACTTGTTCCTCTGCATGAATGCCTTAGTGGATTTTGAGCAGTGTTTAGGGTCGTTGTCTTGTTGAAAGATCCAGCCCCGACGCAGCTTCAGCTTTGTCACTGATTCCTGGACATTGGTCTCCAGAATCTGCTGATACTGAGTGGAATCCATGCGTCCCTCAACTTTGACAAAATTCCCAGTCCCTGCACTGGCCACACAGCCCCACAGCATGATGGAACCACCACTATATTTTAGTGTAGGTAGCAGGTGTTTTTCTTGGAATGCCGTGTTCTTTTTCCTCCATGTATAACGCCCCTTGTTATGACCAAATAACTAAATTTTAGTTTCATCAGTCCACAGCACCTTATTCCAAAATGAAGCTGGCTTGTCCAAATGTGCTTTAACCCACCTCAAGCGGCACTTTTTGTGCTGTGGGCGGAGAAAAGGCTTCCTCTGCATCACTCTTGCATACAGCATCTCCTTGTGTAAAGTGCGCCGAATGGTTGAACGATGCACAGTGACTCCATCTGCAGCAAGATGATGTTGTAGGTCTTTGGTGCTGGTCTGTGGGTTGACTCTGACTATTCTCACCATTCGTCGCTTCTGTCTATCCGAGATTTTTCTTGGTCTGCCACTTCGAGCCTTAACTTGAACTGAGCCTGTGGTCTTCCATTTCCTCAATATGTTCCTAACTGTGGAAACAGACAGCGGAAATCTCTGAGACAGCTTTCTGTATCCTTCCCCTAAACCATGATGGTGAACAATCTTTGTCTTCAGGTAATTTGAGAGTTGTTTTGAGACCCCCATGTTGCTACTCTTCAGAGAAAATTAAAAGAGGAGGGAAACTTACAATTGACCCCCTTAAATACTCTTTCTCATAATTGGATTCACCTGTGTATGTAGGTCAGGGGTCACTGAGCTTACCAGGCCGATTTGAGTTCCAATAATTAGTTCTAAAGGTTTTGGAATCAATAAAATGACAACAGTGCCCAAATTTATGCACCTGCCTGATTTTGTTTAAACAATTATAGCACACTTTCTGTAAATCCAATAAACTTCATTTCACTTCTCAAATATCACTGTGTGTGTCTCCTATATGATATATTTAACTGACATTTTTTATCCTAACAACCAACGATTTATACAGGAAAATCATGACGATTAACAAGGTTGCCCAAACTTTCGCATCCCACTGTACTACTTTGGGAGCTGAGATTTAGTATCCTCACACTACTGCCAGGCTCTGATGACCAGATGTCCACTTCTCATTTCAGTTGTCCTCATGAAGCCCTTAGGAGAAATGGATCATTCCATTCGTGCCACAATTGTGGTGGGAAAACAAGTCGCAAACTGGCACTTGCCATTTTGAGCACAAAAAATTTGCTAATTTAAGAAAGTGGGCACAGTTAGCCATGGTAATTAGGTGATGACCAAATGTATTTACAGTTTTTGGTGACTTGGAGCCACACAATGCCCCTATGACACATGAATAAGGGATCATGCCTATGAGCGTACTTGCTCAGTGCCCATGCTGAGGACCACAAATTGTAGTTCGCAATGCACGGGCACCGGCCATGTGTACTACACTTGCAGATGCGAACCCATTGAATTGAATGGGTCTGGGATCTGCAACATATGGCCAAAGATAGAACCTGCTCCATCTTTTTGGATACACAGATCAGAAGCCCACGGAAGCTTTCGACCTGTGCCTACCCTCCGCAAAAAGATAGATGAAGCCCTATCTTCGGTCGTATCTAGCGGATGCAGACCCATTAAAGTCAATGGGTTCGCATCCGTGATACCGAGTGCACGGAGCCAGTACGCTTGTGGGAATGAGCCCTAAAGCATTGAGAAGAATTCTGAGATTGTTGAAATATTGCATGTCTGTACTGAGATATGACCACTTGGAAAAAAAGTCCCAAAGCTTGAGGGTCCAATCAGACGGAGAGATTCTGATGACATCATGAACACCAGTGTGGTGTTTTCATCTTGTGTAGGTACAAATCACCAAAATCATATCCGTGTGTTAATTACTAAATTTGAAAAGTCTTAGTGACCCTATAACACTGCCAACCACAGTGCTTGGCACGGGGCCGCTAGTCAGATGGGTCCAAGTCATTCTGTGAACCCTTGCTCCTTCTGGCTCCTCTGCCATCTGCTCCCTCTGGGACTGGTTTCCTGCATATTATTCTGATCTGGCTCTGTCAATCAAGAAGAGGCCGTGACTAGAAGAGGATGCAGGAGGAGCAAGGGTGCACAAAGTGGCTTGGGTCCGCCCTTGGTGCACTTAACTGCTCATTTGTATATAAAGTAAAAGTACGGTAATTTTTCTCCAGAAAGAAGCAAAGGATTGCCAAGTAAAAGGTATCATTACAATGAGCTGACCTTAGCCCTACAAATCGTTTACCAATGGATTTCCATGGGAGAGACTGCCTTTAAACATAACACTTTTGTCTGGAGGAGTAACACTATTCATGCCCCCTCCAACAAAAGTAAAATTTCTCCTTTTCTTTGGTAGTTCTTTTTCAAGGGCCCATTAATATTGAAAGCAAGCTACCAAGATTAGCAGGTAGAGGGATATATTTTTTGCATTTCCTTCTGGAAAACATGCAAAACCATCATCGACATTATTTTGACAAGCACAGATTAAGAGGGCCATTAAGGCTTATCAAAAATAGGCTTGGATGGTTTTTCACTCTTGTAAGTAGTTCAAGTAAAATAAGATTACTTTTCAAACATCTTATAAATGGATTGACTGATGGTCCAGCTGCTTCTAATGAATCTTGCCTAATGCATTTATAAATTTAGATCTTTCAGCATTGAAACGACTGCTGGCACTTCGTATACTATTGGCCGAGAAGACGGTTTTATGCATTTGTGGCTTTTAGCTTCTGCTTTTTTTTCCCAGGGTCTGGTTTAATGGCCTAAACATTCCAAGCCACCCAGCACCCAACTAATTCAACATCTGGTGAGTGCCAAGAAAAACCTCAAAACATTAATATCTATAGCTTGGTTGGCAGATATGAGCAAATGTACAGAATACAGTTCAGAATGGAAACATTTGTAATGAACTTGGAAACAAGTGAAAAATGTAAACAATGTTACTAAAATGTAATATCAGGATGGATAATGTGGCCTAAAGAGAACCATTGATGTTCATGCTATTATGCTTAAAGGGGTTTTTCAGGTTACTGATGACTTATCCTTATCCTATCTCCACCGATATAAGATCAGTGGGGGTTCAACGTCTTATACCCCCACCGATCAGCTGTTTGATGAGGCTGCGGCGCTCCCGCCGCCTCAACACAGCTTTTCAAGCACAGCGCCATACATTATATTAGGGGTACTCAACTAGTTTTATTAAAGGTCCACATACCTGGGTCTGCAGTCAGGTGGAGGTCCGAGTTGAATGCCAACAGTAAAGATGAACGCCCCCATTAGTGCCCCCAGTAAGAATAACGCCCCCATTAGTGCCTCTAGTAAGAATAATGCCCCCATTAGTGCCCCCAGTAAGAATAATGCCCCCATTAGTGCCCCCAGTAAAAATAATGCCCCCATTAGTGTCCCCAGTAAGAATAATGCCCCCATTAGTGCCCCCAGTAAGAATAATGCTCCCATTAGTGTCCCCAGTAAGAATAATGCATCCATCTCCGGTTCCCTACAGCGCGAGCAAATGGAGGAGGTGACTGTTTTTTGGGGGTTTTTTTTATTAACACAAGTGGCGGTGGAGTTAAAGGCTGCACTAATGAGCGCTACGTGATGGAAGCGCTCATTAGTCACAGTCTGTATAGGAAAATACTGGCAATTAATATTACCGGTAGAAAAAATTACTAGAACCGGCAGGGCCACTAAAATACCGGCCTTGCCGGTGAGCTACTGGCCGGGTGGCAACCCTAGCCGCAGAACAGACATGTATTTTTGTTCCACATCCATAGGATGCGGACCCCTCCATTTCAATGGGGCCACAAAAGATGCAGACAATACACAGTGTGCTCTCTGCATCTTTTGAGCCCCATTGAACTGAAGGGGTCCGCATACAATCCACCAATAATGGGTATTGGATGTGGAACAAAAATACCATGGTGTGAAAGGAGTCTTAGCTTTATTTCACCATTAGGCTTCTTTTACACTTGCGTTTTTGCTGGATCCGGCAGGGCTTAGCAAAAACGCTTCCGTTACTGATAATACAACAATGTGCATCCGTTAGGAACGGATCCGGTTGTATTATCTTTCTGTTTCTGACCTATCTTTAACATAGCCCAGACGGATCTGTCATGAACTCCACTGAAAGTCAATAGGGGACGGATCCGTTTTCTATTGTGTCAGATTGTGTCAGAGAAAACGTATCTGTCCCCATTGACTTGCATTGTGGGTCATGCCGGATCAGTTTTGCTCCGCATCACATGACTGAAAGAAAACCACATGCTGCGGTTTGCTCTCCGGTATGAGAACGCAACCAAACGGGACGGAGTGCATTTTGGAGCATTCCATTCTGTTCAGTTACGCTTTGTTCCCATTGACAATGAATGGGGACAGAATGGAAGCGTTTCTCTGGTATTGAGAGCCTATGATGGATCTCAATACTGGAAAAGAGAAACGCTAGTGTGAAAGTAGACTTAAAGTAGAAAGTAGCGGCACAGGCAAGATGGGAACATGCCATTGACACTGTGGAGTCCTTTCCCGCAGTCAGTGATGCTTTCCCGCCCTGTCTGTACCCCTAATTCCCCTCCAGCAACACCCCACCCAAGTTGATTTTACCTTGATTTTTTCAACCCCCGCGGCTGCGGAGTGGGAGGGGCGCAAGTGTCCCTTGGAGCTTGAAAGCTCCCTTACATGCAGCTGCTGCAGGAGAGGAGGGACTGAGCGCGCTGAGGGAGGAAGCTTCGTCCACGTGCAGGCGCCGGATGAAAGCACTGAGAGAGACAAGTTCTGGTGCCTGCAGCGCGCGCTCATCCCCCTCCATCCAGTGCCTGCAAGGGGAGAAGCTTGTGCCCCAGCTCTTTCCGGCGCACTATCAAATAAGGAAGCAGCCTAAAGTGCTGCTTCCTATGGAAGAGGGGTATCAGGGGTCCGGACAGCTGGCGTCTGCGGTCCGTACTTGGTCCGCGATCCACCAGTTGAGTACCCCTGCATTATATAGTGGCTGTGCTTGGCATTAATTTTAATGGGGCTGAGCTGTGCCTAGGTCATGTGACTGATAAACATGATGTCACTGGCCTAGGAAGAGGCTGTGGTTCTCAACAGAGTGCCACGGCCTCTTCAAACAACTGATTAGTGGGGCTGCCAGGAGTCAGACCCCACCGATCTGATGTTGATGAAGATAGGTCATCAATATTAAACTGGACAACCCCTTTAAACTTAGTTTCCTACTGGCAATGGGTCATGTCCCAGTGCTGCCAGTGTCAGACTGTGTAAGGAACCCATACATGAAATAGGGTCAGGGGCGTACTGGCTATAAAAATGAGAAGAAAGGATCACAGCGGCTGACCCTCACTCCGTATGGAAAAGGTGCTCACCCTCCGGTCCTACCCTCAGGACCTGAATAGAAGTGCAAGTGTAAATGGGAATTGAGGAGGCACACTCAAACGGGAATCACTGATTGGATGATACAAAATATTTTAATACTTTAAAAACACTCCCTTAAAATACATATAAAATACATATAAAAATATACATCCGTAGTCAATATAATGTAAAATGTAAAACACTCCTACACAATGACTTATATGCAGCAGTAACAAAGTCCCAATCCACTATTCATATATTGATATTATCAACAGAGTCCCGATATATTATATTCCTTGCATGGCCCAGTAGCCAAATCCCAACGGAACGATGTTGTAGTGGTGGCACTGTGGCCTGGTGAGTGGTGTCTGTGACACTGTGGCACTACGGCCTAATGAATGGTGTCTCTGACACTATGGCAAATCCTGATAGCCCAAAAACTTGTAATAATATCCCGTAATGTCCAGAAATGTTAGCGCTTTAAAGGTGTATGACAGTGATTGGACTGACAGTCCGATTTACTTACAGGCTCTTGTGGTTTGTATTGCTTCAGTGTGAACCCGGTCTAAACCCAGTCTTACCCTTCTTCACTGCCTGCCTGCAGCACTGGTTTCTCCGGCGGCCGTACACGCGCAGCATCCCGCGTAATGTGTTTGGCCGTGCGTGGCGTCCCACGTGACCAAGTTGTCTAGGGTACCGGATAGACGCTGGGTTGACGTCACTGTTATGCGACTCGTACTCCGATGTCAGGAGTAGTTCTTATGCACCTTTGTACTTTGTTGTCCGGCTTCTTTATTCTCTTTGTGAATCCTCGCTCACTCTGCAGTACCAGACGCGACTGAGGAAGGGGCGTAAGACCCATTTACACGCGTACTGGCTATAGACTCTACAGGTAAATTTCCTGGTGGGCCGCGTCCAGGGGAGCCAACCAAGCCCTCCCCACAGTGGCTGGCTGGGTAGATAATGATCTGATGCTCTCAGCAGTAATTAACGCTGAGACCATCAGGTACTTATGTACCTGGCCGATGGTCGCAGGTGCCCTCCTACATTCAATTGTATGGCTGTCCTCAGGACGTTGATGCAGTTGAATACTGTGGGAATCCATGGCTCCCTGCCCGGTTGTTCACCCTCAAAGGCCATATTCCAATATATGAGGCAGTGTACAAATGGCGCAGGGACACAGGCCTCTCAGGCCACAGGCTAGAAAAGGCCTATGGCCTGCACTAGAGACTGCGACATGGAATGGTACTCAGGTATTTTTCTTTTTTCCTTGGCTACTTGGGGAGCATACTAGTGGGACACTATAGGGGTCATTATTAGGGGAAGTCTAGGCAGCATGCTGAAGGTAGGGCTGGCTTGGTGCTAATATTAGCTCCATATCTTAGAGATAATTAGAGGAGGAGGACAGAATGTGGCAGCTATTAATGGCCACCACAGAGGGACAGTTTCTGGGGCGGTATCTAGTGCTGCACTGTGGTATGTGGTTCTGCTGGGACAATATTTTGTGCTGCACTATGGTATTGCAGACCTCTGCCCACTTGTGTTGGTCCTGACTACTTGAGTTACCCTGTCTTCTGTGAATATGGACCGATCTACAACATGGGGCCACTTTTAGTTTTTTCTAGGGCTATTTTAAAGGGGTTTTCTCATCTCAGACAATAGGGGCATATCGCTAGGATATGCCCCCATTGTCTTATAGGTGCGGGTCCCACTGCTGGGACCCACACCTATATTGAAAACGGAGCCCCGAAAGTGAAGGAGGGCGCACTGCGCATGCGCAGCCGCCCTCTATTCATTTCTATGGGGCCGCTATTGCCGTCTGCCCCATAGAAATTAATGGGAGCATGGGCCGCGCATGCGCGGCACACTCCCATTCACTTCTATGGGAGAGGCAGGGATTAGCGTTTGGTGGTGGATGGACCCCGCAAAATCTGGGGTCCTTCAGTCACAGCGCTCCCCGCTCCGTTCTCGATATAGGTGCGGGTCCCAGCGGCGGGACCCCCACCTATCAGACAATGGGGGCATATCCTAGCGATATGCCCCCATTGTCTAAGATGGGAATACCCTTTTAAGTTCCCAGTCTGCCCCTGAATAGGGTGCATGTTCCCAGGGGACTGACCACTCTCCAATTCAAAGCAGAAAGTAGAGAGGCAAATCAGAGTTTTGTTTTAGGGTACTTTCACACTAGCGTTTTTCTTTTCCAGCATAGAGTAGGGGCTCTAGGGGCTCTATACCGGAAAATAACTGATCAGTTTTATCCTAATGCATTCTGAATGGAGAGTGATCCGTTCAGGATGCATCAGGAAAATGTCAGTCTTTTTGACTGTTCAGGACGGAGATAATACCGCAACATGATACGGTTTTATCTCCGGCCCAAAATAGGAACACTTGCCGGAATGCCAGATCCGGCATTTTTTTTACATACAAATGTATTAGTGCCGGATCCGGCACTCAAAACACCGCAATGCCGGACCCGTCGGAAAGACGGATCCGGCATTTCAATACATTTGTAAGACGGATCAGTCTTAAAATGCCATCAGTTCCTCTGCAGCAAGTGTGAAAGTAGCCTAATCTGTCATTTTTATTTGACACTTTTGGGTTCATATGCAATAAATACACTGCTTTGAACATCAAAGGAATTTCTTGTACAACGTTTTGGGTGGTCAACCCTTCATCGGGCCATAATAAATGTATAGGGAAACCAACCCTATTGACAAAGGGAGTGGTAATGCCCAGTTGTCATTTTATGCATGCATTCCCAGAAGAAATAACAAAGGAATGTCCTAATGCAGAATCATAGGAAAAGGTGCTCCAGGATTGTTAATTCATGGGAAATACAAGGATTTACTAACGCTAGGGTTCAGACCTGAGCGTACTGAACGTACGCTCTGTATGCGCGATCGTACGGGCGTTTGCAATCGCGCATACAGAGACAAGCGAACGCCCATTGTCGCGCGTTCCCGCTGAAGTCTATGTACAGGAACGTGCAACAAGACGCCCCAAAGAAGCTGCTGTACTTCTTGGGGTGTCTGGCGTTTTACAGCGCGATCGTACACGCTGTAAAACGCTCAGCTGAGAACCATTCCCATAGGGAATCATTGGTTCTTGCCTGTTGAGCGTTTGAACGCTCAGGTCTGAACCCAGCCTTAAACAGACAAGAGATGCCAGAGAAAGTAAATCCCATGCAGTCAAAAATATAGGGGGTCATTTACCCGTGTCATTTATCATTTTCTACACTTGTTTTAGTCGTAGAAAATAGTCTAAAAGAAGCTGTTTTACATTTAGACTGTCGCTGGATACGCCAAAGTTATGCAGAGGCCAGCGCCTCTATATAACTTCGGCAGATCCACCGCCAGTGCAGGGGTTATTAAGACCGGTGTCCAAAACGCTGGTCTTAATAAATGACCCTCATAATCTATAAATGATGTATTTTCCAAATGATAATTAGAGTAGTCCATATAACAAGACCTTCAATCAGAAATCCACCCAGTGACGTACCTCCAATGGAAACAGACTGCTTATGGAGCCTGGCGCTGAACTCCTTCTATCCTCGACATTAAAACCCTGCATTTTCATTTAGACACCACTAGGTGGAGCTCAGTACAAAGAGATATTTACAACTTCCATTGCAGTCAATGGTAACTGTATAAATTACCATGCACTGAGCTCCCCCCAGGGGTGGCTTCAGGCAGTTTTATAATAAATTAAGGGAAGCCGCAAATATAGAGCTGTATGGAGGAGATTTATCAGAGTATTTATGCCATTTTTCTGCTGTAAATACATTGAGAAATATGTTGTTCAGATTTAGCACTATAATTATGAAGCCCCTGTTCCACTTTTTCTGATAAAGAAATCGGATAAAGTGGGATAGGCAGAGGACGGCTTGTTTTTTATTCCATTTTTTTTCTTTTCTTAAAGAGGTTGTCCCATTACATGAAATAATTCCTTCCCTATCCACAGGATATGTGTCTGATCGATGAGTGTTGGGGGCCTGTGTTCCCCGTTTGGAGCGACAGACACACATTCAGCGCTATGGGATTACCACATGGGAGTGTTTGCACGGGTACTGGGAAACTTGGAGCACTGAGGAAGGTCAAACCCACTGACCATGAAGGTAATAAATAGCCCCCCTGTGTATACTGTAAGCCTTGTACCCAATATCTATCAATATCTAAACATAATCATGGTGATCGTGTTGTACATTGTGCAGTCCCTGGTTGCACATGAACTAGTGGTGCAGTGTCCACTACCCGGTAACCCTGGGTGGGGTGTAGTGGCTATCCTGTGACTATAACTAGCTCAAAATTAAATAAGTGTGAAAAAAGAGTTCAGTTATTTCTGTACTCATTTCTTATATTTATAGACTGAAGACTGGCAGAGTGCCAGTAGAGACAAAAATAAAACTATGAAGTGGTGGAATAGTCTGGATCGTGTCTTAAGGGAGACAGCAAGTAACAAAATAATATAAAGGATTAGAATTAAAGGGGTTGGCCACTTTCTGGCTGCTTGTGACCAATCTGTATGTAAGATGACTATATGAAAATTGGCAATATATCCTTTCTTGATATTAGTTACCATTTGCTATATTTCATAGGCCATGGCCACTTGTCTTTCTGTGCTGTCCACATAGAGGTCCTGTCTATAAGATGGCCGCTGATGGAGGGTCAAGTGACCAGGCAAATCACCCCCATGTGATGTCTCCTGCATTCAAATACACTGTATCTGCCCTAAACTCCCAAAATTGCAAGTGCAGATTGCAGATGCAGTGTATTTGAACAGAGGAGACATCACATGGAGGTGATTTGCCTGGTCACATGATCCTCCATCAGCGGCCATTTTTTGGACAAAGACTTGGCAAACAAGGGAGCATACTTTCTGAAATATGGAAAATGGTGCAGAATTTCAACAAAGGCTATATTGGTAAGTGCCATATAATCCACTTACAAACACATTGATCAACAATAACCAGAAAGTGGTCAACCCCTTTAAGTACATGAAACACTGTTCGTAATTAATTATCACTAGGGGTCAAAAAATTACTTTTGCCTTTAAGGGATTGTCTAAACTAGAGACTCAGGGGGTCATTTACTAAGCTGAAATACACCTTAGGCCTCTTTCACACTTGCGTTGTCCGGATCCGGCGTGTACTCCACTTGCCGGAATTACACGCCGGATACGGAAAAACGCAAGTGAACTGAAAGCATTTGAAGACGGATCCGTCTTCAAAATGCGTTCAGTGTTACTATGGCAGCCAGGACGCTATTAAAGTCCTGGTTGCCATAGTAGTAGTGGGGAGCGGGGGAGCAGTATACTTACAGTCCGTGCAGCTCCCGGGGCGCTCCAGAATGACGTCAGAGCACCCCATGCGCATGGATGACGTGCCATGTGATCGCGTGATCCATGCGCTTGGGGTGCCCTGACGTCACTCTGGAGCGCGCCGGGAGCCGCACGGACGGTAAGTATGCTGCTCCCCCGCTCCCCACTACACTTTACCATGGCTGCCAGGACTTTAGCGTCCCGGCAGCCATGGTAACCATTGAGAAAAAGCTAAACGTCGGATCCGGCAATGCGCCGAAACAACGTTTAGCTTAAGGCCGGATCCGGATCAATGCCTTTCAATGGGCATTAATTCCGGATCCGGCCTTGCGGCAAGTCTTCAGGATTTTTGGCCGGAGCAAAAAGCGCAGCATGCTGCGGTATTTTCTCCAGCCAAAAAACGTTCCGTTCCGGAACTGAAGACATCCTGATGCATCCTGAACGGATTTCTATCCATTCAGAATGCATGGGGATAAAACTGATCAGGATTCTTCCGGCATAGAGCCCCGACGACGGAACTCTATGCCGGAAGAAAAGAACGCAAGTGTGAAAGAGCCCTAAGGGTACTTTCACACTAGCGTTTTTCTTTTCCGGCGCTGAGTTCCGTCCTAGGGGCTCAAATCCAGAAAATAACTGATCAGTTTTATCCTAATGCATTCTGAATGGAGAGCAATCCGTTCAGGATGCATCAGGATGTCTTCAGTTCAGTCTTTTTGACTGATCAGGCTTTTCAGAAAACCGTAGCATGTTGTATTTTTACCTCCGGACAAAAATCCTGAACACTTTGACTGAACGCCGGATCCGGCCTTTTTCCCATTGACTTGCATTAATGCCGGATACGGTGCGGTGTGTTCGGTGAAACCGGATCCGGCTTTTGCATGTTAAACCAGAAAAATGTGAAAAAAAAGTTCAAGATCAAAATCCTGATCAGGATTCAAATGTAATCCTTTTTTTACACGTTTTTCCGGATCCGGCGGGCAGTTCCGGTGTCGGAATTGAACACCGGATTTAAACAACGCTAGTGTGAAAGTAGCCTTAATTTGGCGCATTTCAGGTGCAGATGGCAGCCCAACGATTAAGTTGCTCCACTATCTGCGACTTTTTCCCGCTCACGCCAGTTCTAAAATTGTAGGCATGGTGTGGGCGGGGAAGAGGACAGGATGGCAAGCCCGTCTTATTCACCATTTTCTACACCTGATTTAGGTGTAGAAAATGGGTCTAAATGTAAGACCGCGAGGAAGCTGCCAACTGTCGCTGGATACGCTTAAGTTATGGAAAGTCCGGCGCCTCTTCATAACTTTGGCGGATCCTCTACCAGCTATGGGGCTTTAATAAGACCGGCATCTAAAACGCTGGTCTTAATAAATATGCCCCTCAGTTTTTATGAAGCTTATTAGAGATTTTTTTTAAAATAGGTCATCATTATCAGATCGTTGGGCGTCCGACTCCCGGGACTCCTGTCGATCAGCTGTTAGGAGAAGCTGGGCGCTCCTTGGCCTCATCCTATGTCATGTTACATCACTGTACATTGGTCACATGGCCTACTTCAAGCTCATCCCCATTGAAGTGAATGAGGCTGAGCTGCAATACCAAGCACAGCCACTATACTATGAACTCCCAGGAACATCTCATCAGCGAGGGTGCCCCAACTCAAACCCCTGCCGATGCGATAATAATGACCTATCCGGAGGATAACTTCAAGGTGAGCCACCTTACAACAGACAGGCAAAAATGACATGTCCCCGTTATCCTGTGGGTCCGTTTTATAATGTTGATATCAAATTAATAAACAGTAGTTATTCTTATGTTTTATTACATCTAAAAAAATATAATAAAAAAATAAAGTATATTACAAAAATGATCAGAATCAATGCACCTACATATTACATTACAAAAATAAAGAAGACAGTTATACTTTATTGTTAAGGGGTTGTTACAATAAAAATATTCTACAGTTTTCAAAATGGTATCTGGAACTGAATACTTTTGTAATTGCATGTAATTAAATATTTAGCATAGCCACTGAGTTATTCAACAAAATGTATCTGTATAGCGCCACCTGCTGTGTTTTTTTTCTTATTTCTTTGATCTCCTCACTGAGAAGGTTGCACATGCTCAGTTTCATCTTTCACCTGCCTCCTGAGCTGTGATAAGGAGAGCCGAGACACGCCCCCCTGAGCTGTGATAGGGAGAGCATGGACACGCCCCATGAGCTGCAGCAGAAAGGACACTCCCCTGAGCTGTCAGCTTGATATACATCTAGCAGAGCAATGAATGGGGAGATCTCTGGTTCCATGTGAGGTACAGGGCTGGTTCCAGCTTTGTTAGAAATAAATTGTCATGTACATTATGATTTCTGATTTTCATTTTTTACATTAGTCATGGGATAACCCCTTTAATCGTGTGGGAGAAATAATTTTCATTTTGAATAGCTTGAACCTTTATGCGTGCGGTAATACCAATTACAGTATGTTTCTGTTTATATTGTTTCGATTTTCACACCATAATTGTGAAAAGTTTGGTGTTTTAAATCTACAGGGTGGGCCATTTATATGGATACACCTTAATAAAATGGGAATGGTTGGTGATATTAACTTCCTGTTTGTGGCACATTAGTATATGTGAGGGGGGAAACTTTTCAAGATGGGTGGTGACCATGGCGGCCATTTTGAAGTCAGCCATTTTGAATCCAACCTTTGTTTTTTCAATAGGAAGAGGGTCATGTGACACATCAAACTTATTGGGAATTTTACAATAAAAACAATGGTGTGCTTGGTTTTAACGTAACTTTATTCTTTCATGAGTTATTTACAAGTTTCTGACCACTTATAAAATGTGTTCAATGTGCTGCCCATTGTGTTGGATTGTCAATGCAACCCTCTTCTCCCACTCTTCACACACTGATAGCAACACTGCAGGAGAAAAGCTAGCACAGGCTTCCAGTATCCGTAGTTTCAGGTGCTGCACATCTCGTATCTTCACAGCATATGCTGTGCAGCAACTGAAACTTGTAAATAACTTATAATAGAATAAAGTTACGTAAAAAACAAACACACCATTGTTTTTCTTGTGAAATTCCCAATAAGTTTGATGTGTCACATGACCCTCTTCCTATTGAAAAAACAAAAGTTTCCCCCCTCACATATACTAATGTGCCACAAACAGGAAGTTAATATCACCAAGCATTCCCATTTTATTAAGGTGTATCCATATAAATGGCCCTGTACATATATATATATATATATATATATATATATATTTGTTCCTTAAAAGTTGCTATGGTTAATCTCAGTATAACACAGCTTCCCGCATACGTTCTCCTGCGCAGTTTGTGTATCTCCCATTTACTAAAATGGGAAACAGCATATTACCGACCAACTTGTTTCTGGAAACCTATCCGCCAGGGGCTGGCGCTTAGTCCTATTTCGGGGTGGAAATGGTGAGACGGGACAACCCCTTTAAAAGCAGAAAGAAATTAAAAAAACACAAAGGCAACATTTCAGAGCTGATTCAGGAGCCTGTGAGGTATTTGGAAATCAGAAATCTTGAAGTAACCTTCTAAGAGTTTCCAGGAATGCCTCCAATCCAATAGTCTATCTAAAGGTCCTATTATACGGAGCGAATATCGTACAGATTCTCCTCCATGCGAGTGAAAATGAACTAAAATCGTGTTATGTAATAAGTATTAATGATTCAAAGATGAGCGACAAATCACTTGCTTCTCCTCCATCATGATCTTTCAGCATGCTAAAAAATTGAGATGAGCGAATTATTGAAAAGTTAGATCCGGCTGATTCGCTGAATTTTACCCAAAAATTTGCTTTGTGACGAATTTCTTTGTCACGAAGCGCATTTTTTTGTAAATAGCGGGGTGCAATGACAGGGAGCTGCGATAGTGCTGCTTCCCATCATTGTACCCCTCAGATGGTGACGTCATCTGTCACCACGCACGCGATCTTCAATCAAGATGGGGGCTGGCGGCCCGTCGCGAGCAAATTGAGGCGGTAAGTTAGAATTTTTTTGTTTTTTACACTATTTCAGGTTAAATCGATTCGCTACCAGGAAGCATGAGAAAATTGGGCTTCAAGGCGAATCTAATTTATCCTGAAATTCGGATCGAATTCCACTTTGTGGGATTCAATTTGCTCATCTCTACTAAAAAATTCTCACGCCTCGTTAATAGATCCGTTTGTCTAATATGGAGTCAGTCTACTCGCTAACGATCTCTTTGACCAAGCGTCTGTCCCCCATCTTTACATGTAATAACATTGAATGATTTAAAAGCGAACGAGTAACGACCGCAAATACGAAAGAGTATCTATGTGTATAATAAGCAAAATTATCTTTGTTAACGAGTCGCTACATCTTCGATCGTTTATCGTGGTCGGTATGACATCTGCTGGTGTAATAGTACCTTAAGACATCTAATTCAACATTCTAGTCTGAAGACTAATCTGGCGACTCTTAAATAAGCAGAGCAGTCGTATAACATAGTGCGGTATTATCACCTGGATACAGTATATCCTGTTTATTATGCAGGATCACAAGATTTCTCTAAATTACTCATTCAGAAGTGGCAAACAGTCGCTATAGCTTGACCTTTGCCAAGAATAATTAACAGGGTCTGCGTGCACAGATTATCCCGGTGTGACATTAGACAGTCAGTGCCCTAAGAAAAAGATGACATCGGGGAAGGAGGGGGAAGCTTAATTACGTGACTCACCGTTGCTGCTACTGGAGCTGTCAGTAGGTGGATTACACAAACACATAATAAAAACGACAGTACATCTGTCCAGGGTTTAGTGTGATATTTGGCAAACGCTTGCACTTAAAACTCTGGGAGATTAAAAGGTATAAGAAGCCATGTGAGTAGTCAGAGTCATGACAACATAATGACTAATAACTTCTAGGAATGTTTTCTCCAGTTATCTAAAAGTATGTAAGGCGGTTAGATCACTCTAGAATTGTAGAATAATATCCACATATGAACAACACATCTTTTTTTAGATCAATCAGTGTTTATTTCTGAGCTCCAATTTCCCTGCAGAGAGTGAAATGATAAAATTCATACCACCACTAGGGGGAGCTTAAGAACTTGGTGAATACAGTTCTATGACTGAGTTTAATTAATTAACATTAGGCGGAAAACTTTCCCCTAGCGGAGGCTGAAGACAACTCCATTTCATCATTGAGAGTGTACCTGTTACTTTCAAAAAAACTTTTTATATGCAGTGGCGCAAGGTTTTGATTGGTGGGGGGTCCAAATGCTGAGACCACCATTGATCTCTAAAGCAAGGAGAAAGAAGCACTCACATAGAGTGCTGTCTCTCCTCGCTGCTGAAGACAGCCCAATAGAAAATCTATAGGCCTGTCTCCAGTTCATCTCAGGCAGCGCTCTATCAGTCAAATGGAGCCCCAACCTCTATATAGTAATATAAATAACACAGGTGGATATTTGTTTTAAAGGGATTGTCCAATGAAAAATATTCTACATTTTTCAAACCACCATTTGGATCCGAATACTTTTCTATTGCATGTAATAAAAAATTTAGTATAGTCACTGAACAATAAAATATATTTGGATGGCGCCACCTGCTGTTTGCTCTTTTTCTAATTTCTCTGTCCTGCTCACTGAGATGGAAGCACACGCTCAGTTCTATCCTCCAACTGCCACCAGCTGCAGCAGAAGGGCACACACCTTAGCTGTCAGCCTGAAATAAATCTAGCAGAGCAAGTGGAGCAATGAATGGGAAGATCTCTGGATCCATGTGTGGTACAGAGTTGGCTCTAAGTTTGTTAGAAAGAGATTGGCATGTACTATATGATGTCCGATTCTCATTTTTTACATTAATTATGGGTTAACCCCTTTAAGGTTAGAAGCAGTTCACTGTTCATTGCCTTTATCCACAGAAGACAGAAGTATAAATGCAGATAAACATGGTTCTAGAATTTTGTCTAGCATCTTTGAGAAGAAGGTGGACCACCTATGTCCATGTGCTTGTAAGTGAACACACCCACACCATGTTAGCCACAACAAAGAGCCACTTCAAGAGTGTCTCCTAGTCTGGCAGAACAATAAAAGTTGCCCCTGTGGTTCCAAATTCCCTTCCCCAGAACACAAGCGATAACCAGACCTGTCACTGTTACAGTAGGGATGGCAAACTCAAGCTCAAAGATGCTTGACAGAAGACATCCAAACCAGAACCCAGTCATAAGGAATGGACTCCAAACAAAGGTTTTATTTGACCTATTTCAGGATAGGTCATCATCATATGGTGGGGTTCGACCACGGCACCCCCAGACGATCAGCTCTGAACTGCGCCTAGGCCATGTGACTGATAAATGTGATGTCACTGGCCTAGGAAGAGGCCGCGGCGCTGACCGGAGGGATGCCGTCTCCTCAAACAGCTGATCAGTGGAGGTGTCGGGAGTCAGGCCCCCTCCAATAAGATATGGATGACCTATCCAGGGGACAGGCCATCAATATAAACATCCCCTTTAAATCTTCATTCACACAGTATACACAGATAAAAGGTGATGCAACTGAGCAGAAAATACATAAATAAATTGATCAATCATTTCACTGTCTGGAAGATCACCTATAGGCGGAAGAGATTTTAGACAGCTATCGACTTGATGCTTAGGACAAGTGCAGCCCCTAAGTGGTATGCAAGATGGTGAAAATAAGTCTCAGAAGCCCAGAATTTCCCTACCGGACCAACAGGTAGCTCTCACCTTTACTAGCGTCATATGGCATGATACCTACATGGGAGTTGTGCCAGGAGGAAACCTTTGTTGCCCAGCATCAAGACTAGAGGTTTCCCATGAACTCCTAATAAAAAGATGGCATTTTTCTACAAGTATCTGACATAAACTCTAAAGCTTGGTGGAGAAAAAGAAAGCTATGGTTTGGGGTTGCTTTGCTTTTTTAACCTCTTTGCACTATATGGTGGATATATCTGTCATATGCAACTGAGTATACGTGGATTGTGCAAAGAAACTCTACAGCTTGTCCTTCAAAAAAACAACCCTCACAGAAATGAAAATATTAAAAAGTTAAGGATTTTTTTTTGTTTATTTTTACATAGGTTTACATAATAAAAAATTATTTTAAAAAATCACTAATTTGGTATCATATTATTCATACTGACCTGCAGAATAAGCTCAACACAAACAAAAGCCAAAAAACAATGTCAGCATTGTGTTTTTTATTTTCAATTTCACCCCACAAAGATTTTTTTTTCCATGTTGCAATAAATGTTATAGTATATTAAATGGTGCCATTAAAAATACTTGTCCTGCAAAAAACAAGCTCTCATATGCTCATATGTGAACAAAAAATGAAAAAGCCATGGCTCTCAGAAGCAGGAGGAAAAAAAACACATAATTCAAGTCTTTACACTACGTGCAGAATTATTAGGCAAATGAGTATTTTGACCACATCATCCTCTTTATGCATGTTGTCTTACTCCAAGCTGTATAGGCTCGAAAGCCTACTACCAATTAAGCATATTAGGTGATGGTCATCTCTGTAATGAGAAGGGGTGTGGTCTAATGACATCAACACCCTATATCAGGTGTGCATAATTATTAGGCAACTTCCTTTCCTTTGGCAAAATGGGTCAAAAGAAGGACTTGACAGGCTCAGAAAAGTCAAAAATAGTGAGATATCTTGCAGAGGGATGCAGCACTCTTAAAATTGCAAAGCTTCTGAAGCGTGATCATTGAACAATCAAGCGTTTCATTCAAAATAGTCAACAGGGTCGCAAGAAGCGTGTGGAAAAACCAAGGCGCAAAATAACTGCCCATGAACTGAGAAAAGTCAAGCGTGCAGCTGCCAAGATGCCACTTGCCACCAGTTTGGCCATATTTCAGAGCTGCAACATCACTGGAGTGCCCAAAAGCACAAGGTGTGCAATACTCAGAGACATGGCCAAGGTAAGAAAGGCTGAAAGACGACCACCACTGAACAAGACACACAAGCTGAAACGTCAAGACTGGGCCAAGAAATATCTCAAGACTGATTTTTCTAAGGTTTTATGGACTGATGAAATGAGAGTGAGTCTTGATGGGCCAGATGGCTGGATTGGTAAAGGGCAGAGAGCTCCAGTCCGACTCAGACGCCAGCAAGGTGGAGGTGGAGTACTGGTTTGGGCTGGTATCATCAAAGATGAGCTTGTGGGGCCTTTTTGGGTTGAGGATGGAGTCAAGCTCAACTCCCAGTCCTACTGCCAGTTTCTGGAAGACACCTTCTTCAAGCAGTGGTACAGGAAGAAGTCTGCAAGGTAAGAAAAACATGATTTTCATGCAGGACAATGCTCCATCACACGCGTCCAAGTACTCCACAGCGTGGCTGGCAAGAAAGGGTATAAAAGAAGAAAATCTAATGACATGGCCTCTTTGTTCACCTGATCTGAACCCCATTGAGAACCTGTGGTCCATCATCAAATGTGAGATTTACAAGGAGGGAAACAGTACACCTCTCTGAACAGTGTCTGGGAGGCTGTGGTTGCTGCTGCACGCAATGTTGATGGTGAACAGATCAAAACACTGACAGAATCCATGGATGGCAGGCTTTTGAGTGTCCTTGCAAAGAAAGGTGGCTATATTGGTCACTGATTTGTTTTTGTTTTGTTTTTGAATGTCAGAAATGTATATTTTTGAATGTTGAGATGTTATATTGGTTTCACTGGTAAAAATAAATAATTGAAATGGGTATATATTAGTTTTTTGTTAAGTTGCCTAATAATTATGCACAGTAATAGTCACCTGCACACACAGATATCCCCCTAAAATAGTTAAAACTAAAAACAAACTAAAAACTACTTCCAAAAATATTCAGCTTTGATATTAATGAGTTTTTTGGGTTTATTGAGAACATAGTTGTTGTTCAATAATAAAATTAATCCTCAAAAATACAACTTGCCTAATAATTCTGCACTCCCTGTAAGGGGCTAAAGGGGTCTGAGACTTATTTATTGATGAACTACCCTCAAAATAGGCAGTCATTACAAGATCAGTTGGGGTCAAACTCTCGGCAACCCCCCACCGATCAGCAGTTGTCACAAGCTCTGGCACTGGAACCAGGCACCAATGCTGATCACAGACGCTCTCCATCCAATCTGACTGAGCTTGAGATATTTTGCAAAGAAGAACGGACAAACATTTCAGCCTCTAGATGTGCAAAGCTGGTAGAGACATATCCCCAAAGACTTGCAGCTGTAATTGCAGTGAATGATGGTCCTGCAAAGAATTGATTCAGGGGGACTGAATACAAATGCACGCCACACTTTCCACATTTTTATTTCGATTTTTTTTTTTTTAAACCATGTATCATTTTCTTTTCACTTTACACATACCTGATACTTTGTATTGGTCTATCACATAAAATACCAATAAAATACATTTAAGTTTGTGGGTGTAAAGTTAATTAAAAAGTGGAAAAGTTCAGGGGCACGGTGTCTACCTATCTAATATAATATCTATCCATCTATCGATTTCATATCTATCTATCTAACCTTATCTATCATATATATATATATACAGACGTGGACAAAATTGTTGGTACCCTTTGGTCAATGAAAGAAAAAGTCACAATGGTCACAGAAATAACTTTAATCTGACAAAAGTAATAATAAATTAAAATTCTATAAATGTTAACCAATGAAAGTCAGACATTGTTTTTCAACCATGCTTCAACAGAATTATGTAAAAAAATAAACTCATGAAACAGGCATGGACAAAAATGATGGTACCCCTAGAAAACACAGAACATAATGTGACCAAAGGGACATGTTAATTCAAGGTGTGTCCACTAATTAGCATCACAGGTGTCTACAACCTTGTAATCAGCCATTGGGCCTATATATATGGCTCCAGGTAATCACTGTGTTGTTTGGTGATATGGTGTGTACCACACTCGACATGGACCAGAGGAAGCAAAGGAAAGAGCTGTCTCAAGAGATCAGAAAGAAAATTATAGACAAGCATGTTAAAGGTAAAGGCTATAAGACCATCTCCAAGCAACTAGATGTTCCTGTGAGTACAGTTGCACATATTATTCATAAGTTTAAGATCCATGGGACTGTAGCCAACCTCCCTGGACGTGGCCGCAGGAGGAAAATTGATGACAAATCTAAGAGACGGATAATCCGAATGGTAACAAAAGAGCCTAGAAAGACTTCTAAAGAGATTCAAGGTGAACTTCATGCTCAAGGAACATCAGTGTCAGATCGCACCATCCGTCGTTGTTTGAGCCAAAGTGGACTACATGGGAGACGACCAAGGAGGACACCATTGTTGAAAACGAATCATAAAAAAGCAAGACTGGAATATGCCAAACTACATGTTGACAAGCCACAAAGCTTCTGGGAGAATGTCCTGTGGACAGATGAGACAAAAATCGAAGTTTTTGCCAAGGCACATCAGCTGTATGTTCACAGACGAAAAAATGAAGCATATCAAGAAAAGAACACTGTCCCTACTGTGAAACATGGAGGAGGCTCTGTTATGTTCTGGGGCTGCTTTGCTGCGTCTGGCACAGGGTGTCTTGAATCTGTGCAGGGTACAATGAAATCTCAAGACTATCAAGGAATTCTAGAGAGAAATGTACTAGCCAGTGTCAGAAAGCTTGGTCTCAGTCGCAGGTCATGGGTCTTGCAACAGGACAATGACCCAAAACACACCGCTAAAAACACCCAAGAATGGCTAAGAGGAAAAAATTGGACTATTCTAAAGTGGCCTTCTATGAGCCCTGACCTCAATCCTATTGAGCATCTTTGGAAGGAGCTGAAACATGCAGTCTGGAAAAGGCACCCTTCAAACCGGACACAACTGGAGCAGTTTGCTCATGAGGAGTGGGCCAAAATACCTGCTGAGAGGTGCAGATGTCTCATTGACAGTTACAGGAAGCGTTTGATTGCAGTGATTGCCTCAAAAGGTTGCGCAACAAAATATTAAGTTAGGGGTACCATCATTTTTGTCCATGCCTGTTTCATGAGTTTATTTTTTTACATAATTCTGTTGAAGCATGGTTGAAAAACAATGTCTGACTTTCATTGGTTAACATTTATAGAATTTTAATTTATTATTACTTTTGTCAGATTAAAGTTATTTCTGTGACCATTGTGACTTTTTCTTTCATTGACCAAAGGGTACCAACAATTTTGTCCACGTCTGTATATATATATATATATATATATATATCTTATATAATATCTATCTAGCCATCTATCTACCAGGATTTCGATCACAGAACAGCACTGCAGGTGCAGGTCTGAACAGAATAAAACCAATATGAACTGAAGGTATAAATCACCAGGCACCGCCGTCTTCCCTCACAGCAGTCTCATAATGAAACACTCCACAAACTCTTTTCCTGCATAGGTCACTACCATAAAACTTTAAGCGGTTGAAGTTAATTCAAAATTATGTAACATCAACCAAAATTTAAGAAATCTGAACACACTCGACAGGGCCTAACCGAAAATAACTGCGAAGTGTCAGGCGGCTCTTATGTATAAATATTTCTAGTTGGATAAATCTCTGACCTCCAAACAAATCTGTTTTGGGAGTTAAAAGCAGAATTAATAAAGTACCTTTAACTCCTTCCTGCACAGCACTTCATATATGACATATTGAGCAGGTAGTTAGTATTGTGTATAGTACAGGGGGGGGGGGGCCCACGAAAAAGTAGCCCACCGCCAGTCGAACCAGACTCTAAATTCAAAGTTTAGCTAATGGTTTTGTTCTTGTTGGGAAAGGTCTCTTGCATTTCCTTAATCACTGCAATCACTACTCACTGTTCCAGGGAGAACACCAGCTATCTGACACAATAGGCCACTTTTAACACACTGAATAATGAATAAGTCTTAGTTGCCCCTAGCAACCAATAAGAGCTTAGTTTTCAGTTCCTACAGGGCTCTGAAAAAATGAAAGCTGATTTCTGATTGGTTGCTATGGACAACGAAGACAGATTTACTATTAGGCAGTTTGATTTGGAGATATTAGAGGGGGGCTATATTTTTGTGGGCCACCCTGTATTATAAAATAACAATAACTTTTAGAAAGACAGGTGCACTTTGCGGTCCTACTAAAGCCTCATACTGATGTAAAACTGAGAGATTAGCCAACATATCCTACTGTGGTGGACATGTCTGAGTAATTTGCCCACTGGCTCCTGCTATTGCCCATACGGCACAGGTAGGTTTAGCGTTGGGTCCCGAATAGGGTGGCCACTGGCTTCACCCTAGAAAGCCGGACCGGCCCAAACCACACCCACAACGCCCCTAAACCACTCCCACAATGGCCTAAACCACGCCCCAAACCACATAAAGCCACGCCCCATGCCAGTGAAGCCACGCCCCCACCTTCGGCTGGAAAACACGGGGGAGGAGAGGGAAGAAGTTTGTGAATGGAAGGTGAGCGGACGTCTGGCCACCCTAGTCCCGAACTACTTGAGAAACCATGGCGCGGTCACATCCGCACATTTGCTATCCAGTGTAAGATGTCTATTGTGATACTTGTGGTCCACTGCGGGCATCCTCCATTGTATGCATTTTTGCTGGGGATTGCCATTGGCAGCGGACCACAAGTGCAGGATTTGCCCCCCCCCCCCTTCCCCCGGTATAGATGCGCCACTGCATATGGGGTTGAGCACTTCCTGCTTTTCATTACCACGCCAATGTGTAGTTTACACCCTGTATTATAGTATTGTATCAGCATGCTCCTCGGATTCCACCATGAATACTGACAGGCACACAGGGAGTTTTCACAACTAATGGGTTGTTATGGCAGCTGGGAGTCATAAGGCATAGTTGCCAACTGTTCTGAATATAGCGGGACTGTCATTTTCAGAGACAGTCCAGGCAAATTTGCGCTGTCCTGTGCCAAAAATGGGGACCCATGTGTTGCCTGTCAGTCAGGGCGTTCCAATGAGAAGGTGCTTAGAAGCCACGATTTTAACAACTGAAACATTGGTAAGTATGCTAAGGGTAGGTTCACACATCCATTTAACTGATCCAGCAGGCTGCTCCGGCAGAGAACAGCCTGACGCAGTTCACTGGAGACTGCTATCCACTGCTGAACCCCATTGACGATAATGGGATCCGGGCAGTTTCCAGCACAAGTGCCGGGTTTCGGACAGACAAAAACCGCTGTATGCACCGTTTTTTGTCTGTCCGGTTTCCGGCTCCCACGTCGGAAAGCAGCCAGATCCCATAATAGTTAATAAGGTCTGGCAGTGAACGCCATTAGTTAAATAGAAATATGCATCTACCCTTACAATGGCCCACAGGTCTGCCACGTACAAGAGCCTATTAAACCAATGTTCTATGAAAAAGATTATTGAAATTTTTTTATTTTTTTTTACCTGTTTGCTATTGCAATGTGCATAAGAACCTGCACTTTAGTTATCCCACAAGGTGAACGTCATAATAAAAAACCCAGAAATATAAAGTAATCAAAAAGTTATATGTACCCCATAATGGTACAAAAGCTATAACTTGCCACACAAAAAAAAAGTCTTCTTACAGCTCTGTCAAATCAAATCAAAAACGTTACGGGTACTGGTATATGGCAACACAAAAACAAATTATTTACTCAAAAATGCTTTTTCAAAAAACATTAAAAATTATAAATTGGGAATCGTAATTTTAACAACCGAAATTGTAATTATACTAGGCAGTAAAGACTATTAATACATTAATAAATGAATCAAAATAGTAAAGCTCTATTTATAGATGAAAAGGGTAGTCGTAGAATTATTAAGTCAATATCACTGAAATACGACTACCTAAAATTTAACATTTATTTAGGTCAATTAAAATTCCCTGAATGAGGGACACCTTGTACCACAACACACAAAAATACATACAGTACAATAAACACACGAACGAGCAAGATCGGACAGGTAGATTAGTATGAGAGGAAGAAAGGGGGGGAACGCGTCAGGGCAACCCGTGCCATAACACACTCAATCCCTACAATATCCCTTTAAAACTTCTCCTCAGCCCGGAGATGTGTCTTGATGGTAGGCACACTCCGTCCCCGTACCTATACTGTCTATCCTTAAATTGCCCTTTATACACTATCCCATATGGATATCCGGGTAATAGTGTATAAGAAAAAAGATATCGCTTGGATAATCACGTGTCCCGACGCGTTTCCCCCCTTCCTCTCATTAAGGGGTTCATCAGGGGACAAAAACAGTGTCCATCGAACATATAAAGTGTTCAACAGTCGTCTGATAGATATCAGCCGAAAACGAATCTTAAATCTGGAGGCCACAAAACAAAAGACCAAAGGGCCAAAAAACTGACAATAGAGGGAGTCAGTACATAGTTATGTATAGATACACAGACTTATATTCCAGTAAAGAGTATACTTAGCTGGCACAGCTCCAAGTCAGCAGGTCCAGATACACCTGTTGTGTTGTGAGGCCTCCAGGGGGCAAGATGTGATGTAGCTCCAATATGTATGGAGTTCCCACTGAAACTATATAGCCATGTGGGGTTAGTCCCAACCATGGGGGACCAATCAGTGATAGTGGTAATGATCATGTGGTACTCTAAAGAGGAGGAGCCACTCTAATGTGCCGAAACTATTGATCAAAACTATAGATAGGGATCAGGCATAGATCGATTGCCGCCAGACTTTAATAAGCTATTTAGGTTATCTCAAAATATGTGCATCTACTGTAAAGTGGGGCGTACCAGCCGTCCGGGATACTAGTGGAACGCACGCCAAATGGTAACATGGCTGTGCGTTCCAACTTAAACCAATGGGGACGTCACCGGAAGTGCGTCACCGGAAGTATGTGAATGGAGCGCACGCCACAAGGGATGACCGTGCGCTCCCCCAGCGGCCAGTAAAAAGTCGCCGCCAGCAAATGGTGGAGATAAAAAGATAAACAATGTATCCCCCCATTAGGTAGGACGTACAGCCTGTAGGACGTACCGCCCGTCCGGGATGACAGTTGGAACGCACGCCAAATGGTAAAATGGCCGTGCGTTCCAATTCCAACCAATGGGGACGAAACCGGAAGTAGCTTGATGGAGCGCACGCCACCGAAAAGATATCGTGCGCTCCACCAGCGGCCAATCAGGAGCCTCCGCCGTCCAGGAGGATAAACCCTATCTCCCCTCATTGGATGAACAGGCCCTGCAGGGGCGCAAAAACCACTGTGCTATATGATGAAAACGAACTCCAGAGTATTTAAAAAAAGATATAAGTCGCAATCGAGAATACATGATTAAGGGCCTCCTAAACCATAGATAAATATAATTAAAAGGACGGTCATAGAGGTATGTATCCGCCAGACAATTATTATACCAGGTGATTATTAAACCTATCTATCACAGAGTGTGGAGGGCGGTCCGTAAATCCTAAAGTACATTGCGATAGGAGTTCATCAATAATTATAATTCGACACCAATCATTATACTACACTTATTGTCCACCGGTCCCTTATTACGATCTTTTTGGGGAACTACCACATGATAATAAATAACGGTGTAATGTCAATTAATGTTATGTTCTTGGCACAAGCCAGATATGGCATAAGATAAAAAATGGGTAATAGATATATGTCACCCCTAAGATAAACACAAAAGTGACACTTTGCGTGTCGATGATAATTCTATCCCTTATATTAGGATCAAGTGCATAGGAGTATGCTGAGTGTTTCCAATAGTGTCTGTCTAGACTCAAAAATTGCCAGTCTAGAGAAAACATGTAAATACAAGTTTTTCATTCAAACCCCTAGGGGACTGGGATCGCAACCGATGAATCCATTCGGCTTCCTTCTGTAGGATCTTGCGGTCCCAGTCCCCTCTCCTAGGGGATGGTCTAACGATCTCCAGAGCTGCGAATTTAAGTGATTTTGGATCCCCATTGTGGCATTCCCAGATATGATTGGCCACAGGGGTTTCTTTGCGCTTTTTAATATCATTAATATGTTCCAGGATACGTCTACGGAATTCTCTGAAGGTTTTTCCCACGTAGTCAAGAGGGCATGTACATTGCGCCAGATAGATCACTCCTTTGCTCCTACAATTCGAGAAATCTCTGATGACATAGTTCGTGCCAGTCGCCGAACAAATATTAATTTTTGTGTTATTGATATAACTACATGCCATACATGCCCCGCAACGAAATGTTCCCAAGGGCTTACGGTCCAGCCACGTGCCCTCAGGGGTTGGTCTTACATAGTGGCTGTGTACCAGGCGGTCCCGGAGACTACGACCCCGCCTGAATGTAATGCTTGGACGTGCAGGAAGCACGTCAGCGACACCAGGGTCCATCAAAAGGATGGGCCAATATTTAGTGATGATTTTGCGGATCTCCCTATTCCTAGTGTCATAGGTAGAAATGATCCTCATAATGTCATCATCCTTATTGTTTAATTCCCTGGGTACTAATAAAGTCTCGCGATCCCTAGAAACTGCACTCTGGAATGCTCCCCGGAGTACGTTCTGTGGGTAACACCTCGTTTTAAAACGTTCTTGTAGTTTTCTTGATTCTTGGTAGAAACTATCGTGACTAGAGCAATTTCTTTTCATACGCAAGTACTGTCCTCGTGGAATGCCTTTTTTCAGACTCATGGGGTGATAGCTCTCCCAGTGAAGGAGGCTATTCGTGGCAGTTTCTTTTCTAAAAGTGGTGGTAACCAGTTTGTCACCGTTTTTGGTAATTCTAATATCCAAAAAGGTGAGAGATTCATGGTGGAATTCAGATGTGAATGCCAGACCTAGGTCGTTGGTATTAAGTGCTTTTACAAAAAGCATGAATTCCTCCTCATTACCATTCCATATTATAAACACATCATCGATGTATCTTGTCCATAATGTGATCTTCTCTGCCCACCATGTCTGTAAGTCTGGGAAAACCACTTTGTCCTCCCACCAGCCCAGGAAGAGATTAGCATACGACGGGGCACATGAACTCCCCATCGCTGTCCCCCTGAGCTGGTGGAAGAAACGCGTATCAAAAAGAAAAAAGTTATGCGTGAGAACGAATTCCAAAAGCGTCAGAACAAAAGCATTATGGGGTCTATGTGAGACAGCTCTGGTTTTCAGGAAGTCGGACACCGCCATCAGACCCTTATCATGAGGAATACAACTATATAAGGATTCTACGTCTATGCTTGCCAACGAGCATGATGTTTCGATACTAATAGATTCAATCTTTCGTAGAAAATCCATTGAATCACGAGTGTACGAAGGGAGAGCTGATACAAAGCCCTTAAGTACACGGTCGATATAAATCCCGCTATTTTGTGTTACCGAGCCTACCCCAGATACAATCGGGCGTCCCTTTAGTGGGGAAGTCCCTTTGTGGATTTTTGGTAAACCATAAAATGTGGCAATCTGGGGTGTGCTCGGCAACAGAAAGCGGTATTCCACATCAGAGATGACCTTTTTAAAGAGGCCATCCTTCAAGATATTTTCCAATTCATTCAGGAAAATGTCTGTGGGATCCGAGGGCATATTTCGGTAACAACTGCGATCATTCAATAGGCGTTCACACATATGTTTATACTCTACGTGACCCATAATCACTAGATTTCCCCCCTAGTGATTATGGGTCACGTAGAGTATAAACATATGTGTGAACGCCTATTGAATGATCGCAGTTGTTACCGAATTCTGCCCTCGGATCCCACAGACATTTTCCTGAATGAATTGGAAAATATCTTGAAGGATGGCCTCTTTAAAAAGGTCATCTCTGATGTGGAATACCGCTTTCTGTTGCCGAGCACACCCCAGATTGCCACATTTTATGGTTTACCAAAAATCCACAAAGGGACTTCCCCACTAAAGGGACGCCCGATTGTATCTGGGGTAGGCTCGGTAACACAAAATAGCGGGATTTATATCGACCGTGTACTTAAGGGCTTTGTATCAGCTCTCCCTTCGTACACTCGTGATTCAATGGATTTTCTACAAAAGATTGAATCTATTAGTATCGAAACATCATGCTCGTTGGCAAGCATAGACGTAGAATCCTTATATAGTTGTATTCCTCATGATAAGGGTCTGATGGCGGTGTCCGACTTCCTGAAAACCAGAGCTGTCTCACATAGACCCCATAATGCTTTTGTTCTGACGCTTTTGGAATTCGTTCTCACGCATAACTTTTTTCTTTTTGATACGCGTTTCTTCCACCAGCTCAGGGGGACAGCGATGGGGAGTTCATGTGCCCCGTCGTATGCTAATCTCTTCCTGGGCTGGTGGGAGGACAAAGTGGTTTTCCCAGACTTACAGACATGGTGGGCAGAGAAGATCACATTATGGACAAGATACATCGATGATGTGTTTATAATATGGAATGGTAATGAGGAGGAATTCATGCTTTTTGTAAAAGCACTTAATACCAACGACCTAGGTCTGGCATTCACATCTGAATTCCACCATGAATCTCTCACCTTTTTGGATATTAGAATTACCAAAAACGGTGACAAACTGGTTACCACCACTTTTAGAAAAGAAACTGCCACGAATAGCCTCCTTCACTGGGAGAGCTATCACCCCATGAGTCTGAAAAAAGGCATTCCACGAGGACAGTACTTGCGTATGAAAAGAAATTGCTCTAGTCACGATAGTTTCTACCAAGAATCAAGAAAACTACAAGAACGTTTTAAAACGAGGTGTTACCCACAGAACGTACTCCGGGGAGCATTCCAGAGTGCAGTTTCTAGGGATCGCGAGACTTTATTAGTACCCAGGGAATTAAACAATAAGGATGATGACATTATGAGGATCATTTCTACCTATGACACTAGGAATAGGGAGATCCGCAAAATCATCACTAAATATTGGCCCATCCTTTTGATGGACCCTGGTGTCGCTGACGTGCTTCCTGCACGTCCAAGCATTACATTCAGGCGGGGTCGTAGTCTCCGGGACCGCCTGGTACACAGCCACTATGTAAGACCAACCCCTGAGGGCACGTGGCTGGACCGTAAGCCCTTGGGAACATTTCGTTGCGGGGCATATATGGCATGTAGTTATATCAATAACACAAAAATTAATATTTGTTCGGCGACTGGCACGAACTATGTCATCAGAGATTTCTCGAATTGTAGGAGCAAAGGAGTGATCTATCTGGCGCAATGTACATGCCCTCTTGACTACGTGGGAAAAACCTTCAGAGAATTCCGTAGACGTATCCTGGAACATATTAATGATATTAAAAAGCGCAAAGAAACCCCTGTGGCCAATCATATCTGGGAATGCCACAATGGGGATCCAAAATCACTTAAATTCGCAGCTCTGGAGATCGTTAGACCATCCCCTAGGAGAGGGGACTGGGACCGCAAGATCCTACAGAAGGAAGCCGAATGGATTCATCGGTTGCGATCCCAGTCCCCTAGGGGTTTGAATGAAAAACTTGTATTTACATGTTTTCTCTAGACTGGCAATTTTTGAGTCTAGACAGACACTATTGGAAACACTCAGCATACTCCTATGCACTTGATCCTAATATAAGGGATAGAATTATCATCGACACGCAAAGTGTCACTTTTGTGTTTATCTTAGGGGTGACATATATCTATTACCCATTTTTTATCTTATGCCATATCTGGCTTGTGCCAAGAACATAACATTAATTGACATTACACCGTTATTTATTATCATGTGGTAGTTCCCCAAAAAGATCGTAATAAGGGACCGGTGGACAATAAGTGTAGTATAATGATTGGTGTCGAATTATAATTATTGATGAACTCCTATCGCAATGTACTTTAGGATTTACGGACCGCACTCCACACTCTGTGATAGATAGGTTTAATAATCACCTGGTATAATAATTGTCTGGCGGATACATACCTCTATGACCGTCCTTTTAATTATATTTATCTATGGTTTAGGAGGCCCTTAATCATGTATTCTCGATTGCGACTTATATCTTTTTTTAAATACTCTGGAGTTCGTTTTCATCATATAGCACAGTGGTTTTTGCGCCCCTGCAGGGCCTGTTCATCCAATGAGGGGAGATAGGGTTTATCCTCCTGGACGGCGGAGGCTCCTGATTGGCCGCTGGTGGAGCGCACGATATCTTTTCGGTGGCGTGCGCTCCATCAAGCTACTTCCGGTTTCGTCCCCATTGGTTGGAATTGGAACGCACGGCCATTTTACCATTTGGCGTGCGTTCCAACTGTCATCCCGGACGGGCGGTACGTCCTACAGGCTGTACGTCCTACCTAATGGGGGGATACATTGTTTATCTTTTTATCTCCACCATTTGCTGGCGGCGACTTTTTACTGGCCGCTGGGGGAGCGCACGGTCATCCCTTGTGGCGTGCGCTCCATTCACATACTTCCGGTGACGCACTTCCGGTGACGTCCCCATTGGTTTAAGTTGGAACGCACAGCCATGTTACCATTTGGCGTGCGTTCCACTAGTATCCCGGACGGCTGGTACGCCCCACTTTACAGTAGATGCACATATTTTGAGATAACCTATATAGCTTATTAAAGTCTGGCGGCAATCGATCTATGCCTGATCCCTATCTATAGTTTTGATCAATAGTTTCGGCACATTAGAGTGGCTCCTCCTCTTTAGAGTACCACATGATCATTACCACTATCACTGATTGGTCCCCCATGGTTGGGACTAACCCCACATGGCTATATAGTTTCAGTGGGAACTCCATACATATTGGAGCTACATCACATCTTGCCCCCTGGAGGCCTCACAACACAACAGGTGTATCTGGACCTGCTGACTTGGAGCTGTGCCAGCTAAGTATACTCTTTACTGGAATATAAGTCTGTGTATCTATACATAACTATGTACGGACTCCCTCTATTGTCAGTTTTTTGGCCCTTTGGTCTTTTGTTTTGTGGCCTCCAGATTTAAGATTCGTTTTCGGCTGATATCTATCAGACGACTGTTGAACACTTTATATGTTCGATGGACACTGTTTTTGTCCCCTGATGAACCCCTTAATGAGAGGAAGGGGGGAAACGCGTCGGGACACGTGATTATCCAAGCAATATCTTTTTTCTTATACACTATTACCCGGATATCCATATGGGATAGTGTATAAAGGGCAATTTAAGGATAGACAGTATAGGTACGGGGACGGAGTGTGCCTACCATCAAGACACATCTCCGGGCTGAGGAGAAGTTTTAAAGGGATATTGTAGGGATTGAGTGTGTTATGGCACGGGTTGCCCTGACGCGTTCCCCCCCTTTCTTCCTCTCATACTAATCTACCTGTCCGATCTTGCTCGTTCGTGTGTTTATTGTACTGTATGTATTTTTGTGTGTTGTGGTACAAGGTGTCCCTCATTAATAAATGAATACCTTTTATTCATAAAAATACAGTACATGTCACCCATTGTTATTCACCCATTGTTATTGAATAAAAAATATGAATTTATTAATGTATTAATTTTGATGCTTTTGGAAAAGCATTTTTGAGGAAATAATTTGTTTTCGTGTTGCCATGTTCCAGTACCCATAACATTTATAATTTTGACATAGCTGTTAGAAAGCTTTAACCCATTCAGGACACAGCCATTTTTCACCTTCAGGACCCAATTTTGCAAATCTGACATGTGTCAATTTATGTGGTAACTAGACATTAAGCCCGTTACAATAACGGGCGCTAGAACACTGTTATGGAGGGGTACCTGTGGAAGACACTGTTATGGGGGGTACCTGTGGATGACACTGTTATGGGGGGTACCTGTGGATGACACTGTTATGGGGGGTACCTGTGGATGACACTGTTATGGGGGGTACCTGTGGAAGACACTGTTATGGGGGGTACCTGTGGAAGACACTGTTATGGGGGGTACCTGTGGATGACACTGTTATGGGGGGTACCTGTGGATGACACTGTTATGGGGGGTACCTGTGGATGACACTGTTATGGGGGGGTACCTGTGGATGACACTGTTATGGGGGGGTACCTGTGGATGACACTGTTATGGGGGGGTACCTGTGGATGACACTGTTATGGGGGGGTACCTGTGGATGACACTGTTATGGGGGGGTACCTGTGGATGACACTGTTATGGGGGGGTACCTGTGGATGACACTGTTATGGGGGGTACCTGTGGATGACACTGTTATGGGGGGTACCTGTGGATGACACTGTTATGGGGGGTACCTGTGGATGACACTGTTATGGGGGGTAACTGTGGATGACACTGTTATGGGGGTGTACCTGTGGATGACACTGTTATGGGGGGTACCTGTGGATGACACTGTTATGGGGGGGTACCTGTGGATGACACTGTTATGGGGGGTACCTGTGGATGACACTGTTATGGGGGGGTACCTGTGGATGACACTGTTATGGGGGGTGTACCTGTGGATGACACTGTTATGGGGGGTAACTGTGGATGACACTGTTATGGGGGGGGGGTACCTGTGGATGACACTGTTATGGGGGGTACCTGTGGATGACACTGTTATGGGGGGGGGTACCTGTGGATGACACTGTTATGGGGGGTACCTGTGGGTGACACTGTTATGAGGGGTACCTGTGGATGACAATGTTATGGGGGGGGGTACCTGTGGATGACACTGTTATGGGGAGGTACCTGTGAATGACACTGTTATGGGGGGGTACCTGTGAAGGACACTGTTATGGGGGGGTACCTGTGAATGACACTGTTATGGGGGGGTACCTGTGGATGACACTGTTATGGGGGGTACCTGTGGATGACACTGTTATGGGGGGGTACCTGTGGATGACACTTATGGGGGGGGTACCTGTGGATGACACTTATGGGGGGGTACCTGTGGATGACACTTATGGGGGGGTACCTGTGGATGACACTTATGGGGGGGTACCTGTGGATGACACTGTTATGGGGGGGGGGGTACCTGTGAATGACACTTATGGGGGGGTACCTGTGGATGACACTTATGGGGGGGTACCTGTGGATGACACTTATGGGGGGGTACCTGTGGATGACACGTACCTGTGGATGACACTGTTATGGGGGGGTACCTGTGGATGACACTGTTATGGGGGGGTACCTGTGAATGACACTGTTATGGGGGGGTACCTGTGGATGACACTGTTATGGGGGGGGGGGGGCATCTGTGGATGACACTGTTATGGGGGGGCAGCCTGTGTGTGTGTGTGTCCGTCCGCTGCGCACTTCTATAATCGGCATCCACGCACGGACACCAGCCCTGAGCACGTATACAGGGCTTTTATTAGTATAGATATATATCCTCTATAATAAAGTCCCTGTGTGCATGTGCGACCGTGCGTGTGTGACGATAAGTGCGCATGCGCGGCGGCCAATCAACACACGGCGCTCCGCACGCACCGCCCACCCCTACGCATCGGCCAGTTGCTGTGCCCAGCTCCACCGTGCCTCCTCCTCCCCCTCCGGTTTCCTCTGCAGCTGACTGACACCCCGGGATCTGGGCCCGGCAACTGCCGCCTGCCACAACGTATCCTTCACCAACACCCTTATGCACTGCCCACACCTGCACACCGGGCAGAGAGTGGCCCGTACCTGTTGCAGCATTGCATACTGGAGTTCATAAAACTCCCAAAGAGCCTGGGAGGACAAAGCTGGGAGCACTGGGGATGGGGACCTCCTATTCTGGACTCCGGGTATCTGTCAGCACAGGGGGCACATGTTAGTCTCCGCAGCGGCCGCATCCTACTCGCTCCTATCTCACCCTAACCCCGTCCACCAAAGTCAGGAAATGGCCGCACAGTAGCATGTGAGGGAAGCTATCACAGGCAGAGAGCATTACACATGTATTACACTCCAACCCCCATCATTACACTACAACCCTCATTGGAGTGTAATGATGGGGATTGGAGTGTAATGTGTGTAATGATGGGGGTTGGAGTGTAATATGTGTGTAATGATGGGGGTTGGAGTGTACTATGTGAATAATGTTGGGGATCCTGGGGTGTAAGGCGTCTACAGATGAAGCTGGAGGGGGAGGAGGAGTCACGGCGGAGCTGGGCGCAGGTGCGGGCGGCGTGTGGAGCGCTGTAAGCTGATAGGTCCCCGCGCCACGCATGGCCAGTATAACAAATGGCGCACACACACACACACTCACGGACACAGGGCACTCACACAGGGATTTTATTATATTATGTAGGATTACACTCCAGCCCCATCACATAAAATCGTCTGTGTGCCATTTGTTATAGTGAGCATGCAGGGACCCATCAGCAGCCCCCTCTGGTAACTCAAACCCACCCCCCCCCCTCCCCAGTAATAATCATTGGTGGCAGTAGCCACAGGGTCCCCCTCCTTCCCCCATCATTGGTGGCAGTGGCCAAAGGGTCCCCCTCCTGCCCCATCATTGGTGGCAGTGGGCAGTTCCGATCGGAGTCCCAGCAGTGTAATACTGAGGCTCCGATCGGTTACCATGGCAGCCAGAAGTCACGCTACTGAAGTCCTGGCTGCCATGATATGTTAGTGAGCAGCATTATACTCACGTGCGCCATGGCCGCCGGGCGCTCCTTCTTCTCATAGGTCTGTGCGGCGCATTGCTAATGCTATAAGCATTAGCAATGCGCCGCACAGACAGAAGAAGGATCGACCGGCGGCCACGTCGCATGTGAGTTTAATGCTGCTCTCTGCTCACTAACATACCATGGCAGCTAGGACTTCAGTAGCGTGACTCCTGGCTGCCATGGTAACCGATCGGAGCCCCAGCATTAGGCCTCATGCACACGACAGTATTTTTTCAAGGTCCGCAAAACGGGATTCCGTTGGTCCGTGACCGTTTTTTCGTCCGTGGGTCTTCCTTGATTTTTGGAGGATCCACGGACATGAAAAAAAAGTCGTTTTGGTGTCCGCCTGGCCGTGCAGAGCCAAACGGATCAGTCTTGAATTACAATGCAAGTCAATGGGGAAGGATCCGTTTGACGTTGACACAATATGGTGCAATTGCAAACGGATCCGTCCCCATTGACTTTCAATGTAAAGTCAGGAGTCCCTTTTATACCATCGGATCAGAGTTTTCTCCAATCCGATGGTATATTTTAACTTGAAGCGTCCCCATCACCATGTTAGAATATACCATCGGATTTGAGTTACATCGTGAAAACTCATATCCGACAGTATATTCTAACACAGAGGCGTTCCCATGGTGATGGGGACGCTTCTAGTTAGAATATACTACAAACTGTGTACATGACTGCCCCCTGCTGCCTGGCAGCACCCGATCTCTTACAGGGGGCTATGATACGCACAATTAACCCCTCAGGTGCCGCACCTGAAGGGGTAAATTGTGCGTATCTTATCCCCCTGTAAGAGATCGGGGGCTGCCAGGCAGCAGGGGGCAGTCATGTACACAGTTTGTAGTATATTCTAACTAGAAGCGTCCCCATTCAGTTTGAATATCATTGAAGCGTCCCCTCCCTTTTCACTAGAAGCGTCCCCTCCCTTTCCAGTTTGAATATCATTGGTGGCCAATGCGGCCCCCCCTCCCTCCCTCTATTGTATTATCATTAGTGGCACAGTGTGCGGCCCCCCTCCCTCCCTCTATTGTATTTAACTCATCGGTGGCACAGTGTGCGGCCCCCCCTCTATTGTATTAAACTCATTGGTGGCACAGTGTGCGGCCCCCCCGGCCCCCCTCCCTCTATTGTATTTATATCATTGGTAGCACAGTGTGCAGCCTCCCCCCCCGCCCCCGATCATTGGTGGCAGCGGAGAGTTCCGATCGAAGTCCCAGTTTAATCGCTGGGGCTCCAATAGGTAACCATGGCAACCAGGATGCTACTGCAGTCCTGGTTGCCATGGTTACTTAGCAATATTAGAAGCATCATACTTACCTGCTGGCTGCTGCGATGTCTGTGACCGGCGGGGAGCTCCTCCTACTGGTAAGTGACAGGTCTGTGCGGTGCATTGCTTAATGATCTGTCACTTACCAGTAGGAGGAGCTCCCGGCCGGTCACAGACAGCGCAGCAGCCAGCAGGTAAGTATGATGCTTCTCCGCTGCCACCAATGATCGGGAAGGGGGGGGGGGAAGGCCGCACACTGTGCCACCAATGAGTTAAATACAATAGAGGGAGGGAGGGGGGCCGCACACTGTGCCACCAATGAGTTAAATACAGTAGAGGGAGGGGGGGGGGGCGCACGCGCGTCGAAAAAGCTTGGCGAAACGCGCGTCAGGGGTCCGCTCACCAGGGATTGAAGGTTTGTTTCCCAGTACTTGTTATGCGTCATCTATATGTGCTGGCTTAGTTTGTGTTGACGTGATATGTAGTTGATGCAGGTTATATACCATGACATCCTTAGTGGATGTGGGACTCATATACTGCTCCTACTGTTTGGCTCACATCCCTTTACAAACATGCCAGCACCTGCATTCTGATTCTAGCCTGTGTCTCCTCTGAGCCGATGTTGAGATCATTTCTCTTGTTAATTTGGGCTGATTGGAGACAAGGGCTTTGGGCTCATATAACATTCCTTGTGTATCCATGGTGGGGCGTTGTTCTGTAGCGCCACCACAATACTGCACTTTATATTATATTCATTATTAATTGTAATTGTGTCGTTTTTTAAGTGACATATCAATAAAATATTTATATTTCATATATATGTGTGTTCGTTATTGGTTATCAATTAGTTAAATACAGTAGAGGGAGGGAGGGGGGGGGGGGGGCGCACTGGCCACCAGTGATATAAATACAATAGAGGGAGGGAGGGGGGGCCGCACTGGCCACCAATGAAATTGAAACTGGGGAGGGAGGGTGGTCTGCCCCCTGCTGCCTGGCAACCCCGGATCTCTTACAGGGGGCTATGATACACACAATTAACCCCTTCAGGTGCGGCATCTGAGGGGTTAATTGTACGGATCACAGCCCCCTGTAAGAGATCGGGTGCTGCCAGGCAGCAGGGGGCAGTCATATACACAATTCGTAGTATATTCTAACTAGAAGCGTCCCCATCACTATGGGAATGCTTCTGTGTTAGAATATACTGTCGGATCTGAGTTTTCATGAATGGGTCCGTGAACCGTTGTCCGTCAAAAAAATAGGACAGGTCCTATTTTTTTGACAGACAGGATACACGGATCACGGATGCGGCTGCAAAACGGTGCATTTTCCGGTTTTTCCACGGACCCATTGAAAGTCAATGGGTCCGCGAAAAAAAAAGGAAAACGGCACAACGGCCACGGATGCACACAACGGTCGTATGCATGAGGCCTTACACTGCTGGGACTCTGATCAGAACTGCCCACTGATATGGCCTCTCACCTCCACTCACAGAGACTGCCGCCGGACTCACATGTATGGGCGCTGAAGGCGGTGTCCGTACGTGCGTGCCGATTGGCCAGCGAGCCGCGCATGCGCACTTAACAAATCGGCACACACGCACGGACACCACGTACACAGGGCTTTTATTAGTATAGATAACTTTAAAACGCTTTTACTTATCCAGGCCATTCTGAGACTGTTTTCTCGTCACATATTGTACTTCATGACAGTGGTATATTTGAGTCAAAATATTTCAGCATTATTTATAAAGAAAAATACCAAATTTACAAAAAATTTGGAAAAATTAGCAATTTTCTAAATTTCTATTTCTCTGCTTTTAAAACAGATACCGTAGTGATACCTCCTAAAAAAAGTTATTACTTTACATTTCCCATATGTTTACTTCATCTTTTGATCATTTTGTAAATTATATTTTCTTTTTTTGGGACGTTAGAAGGCTTAGAAGTTTAGAAGCAAATCTTGAAATTTTTCGGAAAATTTCCAAAACCCACTTTTTAAGGACCAGTTCAAGTATGAAGTCACTTTGTGAAGCTTACATAAAAGAAACCACCCATAAATAGCCCTATGTTATAAACGACACCCCTCAAGGTACTTAAAACTGATTTTACAAACTTTGTTAACCCTTTAGGTGTTCAACAAGAATTAAGGAAAATGTAGATAAAATTTCAGAATTTCACTTTTTGGGCAGATTTTCCATTTAATACATTTTTTCCAGTAACAAAGCAAGTGTTAACAGCCAAACAAAACTCAATATTTATTGCCCTGATTCTGTAGTTTACAGAAACACCCCATATGTGATCGTAAAAAGGTGACCCCATTTTGAAAAATACACCCCTCAAGGTATTCAAACCTGATTTTAGAAACTTCAGTAACCCTTTAGGTGTTCCACAAGAATTAAAGGAAAATGTAGATGACATTTCAGAATTTCACTTTTTGGCAGATTTTCCATTTTAATCCATTTTTTCCAGTAACAAAGCAAGGGTTAACAGCCAAACAAAGCCTGAGGCCTCATGCACACGACCGTTGTGTGCATCCGTGTCCGTTGTTCAGTTTTCCGTGATTTTCTGCAGACCCATTGACTTTCAATGCGTCAGTTGAAAACTCAGAAAATGCACCGTTGTTCATCCGCGTCCATGATCCGCGTTTCCTGTCCTATTTTTTTTGACGGACAACGGTTTGCGGACCCATTCAAGTCAATAGGTCTGTGAAAAAACACGGATGCACACAAGATTGTCATCCGTGTCCGTAGGCTACTTTCACACGGACAGATCGCAGATCCATCTGCATTAAAGCTTTTTTCAGAGCTGAGTTTTCACTTTGTGAAAACTTAGATCCGACAGTATATTCTAACACAGAGGCGTTCCCATAGTGTTGGGGACGCTTCAAGTTAGAATATACTAAGAACTGTGTACATGACTGCCCCCTGCTGCCTGGCAGCACCCGATCTCTTACAGGGGGCTGTGATCCGCACAATTAACCCCTCAGGTGCCGCACCTGAAGGGTTAATTGTGCGTATCATAGCCCCTGTAAGAGATCAGGTGCTGCCAGGCAGCAGGGGGCAGACCCCCCTCCCTCCCTCCCCAGTTTTAAATTCATTGGTGGCCAGTGCGGCCCCCCTCCCCTCCCCTGTATTATCTTCATTGGTGGCCAGTGCGGCCTCCCCTCTCCCCCCCTCCTAATTAAAATCCCCCCTCCCATATACTATGGCCCCAGTTGTGCCCCCATCTTTATATTATGTCCCAGTTGTGCCCTCATACATATACTATGACCCCAGATGTGTCCCTATACATATATTATGGCCCCAGTTGTGCCCCCACAGATATATTATGGCCCCAGCTGGTGGCAGCGGAGAGTTCCGATCGGAGTCCCAGTTTAATCGCTGGGGCTCCGATCGGTAACAATGGCCCAGCGATTAAACTGGGACTCCGATCGGAACTCTCCGCTGCCACCAACTGGGGCCATAATATATCTATGGGGGCACAACTGGGGCCATCGTATATGTATGGGGGCACAACTGGGACCGTAATATATGTATGGGGGCACAACTGGGGCCGTAATATATGTATGGGGGCACAACTGGGGCCGTAATATATGTATGGGGGCACAACTGGGGCCGTAATATATGTATGGGGGCACAACTGGGTCCGTAATATATGTATGGGGGCACAACTGGGGCCGTAATATATGTATGGGGGCACAACTGGGGCCGTAATATATGTATGGGGGCACAACTGGGGCCGTAATATATGTATAGGGGCACAACTGGGGCCGTAATATATGTATGGGGGCACAACTGGGGCCGTAATATATGTATGAGGGCACAACTGGGGCCATAATATAAAGATGGGGGCACAACTGGGGCCATAGTATATGGGGGGGATTTTAATTAGGAGGGGAGGGGGGAGGCCGCACTGGCCACCAATGAATGTAATACAGGGGAGGGAGGGGGGCTGCACTGGCCACCAATGAATTTAAAACTGGGGAGGGAGGGGGGTCTGCAGAGGGCAGTCATGTACACAGTTCTTAGTATATTCTAACTTGAAGCGTCCCCATCACTATGGGAACGCCTCTGTGTTAGAATATACTGTCGGATCTGAGTTTTCACGATATAACTCAAATCCGATGGTATATTCTAACATAGAGGCATTCCCATGGTGATGGGGACACTTCAAGTTAAAATATACCCTGACTTTACATTGAAAGTCAATGGGGGACGGATCCGTTTGCTATTGTGTCAACGTCAAACGGATCCGTCCCCATTGACTTGCATTGTAAGTCAGGACGGATCCGTTTGGCTCCGCACGGCCAGGCGGACACCAAAACAACTTTTTTTTTAACTTTCCTTCATGTCTGGTGATCCTCCAAAATTCACGGAAGACACACGGAAAAAAAAACGGACAGGGATCACGGAACAACGGAACCCTGTTTTGCGGAACGTGAAAAAAAACTGTCGTGTGAATGAGGCCTTATTCTGTAGTTTACAGACACACCCCATTTGTAATCGTAAACAGCTGTAAGGGCAAATGGCAGGGCGCAGAAGGAAAGGAACGCCATATGGTTTTTGGAGGGCAGATTTAACTGGGATAATTTTAAGTTGCCATTTCACATTTGACACCCCTAGAGTAGAAACTCCCCAAAAATGACCCCATTTTGGAAACTACAGGATAAGGTGGCAGTTTTGTTGGTACTATTTTAGGGTACGTATGATTTTTGGTTGCTCTATATTACACTTTTTGTGAGGCAAGGTAACAAAAAATAGCTGTCTTGGCACCGTTTTTATTTTTTGTTATTTACAATGTTTATCTGACAGGTTAGATCATGTGGTATTTTTATAGAGCAGGTTGTTATAGACACAACAATACCAAATATGACTAACTTTTTTGTTTGTTTGTTTCAGTTTTACATAATAAAGCATTTTTGAAAAATCAGATTGGGATCAGATTGACCGGACAATCATATTCTCGATGGGGAGGCAGCTCCAGAACTCCACCCTTCGAGAATACGTCCGCAAAATCAGAGAGAAACTGAGGTAGGACCGTAGTTGACACCCCTGAGATAGAAGCACAAAGACAGTTGTCCAAACAAAATTCACTCCAGCTACAGATTTGTCTTGTTTGCCAGTCAATAGTAGGGTTATGCTTTATCAACCAAGGTAAACCCAGAACCATCGGAGCAGGCAAGCCCTTCATAACAAAACAAGAAATGGACTCAACATGTAAATCATCCACCCTTAACTGAATGTCATGAACGATATGAGTAAGACTCTTTTGTGAGAGAGGGGAGGAATTAATAGCAAACACAGGTATCTCTTTATCTAAAGTGCTAGTTTTAAAACCAAGATTTTGGAGAAACTGAAAATCAATAAGGTTTTCCCCCGCACCACTGTCAACAAATACCTCAAAATCCAAATTTCCTGAGTCTAGCGCCACCATGACAGGCAGGAGGAAACTGGTATTGCAAGGAGAATGCATATTTGCTTGCTCAGACTCCCCCATTCACACTACCAAGAGTCAGGGAAGTCATTTTTTTTCTCTTTATGTGAATACCTCCGTAGTTTTTAATTACCGCTTTGAGGTTTAACAAAAGGACACACACAAACAAAATTACCTTCTTTTCCACAGAAGTAACATAGCTTATTCAGCTTCCTAAAATCCCTATCACCGGAGCGAAATTAAACCTGGCCCAACTGCATAGGCTCCTCTCCTGCCCCAGATTCAAAAGTCATATTACCCCGGGGACTAGGTAGGACGGATCCACATACCGACGGGACACCCCGCTCGAGAGGAAACTTATACCTCTCTCTAAGACGTCTATCAAGCCGCACTGCCAAAGACATGGCCGTCTCCAAAGAATCGGGATACTCATGAAAAGCAAGGGCATCTTTCAACCTCTCGGCCCTTGACAAAATTGACTCCGGAGTGCAGGTTCATTCCACCCAGAGTCAGTTGCCCATCTTCTAAATTCTGCACAATACGACTCCGTAGTACGTTCTCCCTGTAACAAACTGCGTAGCTTAGATTCAGCCATAGAGAACCGGTCTGGGTCATCATAAGTCAAGCCCAAGGCTCTAAAAAATTAATCCACCGACTGGAGGGATGGTGAACCAAGTCGGCAGAGAAAAAGCCCAGGACTGCACATCCCCTTTGAGCAGAGATATAATGATCCCCACTCTTTGATTCTCGTCACCAGATAACATCGGCTGCAGATGAAAATACAACCTGCAGGACTCCCTGAACCAAATAAAGTCATCACCACCCCCTGAGAACCTATCGGGGAGAGCGACTTTAGGCTCTAAGCAGATCTGATTTCCTCCAACGGCGCCAGACGCCAGAGCATTCTGACACCGTGCAACAGAACAGCGGAGATCAGCAACCTCCAGCAATAATCCCTGCATGCGATCAACCAAGGCATTCATAGCCTCCATTTCGCATTATGACCGTTTTTTTGGCGGGTTATAATGTCACGATAGGTAGGTAAGCGAGGAAATAACCAAACACAGGAAAACAAACAGAACAAATGACTAGGCCCAAAAGCTAGGGAGAAAATTGTCACCTTCTAACGATCCCTAAAAGATTTCCCTAAACTGCTGTGCCCATGTGCATACCCTAATGGTGGATATGCACATGCCCTTGTGCCTAAACCTAAACACCCTGGGCAAATCCCAAGCAGCAGGGAAAAGGGAAGAGGCAACCTGCTTCTTCAAACCAGGAGGAAGCAAGCGTCTCCCTAGAGACCTAGATAAAACACAAAAAGGGAAATAAAGGAAAGGACTTATCTTGAGCAGAGCTGGAGCAGACAATCCACCATAAATCAAGAGCTCCCAGGAAAGAACTATAACCTGCACAGGCCACTGGGGGAGGAGTAATAAGTAGCCTCACTAAGAATGAAACCCAGTACACCTGAGGGAAGGTGGATCCAGCTCAAACCCAAATCAAAACAAAAAGAGAAGTCAGACATGTGCAGCTAGTCTGACAGACCTCAGCACATTCACAGGGCAAGGCGTGACAATGTCTCAATAGCTAAAGTGTCTGGTCAGCCTTAGGCTGGGTTCACATCTGCCCTTTCAACTCAGGTAGACAAAGAATACTATGTAGATGCAGCATTTTTTGTCCATTCGAAAGCTGGCATATATGACGGAAAGTGTCCAGACCCCCAACCCCCCCCCCCCCCCCTCGGATCTAAATACAGTAAATAGGGATATGGAGGTGCGCGGTGGTATCCGGCTATGCCAGATACGCTGAACTCCGGGAGTTTGTGCCTTTGCTGGAACAGACTGCCAGAGTTAAAAGCGCAGATGTGAACCCAGTCTTGGCCCTCTTTTACACCCAACCAGTTATTTTGACTGCTATTCTTACTGCTCTTCTGATATCAGCAAAAAAAAAACACTCATAACATCTCTGGTGTTAGCTGAAGATAGGCATGATGAAAGCTCTTTCCTACCCTGACTGAGTAGAATTCAAGTCACCAGTTCTGCAATAGACCACACGCCAATTAACCATCAAAATACAAAATAGGTCATGGATATGTCTTTGGACAGTGTGATTGTCACGGCTGAGTCACGGTCTTGTTGTTGTGTGCCGTGACACATTAGCCATGCATGCTGGTTGCCAGGGGCAACGCGTTGTGGTGCAGCATGTTTATGCTTATCCTTCTTTTGGTTTTTTCCCTGTCTGGTACTGGAGGGGTAAACTTCCTGGCTAGGTGTGTTCTGGGTGTGGCCTCTTGGCTCTTCTTAATCTGGTGCTGTGAGCGTGAGGTCAGTAGTTATCCAGCCTTGGTGTGTGCTGGAGCTATGCTCCTGCCCTGGATATTCTATCCTTCCAGTGTGAGGTCCACCTAGTTAGACATCGAGGTCTTCCGATGTCATCCTTATGTATTTTCCCCTTCCTTCCCTTGTATATGTTTGGTGAGGGTTTATGTACAGGGTGTGTTGTTATGTCTAGTGTTGTGTTCCATGTCTGGTCTGTTTGGTGTGTTGTCCAGCATGGTTGCTAGACATTCCCCTGTCAGTGAGCAGCTCTGCCTGGGGCCACCATGCATTCTGTCTGCATGGGGGTCCAGGTAGTCTTGGTGCTGAAGTTCCACCCTGTTGTTGAGGCAGGTAAGTGCTTGTTGTTCCGGTGTGTTGTCATATCACTGGGTTCTTACCTGCTGACCCAGTTGCTGCTCAATGTCTTCCCTTACCTTTGCTGCTTGGCTTGTGAGACTCCTGTTCATCTGCGTTCTGGAGGTACAGGTTGTCCCTAGCTCCTAATCTTTATTCCGAAATCATCAGGGCGACTCAGGGTCCGAGGTTCCTGTGTATGAGCCCACCTACCATCTGGGTCTGCTCTTATGGTTAGGAGTCTGGGCCAGGATTAGGGCGGCTTAGGACGTGACTTGCTCCCTTTTCCTGATGTCCAGGCCTAGCTGCTTCTCCGTTTACCCGCGCTATACGGTGGGGAATTTCCCCCACTCCCCATCATGACAACCATAGGCTCATTGTGTCGCTATGTTTATGCCATTGTGTCCCCACAGTAGTCTCCAACATCATCTACTGTTGGTCTGATTCCAAACCTTAATTGTAAAATCATTAACCAGAAGTAAAGTCATGCAAATCAAAGATCACAGTTGTCAAAGTTCATGTTCTCATAACAGACTGTTACGATCTGTGGATGTGCATCAATTGTGCCAACCACCAGGCTTTGTAGGCTGTTGATTTACGGGTTTTAGAGACACCAGAGTGGAGGACCAGAGGAAACAGGCTAACTTGTAGTCAGAGACAAGCTGAGGTTTAAATTCCAGGAGGACAACTGTTAGTATACCGACAGGTAAATGGATCATTGCTCAGATAGCAAGGTAAAGCAGGACCTGTAGAAGCATATAGCAGGACCTGTATTGATCAGCCAAAAAGTGAGTGGGATAAGCAGGTATTTATAGGGGAGCTAATGAGCTAGTTAGTAAGTAGCTGGACAGCAACATACAGAGCAAGGAGAGAAATGGTATATCCCATGCAGTGCTGAACCTGAGGTGAGAGACACTTAACTAAGTTCCTGTTCACACAAACACGGGACAGACACATAGCCGACTCAGGCCACTAGCGTAACACAGACAAATATAGGCCGGGTAGCAAGCCCAAAATATACAAACTACCTAGCCTCAAAATCCTCCATAAATTTATTGGAACCAAAGAACATTTTTTCTTTAGCCTGAACGTTCTGAGAAGGTTTAAATAATCTAAGGTACTCAGACATGGACTGAGCACCAATGGCCGACATCTGCTGGCCCTTCTAAGAGGCTGCTCTGTGTGCATCACTATGGAGAACATCATTGTTGGTTGGTGTAAGAACTGTAAACATTTTTGTACTGGTCATTTAGGGAACCATCAGATCAATGACTATATCATGCAACTCTGTAGGCACATGAACAGGAGATGATGAGTTCTAAAAAATAATAATCATGGAATCTTGTCAAAAGGGAATTGCTAAGGAAGAATAAAGTGCAATGTTTGCTTTAGAGCTTATGCTTTGAGCACGACTCTGGAGATGTTAGACCTTCTGTATATCACATTGTTAGTCTCTTCTCTTAGCGCTGTGTGAGCTCTTATAAACAGTCTGTGATTTAGAACAGAAAACCATTTGCAGTTTCATTTCTATGTACATCATGTTTCTTAGAAACAGCAAGTCTCTCTGTAACTGCACTTTGGCGAGGAACAACGGGGCAATGACACCACCCAAAATGTGCAGCCAACAACATTCCTACATGGGAAACAAATCCGACACAGCTTTATGCCTTCTTCATGACATTACTCATCTCAGCTTATTTAATTAGTTATTATTTGGGGAAAATTCCAGGTAAAATGTAGATTAAAATTACAACTGGGTGACTTGTCATTTTAATAACTCCACTGAGCTGGCATACCAACATTTTACCAATTTACAGCTCAATCAAGTCAAAGGCTACTGTAACAAGACAGGTAATACAAATCTCCATTACTTTCAATATTTTTGAAGACCATTTTTATCTTGAAGGTCAACTAATTCTTTAAAGGGCATCTGTCACCAGGTTTATGAGCATTAATCCAGCAGACATGCAAGATGTGCACTTGTCAGCTGAATGTAATTCTTTCATTCCCATTACTTTATGTGGGTTCAATGTGTAGAAAAACAATATTTTGTAATATGTAAATGAGCATGTGGGTGCAACAAAGGTGGTGTCATTCCACCCAGAGGCTACACTCCTGCCCACTTTGCCCCAATCCCACCGTTAGGAATGACATGCCAGGTACTTAGTTCGGTGAGCTACATCCCTGTACAGTGCCCGTGCCAAACGTGCTCCCACAAGACTTTAGGGCTCTTTAAGGTGACATCACCGAGACATAATTCACCTAGTACCTTGCGGCTCTCAGTAGTCACCAGCAGCATCAGCATGGTCCACCAGAGTACCAAAGGATCCTCTGATGGGTGCATCCTCTGTTACAATTTTGGTCTCCAAAGTCTTAGCAGAAGACAACCCCTTTAGGAGATGACTTTGGAGCCCATCACTGAGGACTGTTTATATCAGACTCAGACTCCTACTTACCTTAGTCTTCTGGGTAAGAAGGATCAAGGGAATCCTTTATTCTAGAGACTGGTCAAGATAGGTGATTGCATTTCCCGGGAAAGCCCTCTATAGGGATTTTCTAGGTTCAATATATTGCTAGTCTATATTCAGGATAGGCCATCAATATCAGATCAGTGTGGACCCGACTGTCACCATTCCTACTGATCGGTTGTTTAAAGGGGCTGTAGCACTGCTCAATCTTCACCTTTTACTTCGGTGTGTCTACCTACACACCGTAGTGGCGGTATGGGTATAGGGTATTGCAGCTTCTTTTGTTCGCTTCAATAGGGTAAAGCTTCAAAATTCTGCACCACCTCTTTAAATTAGACAGTGTACAGATAGACTGACTGAGGTAAGCAATGAAGAAGCAGGGGTCCCTTCATCTAGCTGATTGGAGGGAGTGCAAAGAGTCACACCCCTCCGATTTGATACTGATGGCTTTTCTCATTATCCGGACCCTAGTGAGAGAGCAAATAGTCAGAGCGCCCTCCCCTGATAAACCATCAGTATCCTGAACCTTTATGTAAGATATCCAAAACGGAACCCTATTAGCATTGCATAGATATAAACATGCTATGTACTGTGCATTTCAAGTGTCAATGTATCACTTAAAGGGCTTCTGTCACCCCACTAAAGTCATATTTTTTTTTTTTGGGCTAGTTACATTCCTTATAGTGCGATATCTGAAAATATAATGGTGTCACTTACTTTCATTCAGCCGTTTCTTATAAAAACGAAGTTTTATAATATGTAAATCAGGTCTCTACCAGCAAGTAGGGCATCTACTTGCTGGTAGCTGCCGCTAGAAACCGCCCCCTCGTCGTGTTGATTGACAGGGCCAGCCGCGATCTCCTTCCTCCGGCCGGCCCTGTCAGCATTTTAAAAATCGCGCTCCTCTGTTCATTCGGCGCAGGCGCTCTGAGATGAGGAGGCTCGTCTCCTCAGAACTCCCTCAGTGCGCCTGCACCGATGACGTCTTCTCTTTCGGTGATGTCATCGGCGCAGGCGCACTGATGGAGTTCTGAGGAGACGAGCCTCCTCATCTCAGAGCGCCTGCGCCGAATGAACAGAGGCGCGCGATTTTTAAAATGCTGACAGGGCCGGCCGGAGGAAGAGATCGCGGCTGGCCCTGTCAATCAACACGACGAGGGGGCGGTTTCTAGCGGCAGCTACCAGCAAGTAGATGCCCTACTTGCTGGTAGAGACCTGATTTACATATTATAAAACTTCGTTTTTATAAGAAACGGCTGAATGAAAGTAAGTAACACCATTATATTTTCAGATATCGCACTATAAGGAATGTAACTAGCCGCAAAAAAAAAAAAAATGACTTTAGTGGGGTGACAGAAGCCCTTTAAATTACCTGTGCAAGTGGGCAAAGGACCCTATAATTGTATGTGATTATTGAAAACCATTAGGGCAAATTTTGCTGCATGATTTTCACTCAAAGCCAAAAGTGGATTCACAAGGAACAGAATAGCATGTTTCATGCAAGCATATAAAAAACATGCTTGTGTCAGTACATAGGCTGCTCATATCCCATTAAAGAGGTTTTCCAAGTGTTTATACGGATGATCTATCCTCAGGATAGGTCATAAGTGAATAATGGGGTCCAACTCCTGGCACCCCTGCTGATCAGCACCGGAGTGCGTCAGCCTCTTCCTAGGTCAATGATGCCACAGTCATCGGTCACATGGCCTTGACACAGCTCAGTCCCATTCAAATGGATGGGGATGAGCTGCAATGCCAATCACAGCTGCTATCCAATGGACAGCACTGTGCTTGGCAAGCCGCAAGGAGGGCGTGGTGGTCACTGGAACGACGGGGTCTCCTGAGACAGATGGTTGGTGGAGGTGCCATGAATCAGACCCTCACCGATCAGATATTGATGACATATCCTGGGAACAGGTCATCCGTATTAAACACTCAGACAACCCCTTTAATAATAATGTTTATCCATAGCTGTTCATTGGGGGCTTTCAGAGCTAGAATGTGAATATTCAATAAACGTCATATAACATGTAAGGTAATATACTCTTTCATTGCAGAAACTCCATCGCAGGCAACAAATGTTTAACCAAATTTTAAAAATTTTATAGAAAATTCACAAACAGCACATTGTCACACAGCAAAACTGTACAGACATGACCCCTTACCTTGTGCATATCATAATACTGACTCGCGCCAACTCCTCCTTGTTCTTCTCCAGTCCATAGTACCAGGCGAATTGTTCTTTTAGGACGTAGACCTAAGAAATGAAAGAAATACTGGATTTATAACCATCATCTTTGGAACATGAACCTGGGGTGATACTGACAGCTGTATGGCTCCTCGAAGACAAATGCTAGTGATAGGAACAATATGCAACACAAGCAGGACATCATTTGGAAGTATGAAAGTACACTGTAAAGAAAAGGACAAGGTCGAAGACAACTCGGGTATGAGTTTGTGATGCACAATATTGAGTCTGATGTATCATAAGATTTGCATGGACTGGTGGTTTGCCATGTGCAACTGTGGCTACGTTCAATAGGGCCCAAGGTCAAAGATAAGGCAGATATGTCAATTCTTCCAGGAAGCATCAAGGTTTTGGGCTCCCTCTCCTGGGCGCCTGGACACAGGCCTCCCCTGCACACCAGCAAGACAACAAACCAGGACACATGACTGGTTTGTAAAGCAAGGAAACGGGGCAAAATAGGTAATAAAATCATATTATATATATATATGTTAGTGTGGCCAGGACATGTTTAATGGAATATAAATGCTTATACCTTGAAAACCCCTTTATTGATATCCATGTCCCCAGGACAATTCAGCAGCTGTCACAGTGCTAGCGATACAAAGGATCTATTAGTTCCCTGTCCTACTATTGCCAATTTTTGTCTTGCAGGCAGCAGAATGATGTCATCGGGTCACCTATGACGTCCTGCAGGAACAGGCCTGAACAGATCAGGATGAAAATATGGTATCGGGGACAGTGAGTATCTCTATACAGAGTGTGTGAAGACAGAATGTATGGCTCTATATACAGGGGGCACAAAATGTGTGGCTCTATATACAGGGGCAAACAGAGCATGAGGCACAGGGCATAGAACATATGGCACTTTATATAGGGGCACAGTATGTGGCACTATATTGAGGGAGTAAAGAATATGTTGCACTATATACAGTCAGAGCAGAACATATGGCACTATATACAGGAGGTAAAGAACATATGCCACTAAGTATAGGGGGCACAGAAATGAATGATGCTTAGCTTCTAGGTTGATAATGTGTGATGTATAGGGCCTAGGCTAATAATGTGTGATGTGTAGGGCCTAGGCTAATAATGTGTAATGTATAGGGCAGTGATGGCGAACCTATGGCACGGGTGCCAGAGGCGGCACTCAGAGCCCTCTCTGTGGGCACCCGTGCCTTGGAAAAAGTCTATGGCATACTAATATGCTTTAGACTTTTCCTGCCATTCATCAGCACAGGACGCACTATGAACAGCACAGGCAGCGCACTGAATGTAGGCTATTAAGCTATTATAGCTAAATGATAAAGTACATGGAAGATATACTATATTGGTATTCAGGTTAAACTGCTGTGTTGGCACTTTGCGATAAATAAGTGGGTATTTAGTTTCAGTTTGGGCACTCGGTCTCTAAAAGGTTCACCATCACTGGTATAGGGCCTAGGCTAATAATGTGTGATGTGTAGGGCCTAGGCTAATAATGTGTGATGTACAGGGCCTAGGCTAATAATGTGTGATGTACAGGGCCTAGGCTAATAATGTGTGATGTGTAGGGCCTAGGCTAATAATGTGTGATGTACAGGGCCTAGGCTAATAATGTGTGATGTACAGGGCCTAGGCTAATAATGTGTGATGTACAGGGCCTAGGCTAATAATGTGTAAAGTACAGGGTAAGGAAATACAGTTTGCATCAAATCAGAAGTGCAAAGAGCAGCAGGTGCAATAAAAACATTTTATATAAAGATAAGGATAGTGTAGAAAGTAGGAATATTTATGTATAGATTATGTACAAATAAGTTAAGAATACAGGTGTTTATATTGCTATATAGAGAGCAAATATACAGATGTACGATGGACAAATATACAGATGTACTGATGTATACATATATACAGTGTGACACAGCGAGAGGTTTTGTCTGGGAAAACAGGTATTTTCCTCAAAGCATGTACTGCTGGGCTGATTTACAGCCAGGTGAGGTCAAACACCGGATAGGATTTTAAGTGCCGGTCGGGTTTTGGAAGCACCTGGCTGTCCTTAAATAGGCAGCTGGCCTCAGAAGCCAGGTCTGTGTTGGGATCTGGGAGCCTTGTGTCTGGATGAAGGCTTGCTACCTGTTTGGCATGAAAACAGGTTGGTGCTGCTATGGTCAAGGTCTCTTTGAGGTAGAATTGCTGCATGGTGTGAATTACCACCAGCACCGCAAGGTGACTTTTTGCTGGTTTATGACAGCTTGTTTTGTCACTTGCCTAAAGTGTGAATAAAACAGTGAACGGTTTGATCCAAAGAACTTGTTGTTGCCTCTATACTGCGTCCGCTAATCCTGTCTACCAGAGCGACACCCCACAACAGATAAACTGTTCTATTGCTATACAGACGGCGAATACACAGATGTACTATGAACAAGTATACAGATGTACTATGAACAGTTATACAGATGTGCTACATATACAAATTTACAGATGTATAGTAAACAGATCTGCAGAGTGCTATGAATATAGCTCCAGAAGTGGCGCTATGGACAGACTGTAATAGTGAACAATGTAGTGTAAGTACGTACTATAGCAGAGACTTATGCTATGACAGTGTCCCAAATATAGCAGTATCCATTATGAACATACCGTGAATGTTGAGAATGAATGAATGAAAGTCATGATCATGGTCATAGAAAGGGATGGAGGGAGGAGGAGTGTAGAGGGTTAAGTGAGTATGGATGTGTAATGACCGGCAACACACACAGGGAGGAAAACAGGGAAAGCCCTGCACAAGGGAGAGGGAAAGGTGGTGACCCCTAACTCACCTTGCAGCTGGTACCTGCCTGCCCTGTCGTCCCTAGACGGGTTCCTCACCCGTGCGGCGATCACGTGCCTAAACCCTGGCTTTCCCTGAAATGAGCCCTAGATAATGAACGGGCCGGTGGGATCGCTAGTCCTCACCACTGCACTAAGAGGGAAACACCAGGGAGAGGACAGACAAACACAGACAAACACAAACACCCAGGTGGACGGCAACAATTGTCCACAAAGGTCCAACAGGGATCCGGAGGGTAGCGTTCTAAGGCAACACTCAGAGAACGCAGCAACACAGCTCCAGTGGGTCAGAATAGATGTCCAGGCAGGAAGCTCTATATCTGGCAACCAGAGAAGTGTGAGAGGGGAATATAAGGAGGATTGGGAGTGCTGGACAAGGAACAGCTGAGAGAAGGAGCTACGGATCCCTGAGTGAGCCAAAAGGGTTTGTAAAGCAAACCCAGAAAGCTACAATAAGGAAACTTCCCTATCTGACATAGAGCGTGCAGCCAACCGCTGCGACCTCCTGACCCCGGGTACAACGGAGTCAGGCGTGGCTCTTGACACCCTCGTGACAGTACCCCCCTCTCTACGAGGGGCCTCCGGACACTCAGGACCAGGTCTCTCAGGATGAGAGGCATGAAAAATCCGGACTAGCCTGTCGGCGTTTACCTCAGATGCAGGAACCCACATTCTTTCCTCGGGACCGTAACCTCTCCAGTGCACCAGATATTGGAGAGAGCGGCGGACCCGACGAGAATTAACAATTTTGGATATCTGAAATTCCAAACTACCATCCACGACAACAGGAGGGGGTGGCAGCGGTGACGGTTCTAGAGGTGGAACATATTTTTTGAGTAACGACTTATGAAAGACATTATGGATTTTAAAAGTCTGAGGTAGCTCCAGGCGAAAAGCCACGGGGTTAATGATGGCTACAATCTTGTAAGGACCAATAAACCTAGGACCCAGTTTCCAAGAGGGAACCTTCAACTTGATATTCCTTGTAGACAGCCACACATAGTCATTCACTCCTAGGTCCGGACCTGGCGACCGTCTCTTATCAGCCATGCATTTGTATTTACCTCCCATATTTTTCAAGTTAGCTTGCACCTTCTGCCATACTGATGAAAGAGATGACGAAAACCGTTCCTCTTCGGGAACCCCAGAAGACCCCCCCTCTTTGAAAGTACAGAATTGGGGATGAAAACCATATGCACCAAGAAAAGGTGACTTGCCAGTGGATTCCTGACGGCGATTATTTATGGCAAACTCAGCTAACGGTAAATATGACGACCACAACTCTTGGTTTTCAGACACAAAACATCTTAGATATGTCTCCAGGTTTTGGTTGGTACGCTCAGTCTGTCCATTCGACTGAGGATGGAAAGCTGAGGAAAAGGACAAGTGAACCCCTAAACGGGAACAAAAAGCTTTCCAAAATTTAGAAATAAACTGGGTTCCCCGGTCCGAAACAACATCGGAGGGGACCCCGTGAAGCTTCACGATCTCACTGACGAATACCTGAGCAAGAGTTTTAGCATTAGGTAGTGCGGGTAACGCAATAAAGTGTGCCATTTTGCTAAACCTGTCCACTACTACCAAAATCACTGTTTTACCCGCAGACAAAGGTAAGTCAGTGATAAAATCCATAGACAGATGTGTCCATGGTCTATTGGGAATGACGAGTGGTAATAGAGACCCTGCAGGACGTGTATGTGAAACTTTTGCGCGCGCACAGGTAGAACAAGAAGACACAAAATCCAATACATCCTGACGCAACCTTGGCCACCAAAAACGACAAAACAATAGCTCTAAGGTTGCTTTACTACCCGGGTGCCCAGCAAGTGCCGAATTATGATGTTCCTTTAATAATTCGAGACGTAGGTTCAACGGTACAAACAACTTCTCTGAAGGGCAAGAGACCGGGGCGTCCCCCTGGGCCTCTAACACCTTCCCCTCCAAGGCAGAGTGTACCGCAGAGACAACTACTCCTCTTTGTAGAATGGGTACCGGATCACTCACATTACCCCCTCCAGGGAAACAACGAGATAGTGCATCAGCCTTGGTATTCTTTACCCCAGGACGATAGGTAATCACAAAGTTAAACCTGGTAAAAAATAGCGACCACCTAGCCTGTCTAGGGGTGAGACGCTTAGCTGATTCGAGGTACAGCAGATTTTTGTGGTCCGTAAACACAGTGACGGGGTGGACTGCCCCCTCTAAAAAGTGACGCCACTCCTCAAACGCAAGTTTAATAGCTAACAGTTCCCTATTGCCAATATCGTAGTTCTGTTCCGCTGCAGATAGTTTTTTAGAAAAGAAAGCACAAGGACGCCATTTGCCAGGAGACGGACCCTGAGACAGCACAGCCCCCACTCCCACCTCTGATGCATCGACTTCAACAATAAAAGGCTGAGAGACATCAGGTTGGACTAGTACAGGTGCTGAGGTAAACCTCTCTTTTAGAGAGGAAAAAGCAACTTTAGCGGCGTCAGACCATTTAGAAAAATCAGTCCCCTTCCTAGTCATGTCAGTAAGGGGTTTTACGATCACCGAATAATTTTTAATGAATTTCCTATAGAAATTCGCAAAGCCCAAGAACCGTTGTAGTGCTTTGAGGTTCTCAGGAAGATCCCAATCCAAAATTGCCTGGACCTTCCTAGGATCCATACGGAAACCTGACGCAGATAAATAATAACCTAGGAATTGTATCTCCTGAACGGCAAAAACACATTTTTCAATTTTAGCATATAATTCATTCGTCCGTAGGACCTGTAGTACTTGTCTGACATGCTCCTCATGTGTTTTCAGATCAGACGAATAAATTAAGATATCATCTAGGTATATTACCACAAACCTGCCGATTAGATGACTAAAAATGTCATTAACGAAATGTTGAAAGACGGCAGGAGCATTGGTCAGACCGAAAGGCATAACTAGATTTTCATAATGCCCCTCAGGGGTGTTAAAAGCTGTCTTCCACTCATCCCCCTCCTTGATACGAATCAGATTGTAGGCCCCCCTAAGATCGAGTTTGGAGAACCACCTAGCACCCGCAATCTGGTTAAACAGGTCAGGAATGAGAGGAAGAGGGTATGGGTCTCGGATGGTTATCCGATTTAATTCACGAAAATCTAGGCAAGGACGCAGGCCCCCATCTTTCTTTTTAACAAAGAAAAACCCTGCAGCCACGGGTGAAGAAGAGGGTCTGATGTGTCCCTTAGCCAAACTCTCGGAGATATAATCCTTCATGGCTTGTCTCTCTGGACCTGAAAGATTATATAACCTGGTCTTGGGTAATTTTGCACCGGGAATGAGGTTAACCGGGCAATCATAAGGACGATGAGGTGGTAACTTCTGACAACCCTTTTCAGAAAAAACGTCCTCAAAGTCCGAAACAAATGTAGGTAGGGTAGTTATGGAGGCGACTAAGCAATTGCTATTTAAGCAATTTTCTCTGCACGGCTCACTCCACTCCAATATCTCCCTGGCCTGCCAATCCACCACTGGATTGTGCGCTACCAACCAGGGTAGGCCCAGCACCACCGGAGTGGGAAGCCCCTCCAGAACATAACATGAAAGCATCTCGTTATGGTGGTCCCCTACCCGAAGGTGTAAATTATGAACGATGTGGGTGAGGTTTCTCTGAGACAGAGGAGCAGAATCTATAGCAAATATGGGAATAGGTCTCTGTAACGTACAGAGAGACAAACCCATAGTGCGGGCAAAATGGGCATCTATCAAATTTACCCCTGCTCCACTGTCTAGAAAGAAAGAAACAGTCTCTGTCTTATCACCAAAAACAATAACCGCTGGCAACAAAAATTGCGATGTACGTATGGAGGAAACGTATACTCCCCGGCTGACATCCTCCACACAGCCTGGGGTTAGTAGTTTTCCGACGGTTTTTTTGTTTCTGAGGAAAGAAGGACAGACGTTAATGAAATGACCCCTCTCCCCACAAAAAAAACAACCCCCACGCCTACGGCGAACCTCAGGAGGACGGACCTGACGAGTAGTTCCTCCTAGCTGCATAGGCTCGTCTAAGTCCGTACAGACTAACTGCTGCTTGGGAGGGGTTATCAATGGCTCCGGTTTTTTCAACCTGTCCCTAAGGCGTCTATCTATACGGATAGAAAGGGACATAACTGCATCAAGGGAAAAGGGGGTCTCATACAATGCAAGCGCATCCTTAACCCTTTCGGATAACCCAGAGCAGAACTGACTCCTGAGAGCCGGGTCGTTCCATTGGGTATCCGTAGCCCACCTACGGAAGTCAGAGCAATACTCCTCTACCGGCCGCTCTCCTTGTAGGAGTCTCCGTAATTTTGATTCAGCCAGTGCGACTCGGTCAGGGTCGTCATATATGAGACCCAAGGCCCCGAAAAACTCATCCACTGACCGAAGAGCCTGGGAATCAGTAGGTAAAGAGAACGCCCAGGACTGCGGGTCCCCCTGCAGCAGGGAAATAACAACACCCACCCGCTGTTCTTCATTACCAGAGGAGTAAGGACGCAGTTTAAAGTATAGTTTACAGGCCTCACGGAACGTCAAAAACTTGTCCCTTCCCCCAGAAAATCTGTCAGGGAGAGGGACCTTGGGTTCCGCAACAACCTGGTTACCAGTAGCAACCGCTGGGCTTGCGGTCTGTTGTAATTGCTGCTGTTGCTGGAGGACCGACGCCTTCAATCCTGCCACCTCCAAAGACAGGCCATGAAATTGTTCGGACAGAGCAGCAATTGGATCCATACTGGATTCTAAGTAGGTAAAAATTATTTTTTTTTTTTTTTTTTTTTTTTTTTTTTTTACCTACACAAAAATAAGGGCCAGATATAATGTAATGACCGGCACACACACAGGGAGGAAAACAGGGAAAGCCCTGCACAAGGGAGAGGGAAAGGTGGTGACCCCTAACTCACCTTGCAGCTGGTACCTGCCTGCCCTGTCGTCCCTAGACGGGTTCCTCACCCGTGCGGCGATCACGTGCCTAAACCCTGGCTTTCCCTGAAATGAGCCCTAGATAATGAACGGGCCGGTGGGATCGCTAGTCCTCACCACTGCACTAAGAGGGAAACACCAGGGAGAGGACAGACAAACACAGACAAACACAAACACCCAGGTGGACGGCAACAATTGTCCACAAAGGTCCAACAGGGATCCGGAGGGTAGCGTTCTAAGGCAACACTCAGAGAACGCAGCAACACAGCTCCAGTGGGTCAGAATAGATGTCCAGGCAGGAAGCTCTATATCTGGCAACCAGAGAAGTGTGAGAGGGGAATATAAGGAGGATTGGGAGTGCTGGACAAGGAACAGCTGAGAGAAGGAGCTACGGATCCCTGAGTGAGCCAAAAGGGTTTGTAAAGCAAACCCAGAAAGCTACAATAAGGAAACTTCCCTATCTGACATAGAGCGTGCAGCCAACCGCTGCGACCTCCTGACCCCGGGTACAACGGAGTCAGGCGTGGCTCTTGACACCCTCGTGACAGGATGATAGGGTTCAGCAGGGAACTGAGTTCAGTAGGGTGACAGCTGTGTGGAAGAAACTGTTTCTAAACCTGCTGGCTTTAGTCTGAAGGTTCCTGTGGCGCTTTCTTGAAGGAAGTAACGAAGAGTTTATTGGCAGGATGAGAGGAATCCCTAAGAATGATGCATGCCCTAATGATGTGTGATGTGTAGGGCCTAAGCTGATCATGAGTGATGTGTAGGGCCTAGGCTGGTCATGAGTGATGTGTAGGGCCTAGGCTGATTATGAGTGATGTGTAGGGCCTAGACTTATCATGAGTAATGTGTAGGGCCTAAGCTGATCATGAACGATGTATAGGGCCTAGGCTAATGATGTGTAGGGCCTAGGCTAATGTATAGTGATGTGTAGGGCCTAAGCTGATAATGAGCAATGTATAGGGCCTAGGCTAATGATGTGTGATGTGTAGGGCCTAGGCTGATCATAAGTGATGTGTAGGGCCGAGGCTGGTAATAAGTGGTGTATAGGGCCGAGGCTGGTAATGAGTGATGGGTAGTGCCTAGGCTAATCATGAGTGATGGGTAGTGCCAAGGCTAATCATGAGTGATGTACAGGGCCTAGGCTAATGATTTGTGATGTGTAGGGCCTAGGCTGATAATGAGTGATGTATAGGGCTTAGGCTAATGATGTGTAGGGCCTAGGCTGATCATGAGTGATGTGTAGGGCCTAGACTGATACACAGGGTCTAGGATGATGATGTGTGATATGTAAGGCCAGGGATAACAGTGTGTGGGACCAGTAATATGCAAAGTGTACTTATTGTACATATAGAGTTTACCTACAAAGCTACAAGCAGTGCATGTAAAAGCCCCAGTAAAAAGGACGAGTGATATGAGACTACAGCCACGTTTACGTGGAAATATTACAGAGGCTTTTACTCCTCTGTACCCCAAACACTCTGCTGAAATACAATATATAATAATGAGATCCCCATGTGTGTCTACAGTGAAAGGAATTATGATTGCAAAGGAAAAATGTCCGCCCTTTGCCCCTTCACAATGGTATGTAAAGAATGGCATATAATAGCAAGACCGTTTCTACATTTTCTTTTAACAAGGCCATTTCGTATGTGATGTCTTCAAGGCACCACTGATGGTTTCTATCGGGGTGACAGGTCAATTTTAATTAATACAATGACATAGTTGGATAGTCTATCTTATATCATAGTGTGTTGCTTTATACAATATATACAAAGCCGGAAGATGCTGAGGTCGACCAAAGTGCAAGAATAAAGGAGGGAGGCATAGTGAATATCCTGCTATAAATCATACCAGATATCTGTCTATGCTGTGTAGTAAGCTATCCCTACAGACATAACATATAGAATAACACTAGATTGGAAGTGGTGCCGTATAAATCTTCAGGTCTCAAAACTGCTATATAATAGACGCCATTGCTCCTAAGACACTCTAATGACTGATGAAAGGTATTCCTTCGCTTCAAGCCCATGCTGGAAATGAAGACATACCTAAGTTGTCTTAGAGCTTGCTATAAGAAATTGCCGCACATTCCTGGGCAGGCTACCCTGCAGCGCGCTATATGTCAGCTACTGTGAAACAGGCTAGTACATGCACAATAAAATGAGCAATAGGTTTGCAGTAGTGTTATATTGTCCTCATCCTCGGTCCTGCGGACGGTACATGGATTAATGAGCACACAGGGAGAGGCTGTTTATGACCCTAGGATTCAATGTGGTATTGTCTATCACCATGGCAAAGAAATGCTGCTATTATATGCACAATACATACTTGTAAATGAGCCACACAAGGAAAGTAAGTGTAATGCTGTATAATATCAGTATGTATCATTATCTCCATCCTAAATCATTGCTTCTTAAAGGGGTTGTCTGTTTAATATTGATGACCTATCCTCAAGATAGGTCATCAGTATCTGATAAGTGGGCATCCGACTCCCGGCACCCCTGCCGATCAGCTGTTTGAAGAGGCCAGTGCGAGGCGTAGCTTCTTCCTAGGCCATGTTATGTCACATTCATCGGACACGCGGCCTACGTACAGCTCAGTCCCATTCAAGTGAATGTGCCTTGACTGCAATACCAGCACAGCTGATAAGTAATGGACGGCGCTATGCTTGGTAAGTTGCGAGGAGGCCACAGCTCTCACTGGAGCACTGCTGCTTCTTCAAACAGCTGATCAGTAGGGAGCCAGGTGACAGACCCCCACCAACCAGATATTTATGCCCTTCCCTGAGGATGGGTCATCAGTATTAAACTTTCAGATAACCCCTTTAAAAGGGAATTTATTGCCTAATTTAAAAAACTTTTTTTTTTTGCTTTTTAAGACACACCTGGCCATAAGACTCACCTAGGTTTTAGAGGATGAAAATAAGAAAAACATATTTTTCATTAGACCCCCAATCCTCATCAGACCTAAGATCAGACCCCCAATCTTCATCAGACCTCAGATCAGACATAAAATAAATGAAAGAACTTACCTCTCCTGCTCCGAATGGCGCCACCACTCGGGAGATCCAGCACGCTCTTCCAGCAGAGTTGGACTGTGACCTGACATTGCACAGCAGCAGGTCATAGTACATTACGTTCTGACCCTGTAAGCCAGGGGTGGGGAACCTCCGGCCCACGGGTCGCATACGGGATAATTTCATGTGGCCCCCGGCCCCCTGCCAGAACATATTGTGAAAATGCTAATGACTGCTCCCATTATGGAAGCGGTCATTATCATGTCGGACGCAAGGTAAGTGAGAACAGAACTGCACTGGTTGGCCTCACCTTTCCTGGCTTTCTTCCAGCCCCGCACTGTGTCCTGACACATACAGTGTCAGGAAGTAGTGCACGTAGATGCGCACTATGACCTGATGCTGTGCGCTGTTAGGTCACAGTACATAGCGGCGGGAAGACAACCAGGGAGGGTAAGTGAATCTGCCAAGAGGCAGCGCCACCCGGAGCTGGAGAGGTAAGTTTATTTATTTATTTTAAATGTCTGATCTGAGGTCTGATTGGGGCTGATCTGAGGTGGGGGGTGTCTGATCTGAGGCTGGGGGTCTGATAGGGGTCTGATCTGAGGCTGGGGGACCTATTGGGGGTTTGATCTGAGTCTGGGAGGATGATCTGAGGCTGGGGGGTCTCATCTGAGGCTGGGAGGTCTGATCGGGGTGTGATCTGAAACTGGGGGTCTGATGTAAGGCTAAGGAGGGTCTGATCTGAGGATGGGGGGTCTGATCTGAGGCTGGGCGTCTGATCTGGGTCTGATCTGAGGCTGGGGATCTGATGGGAGTCTGATCTGAATCTAGGGAGGGTCTGATTGGGGTCTAATCTGAGGCTGGGAGGTCTGATGGGAGTCACATTTGAGGCTGGGGGGTCTTATAGGAGGCTGATTTGAGGCTGATGGAGGTCGGGGAAGATCTGAGGCTGAGAAAGGGACAAACGCAGGGACAGTTGTGAAGAAAGATGCAGAGACAGTGGCAGGGTGAGTGAAAACTGGGTGAACCCCTCTCTGGACCCCCCTGGGCTGAGTTTGGCTGCCATTAATGCCAAATAAAGAACTAAATGTGTAACATTCTGAACTTAAAAATTAGATGATGTGTGGTCAAAATGGCGCCTATACTATATGTAATATATATAGTGCAGGCGCCATTTTGTGCTGCAAAAATACAGTGCTCTAGATTTTTTAAAATTGAAGCGCAATTACTGTAAATTACCCCTAAGTCAATTATATGTTTGACCAAATACAGAAGTCAAATTTTTAAGCTGAGAATTTTGTATGGCCCGCGAATGATGTTACAAATATCCAAATGGCCCTCGGCAGCAAAAAGGTTCCTGACTGCTGCTGTAAGCAGTCAGGACACAGCACAGTGGGTACCAGCAGAAGACCAGGGAGTGGAAGTATTATCAGCACCAGGAGCACTATATTCACTACTCCCCTGTGTACTAATAAGTGCTTCCATAATGAAAGAGCTCCTTAGTATTCACTTCATAAAAAATAATTCCACTTTTCCCCACTTTGGGGTAAAAAATTAAAGAATTATGTGATCCCATCTTATGTGCTTTCAGCTTTATGATAGTGGAGTTACCATTCACTGTAATCCTGCCCCCTAATAAGGTGACTTCTGATCCTGTCCCCGAAGTACAAAGCTGAAAAAAGAAAAGACGTGTCCAATCTATTGTGTGAGAATTCTGCACCAAATAGGAGGGGCTAAAAGGTTTAAACTCTGTGACACACATACATTCGGGAGACTCCACCTAGAACTTCATCCTTGGTAGGATGTAAGTATTGATTTACCCTATCTCTTGTACTCCATGTGGTGTCGGTCATGTGTTATAATGTGATAGACAGACATGTGTTATAGCATGATCGCAGAGTATCATCCCATATTGCATATTTAGGCTTTTTATTATTTAGTATGCAATTTATCTGTGTTATCTTATATTTAATCACACTTCATAATTATATTTATTCACTTAGCCTGCGTAAGCTAATTGATTCTCAAATCTTTTGAATTCACGTTTTGAAACAAAAGTAAAAAACCACTTTAAGAACTAAAAGCGAAGAACTCCTTAGGGTACTTTCACACTAGCGTTATTCTTTTCCGGTATTGAAATCCGTTAAGGCCCCTTTCACACGGGCGAGTATTCCGCGCGGATGCGATGCGTGAGGTGAACGGATTGCACCCGCACTGAATCCCGACCCATTCATTTCTATGGGGCTGTTCACATGAGCGGTGATTTTCACGCATCACTTGTGCGTTGCGTGAAAATCGCAGCATGCTCTATATTCTGCGTTTTTCACGTAACGCAGGCCACATAGAAATGAATGGGGTTGCATGAAAATCGCAAGCATCCGCAAGCAAGTGCGGATGCGGTGCGATTTTCACGCACGGTTGCTAGGAGACGATCGGGATGGAGACCCGATCGTTATTATTTTCCCTTATAACATGGTTATAAGGGAAAATAATATCATTCTGAATAAAGAATGCATAGTAAAATAGCGCTGGAGGGGTTAAAAAAAAATTATTATAATTTAACTCACCTTAATCCACTTGATCGCGCAGCTGGCATCTCCTTCTGTCTTCATCTTAGCTGTGTGCAGTAACAGGACCTGTGGTGACGTCACTCCGGTCATCACATGATCTTTTACCATGGTGATGGATCATGTGATGGACCATGTGATGACCAGAGTGACGTCATCACAGGTCCTGTTACTGCACACAGCTAAGATGAAGACAGAAGGAGATGCCGGCTGCGCGATCAAGTGGATTAAGGTGAGTTAAATTATTATTATTATTTTTTTAACCCCTCCAGCGCTATTTTACTATGCATTCTGTATTCAGAATGCTATTATTTTCGGTTATAAGGGAAAATAATACAATCTACAGAACACCGATCCCAAGCCTGAACTTCTGTGAAGAAGTTCGGGTTTGGGTACCAAACATGCGCGATTTTTCTCACGCGAGTGCAAAACGCATTACAATGTTTTGCACTCGCGCTGAAAAATCGTGAGTGTTCCCACAACGCACCGGCACATTTTCCCGCAACGCCCGTGTGAAACCAGCCTAAAGGGTCTCAATACCGGAAAAAAACGCATCTGTTTTGTCCTAATGCATTCTGAATGGAAATCAATCCGTTCAGTATGCATCAGGATGTCTTCCGTTCCGTCCCTTGTACGGTGTTTGACTGGACAAAATACCTAAGCATGCTGCAATATTTTTTACGGCCAAAATCACGGAACAATAGCGCACTTGCTGGATCCGGCATTAATTTCCATAGAGATGTATTAATGCTGGATCCGGTACCAAGTGTTTCCAAAAATTCGGCATCGCCGGATCCGGTTCTCCGGTCTGCGCATGCTCCGGGACATAGGATGAGTTATTTTTGCTTTTGATCTTTAAATACCAGTCCGTTATTCCGGATGTTACCGGATGAGATGGATCCGGTATTTCACCGGATCTGTCTAACGGATCCGGAAAAAACAGCTTTCCGTTTGTACATGGCTTGCCGGATCCGGCAGGCAGTTCCGTTGCTGGAACTGCCTGTCGGAATCAAAAAATGCTAGTGGGAACATTTATAGCATATCCACTAGCATGTTAAACATTTATAGCATATCCACTGGTTATGCTATAAATGTTTCATAGGTGCATCTTTACACCAGCAATCTTCCAATGCCTGTCTCTCCTGTTGTTCTGGGCTGTTTTTAACAACTCCTAAAGAAATGACTGGAGAGAACCGCACATGCTTGGACACCCCAGGCACAGGGTCTGGGGGTTCCCATCTACAAAGTAGGTGCAGATCTCAGAAGTGGACCTATGGATATGGTATAAATGTCAAGATGAGAATAGCTAATTAAAGCATTCATCCAGCTTTTGGGCATTTTTTGCCTGTCCCCAATTTTTGCAATTTGAGCTGTTGAAAAAAACATACTCACCTACCTCCCATTACTCCATTCTGGCTTCCTTCGCTGTTTTTCCAGTCCCCATCATGTAAATTTCCAGGCAGATAGGTTCAAGTCCTACAAAAGCCAGTTTCCATATCTTGATATTTTGATGGCTGTATATACAGTAGGTCAGAATACTAGCTGTAACAGGGACTGCTGTGCGCCGCTGTTCCCCTGCTTACCGCCATGGTCCTGGGCGCCCTGTTCAGCGGTGATCTGCTGCTTGTGCTTCCCATTCACCGCTGCAGTCCTGAGCTCTGTCTGTGTAAGTACAGTTGTTTGCTTTCAGCCCTGGTCACAGCATGCTTGCTGTTTGTTCCCTGCAGCACTTCCTTAAGGGATGTAAATCACTTCCTGTGCTTTATGGGTTAGATTACGTGACCTTGCTGACCAATCCTAGCCCTCTTGCACCTATATAAGTGGCTCAGCCCCCTTCCCAGATGCCTCAGGGTCAAGGTCCTTGCATCCTGCTAAGGTTACTGTTATCTCTGCTTGTGTTCCTGTGTACCTGACTTGTGCTTGTGTTTCTGGACTCCGCTACCTGTTTGATTCCTGCTTGCTTTGACTCTCCTGTTTCCGAACCGGATTGCCTGACCTGTACCGCCTGCCCTGACCTATTCCCTGTGAGTTCGCCTCTGCCTCATCCTTCGGTCCTGCACTGTTGCTCCTGGTTACGACTCGGCCAGCTGACTACGTCTGTACCTCTTTTACCTTGCTCAGGTACCTCCAGGTCTGCCTGGACTAGCTGCCTCGTGTGCCAATCATCCTCAAGAGGCAGTGACCTGGTGTTCCCCTCGGGAAAGTTTATCCCCACCATCAGGGGTACTGTGAAGATCGAGGGGTTCACTTAGACAATGCCCTTAGAGGAGTTAGGACACGTGGCACAGTGGGTTCACACCCGTTGGTTCGAGACACTAGCTCTCCAACACCCTGATATGAGGACTAGTATATGGAAATGACCATATTAAAGTTTTTTTTTTTTCAAACAAACCCACCATTCATCTCCACCGAGTCTACCAAATGAAAAACAATAGTGACCTAACAAATGATGTAGAAAATGAATACTATTACATTTCATTTTAGGTTCCTGCCCCGAGATAATATGTAATGTAACCACATCTGCAAGCTATTACAAGCAGTAATTTTTAATATAGTAAAAGGAAATGTTCGTATATTAAATCATTCATTCTTAAATGCAGCGAGAGTTAAAGATGGATCCAAAAAATGTAACAATTCCTGAATTGTAAACAGATTTTTAACGTATTAACCGCTTAAGGACCAAGCCTATTTTTAATTTTTCTGTCACAGCATTCCGATAGTCATAACTTTTTTAATATTCCATCAATGTAGCCAGCGCTCAGACCCCCACTGATCTAAACTTTTGATATGTCGCTATGATATATGAAAAGCTTTTTGAAAAGTTAGTGACCCTTTAAATAAAGTAAAATAAAGTTTAATCAGGTTTCTTAAAAAATAAAGATTCTCATTGAAGGAGGGCATATTTTGTAGGATGTTTTATTTTTCATTGGCACCATTTTGGTGTGTTAATTTCATTACTGTTTTTCCTAACTGTAACTCAGCGCTGTTTTTTTTTAACCCATTGAAAGTGTGCGCCTCCTCATAAATTAGGAGCATCCTCTGGCAGCGTTGGGGCTATTAGAGACTGGAGTAAAACACAAGTCTCTGATAAATCAACCCCATATGTAAAATAAAAAAAAGACATGGGTACATAGAGGAAAGAGATAGGAGACGAGAGCTTGTAAATTTACGATGTGGAGAGTCTGTTGCTAGAGATGGATTTTACTTAATAGGCAGTAGACAGCAAGTTCGACATAAGGGAGAAACCCCGAGGCTGGCACTTTGGAGCAATTTTTTAGACAGAAAATGTCAGTTTCAGTAAATCAAGTAAAAGATTTTGACGGACATTACACTATCTATTTTGATGAACTATTACTTTGCATAAGTTTGTTGAAACAAGATCGACCATTTAATAAAACCATTTTGTGGTATATAGTGATTATTAACTTTTATTAGTTTGCAGGGAAGAAGGGATAGAAAAAAAGCAATTCCGCTGTAGTTTTTTTTTAATTTGTTTACATTGTTCACTGTGCAGGGTAGATAATACAGTATGTTAACTTTATTGCACGCGTTATTAGGACTGCGGTGATAACATATAGTATCTGTGTATTTGTGTGTTGCAAAATACTAAGACCCCCACTAATCTAAACTCTATGACATACCCATTTTTTTATTTTATTTTTAAACTCAGTGACCCTTTAAATAAAGTTTAATCAGGTTTATTAAAAAGAGGTTATCTGGAAAATAATAATAATGAACTATCCTCCAGGTCCCAGTCCTGGTACCCCCACCATCAGCTGTTCCAGGGAGCCACCACACACCCACCAGAGCTCTGATGAGCACAGCCAGCTCCCTGCATCTCTCCGAGCACAGCACTGTACATAGTACAATGGCTGTGCTTGGTATTGCAGCAGCTCAGCCCCATTCACTTGTATAGGACTGAGATGCAACTAGGCCATATAAACAATGTGCGGTGATGTCATATGGCCTAGGAAAAGGCCACATCGCTAATGGAGAGCCGGCTTCTTCTTTCAGCTGATCAGCGTGGTCCTAGGTGTTTGAACCTCACCGATATGATATTGATGACTGAATAGTCATCAATATTAACCTCTTAGTGACCACCCCTATGTGTTTTTACGGCGGTCACTAAGGGGCCTTAGGCTGGGCCGCCACTTTTTCACATTAGAGCAGCGGCCCTGCGCTAACAGCCCGGACCGGCAGGAGTGCCGACCTGGGCTGTTTGACACTTTACATGCCGTGTGCAATGGCGCCTGCCGCATGTAAAGTGCTGACAGAGGGAGCGGACTCCATCTCTCTCCCATCGGCATCCCGCAAATGCGATTGAGGGGTGCCGATGTGTGTGTGAAGGCTGCCTGAGGTCTGATGTAGGCCCCAGACCAGCCTTCAGTAATTTCCAGCAGGCTGCGCCTCTCCGGCGCAGCCTGCTGGTCAATGTTAGAATAGCAATGCAATGCACTATATCAGTGATGGCGAACCTTTTAAAGGCCGAGTGCCCAAACTGCAACCCAAAACCCACTTATTTATTGCAAAATGCCACTTTCTTTGTATCCCTGGTGTCATCATGGACTTTATTTGCTTCTAAAGAGAACATCTAGGGACTATATTCTATATAAAAATCAAATAAAAGTTAAGTTTTAAATATAAATCACCATTCTCATTCTCCTTACAAAAAGTGCCAACAAAGCAATTTAACCTGAATACTTCAGTCCAATACAGTATATCCTCTATGTACTTTATCATTTAGCTATAATATCCTGCCTACATTCAGTGTGCTGCCTGTGCTGTTCATAGTGCGCCCTGCGCTGATGAATGTCAGGAAAAGTCTAAAGCATATCGGTACACCATAGACTTTTTCCAGAGTGCGGGTGCCCACAGAGAGGGCTCTGAGTGCTGCCTCTGGCACCCGTGCCATAGGTTCGCCATCACTGCACTATATGAATACTGCATTGCATTTTAAAAGCAATCAAAAAGCTGTCTGTTCTAGTCCCCTTGTGGGACTATTAAGTGGTAAAAAAAAAAAGAGTTTAAAAAACTAATTTATTCAATAAAAAAATCCCATAAAAAAATCCCATAAAAAAATTACGTTTTCCATTGAAAATACCCTATTCAATAAAAAAAATTGCAAAAAAATATCTACCCCATATGTTTGGTATTGTCTTGTCCGTAACGACCTGGATTACATAAATATCATGTAAATTATCCCCTACGGTGAACGCCGAAAAAAAAAAAGAAAAAAAAAAGACAGAATTGCTAATTTCTTAGTTGCCACCAAAAAAACAAGCGATTAAAAAGCGCCATTTACTCCAAAATCATACCAATGAAAAACACAAGTCGGCCCGCAAAAGTCATGCCCTCACACAACTCCATAGAAAGAAAAAAAAAAGAGTTATGGGTCTTGGAAAGTAGCAATGCAAAAGCATTTTTTTCTTTAAAAAAAGAAAAGGGGGTTTTATTTAAAAAAAAGTAGTAAAATGTAAAAAAACTTTATGTATTTGGTATCACTGTAATCGTACTGACCCAGAGAATAAAGGTATTATGTTATTTATACTGAAAAATGAACGCCGTAAAATTTAAAACACAGTGGCAGTATTGCTGTTTTTCCCATCTCCCTCCCAGAAAGAGTTAATCAAAGTTAATCAGAAAGTTATGTGTACCCCAAAATGGATCCATTAAAAACCACAACTTGTCCCGCAAAAAACAAGCCCTCATAAAGCTATATAGATGGAAAAAAAAAAAAGTTATAGCTCTTGGAACGCGACAATGAAAAAAGGAAGAAAAACTCTTGGTCAGTAAGGCCCAAAACAGGCTGGTCACTAAGGCGTTAAGAGATAACCCCTTTAAAAAATAAAGATTCTCATTGAAATAAAAAAAGTAATTTTTAACCTAAGTAGTGTTTTTATTTTCAAAAGTTAGTGACCCTTTAATGATTTTTTAAGCCCTACTAAGGGACTCCAGAAACTAACCACCTTGATCACTTCAACAATGCTTTAGTGTACTCCTGAGAATAGGTTATCAATATAGAGGAAAAGCTCTTTCAATCAATATGCCAGATTATGGGACCTTTAGGATTGAAGGTCCCCATGTGATTCTTCGGCATCTGAAGGAACGGTATATATTTATGATACTTTTTTTGCATCGAGGCCATCATGTGACTTTAATTGCTTTCTATAGGAAAGGCAATTGAGACTATTAAAAAGAGTAACCATATGCTCGAGCTGATTACGATGAAATAGGATGAGTTCCATGTACATTTTGTGAGATTTTCGAGAAATTGTGCAACATATATAAAAAATGGCTAAAAAATTGTTAAAGTGTAAAACGACTCGAGCCACATTCATGAATGGCCAAGGAACACAGCGGCCGTGTGGTAATTTGCAAACAAGGTCATCCCAGGTTGTAAGTTGGTAACACTATACTGTGATTAGGAATGTAAAGTCTGAAATGTATGAACACGTCTCACAATATGCTTTTAATTAAGAAAGACTAAAGCTTCAAAACTGTATGAAAACAGGTCTTCCTGTGGAATAAAGTACCGTAGGCGATTATAGTAACACAATTATTATTTTTTATGAAAGCACCATTCATTCCATAGCGCTGTACATATGAAATGCTTCAAAATGACCAATAGCAGGCAACTGTCTATTACCCGGACAGTTATTATGCATTCCACAACTTCTACGAGAAAGATTAGTCAAGAGAATATATCTTAGACATCAATACCTAGAAACCGGGCTACTACTCACCCCCTCATAAAAATAAATCAGGTTAGTCAGACAACTTTTGTCCTTGGTAAACCCATGTTGGATATCACTTATAATATTATTAACAGTCACAAACTCCTGTATATAGTCCTTTAAGAGTCCTTCATGCATTTTTCCCACAACAGAAGTTAAGCTTACTGGTCTATAATTACCCGTAGACTAGGACCTCTAGCCCTTTCTGAATATGGGCACATTTACCTTGCGCTAGTTACTTGTCACTGTACCAGTCCCCAGAGAAAATTATGAAAAGGGAATTCTTTAAGAACTCTTGGGTGTAATCCCTCTAGACCCGGAGCCTTGTTCACATTTACCTTGTGTAAGGGATTGTCTCTTTTCAGGGGGTCACACTCACAGATATCTCACCAGACAACGGATTTTCATGTCCAAACTGTGCATTTATTTTGACAGTCTTCTTATAAAGGATAGTCCAGTTATACATCACTGGGTGGAGTGAGGTTCCCGCACCGCCAACACTCAAAACACAAATAAACTCCTGCCCGTCTAGGCGCTAACTAAACAAAATACGTCCCTACCTCACTCATAAAGCTCAGTTCACACATGGACATTATATGCAGCTTTCCTCAGCCAACATCAATACTGCGGCCTCAAGGCTGTGGCAACTCCAGTACCTTTTGGGGGAGTGTGGCCCAGTAGTCCTCCAGACGCTGGCCATGCAACCCTCGTTCTCTAGGTGTCACTAGGTCCTCCAAACCTCAGGCTATTCAAAGCCTTGTGGCCCCTCAGTCCTCCTGACTGAGACCACACACAGAGCCTCTGCTTCACAAAACAGTCTTGCTCTCCCTCCTCAGACTGACCTACTCTGAGGCGCTTTATGCAAGCCTGATTACAGCAGGCCTCACATGCGATCACCTCAGGTAGAAAGGAAAACCCATACTGGAAGGGTGTGGACTGGAAACTCCCTTTACCAAGTCTAGCCACCAGTCCAAGTAAAATCCAGCCCAGAAAATGTATACAAAAATGTCTCAGCAAACTATGCTTTGCTGAGACTACTGCCACTCTCTGGATTTTATCTGTCTCACATATCTGAGATACCTGAAGTGGGACAACACACCTTCCAGCACTGTTCACATTACCACACTTGTTTAACCACCTCCCGACCGCCTAACGCAGGGATGCGTCCTGCGGGCGGCCGGGTTATTCCTCCTTGTCGCGAGACGCGAGATGACGCGCATATCCGGCCTGCACATGCGCAGCGCGGGTCGGCAAAAGGCGCAGAAGGAGTTGGTCACCAGCCTGCGAGCCAATGATCAGCGCTGGCAGGTTGGCGACTTTTAAAATAACGAACCACTAGCCATATAACACATGATATTTATAAATATAATGTGTTAAATGGCTTCTGTGCTCTCTGCTGGGTCCTTTTCGTCGGTTGGTCCCAGCAGAGGAGCACAGATCACAGTGAGTACACCAAGCACAACACATTTAGCCCCAGATCACCCCCCCCATCACCCCAATCAACCCCTTGATCACGCCTGTCAATCACTAGTGAAAGGGAAAAAAGTGATCAGTGTAAACTGCCACTTTTTTTTTCACCAGTATTGACTGTTAGGTTTAGGTTAGTTTAGGCCCTTTTGGTAGGTAGTTAGCTTCAGTTAGCGCCCAGCCCACCGCACCGCAGTCATTGATTCACTGATTAGCGTATCGCTAATCAGCATTGGTACTTTATAGTATCTGTAAGTGATCAGAACTGATCACAGTCAGATCTATAATAGTATTAGTGTCACCTTAGCTCGCCCTCCACCCAAAACGCAGTGTTTGCCTGATCAGGCCTGATCGGTCGCCCACACGTGTGTTCACCCACGCCCGCCTCGCCGCAGTGACAAAAAATATATATATTTTTTTAACACTGCACAATCACTACACAAGCGCTGCGGCGATAAAAAAATCAGTTTTGATATTTTTTTATCAATCGCAGCGGCTTCCTGTACTTCGCTTTTTTTTTTTTTACCTTCTAGGTGGACCAAGTGATCGACTAGCTGCAGCACTGATGTGCATTCTGACAGAAGCATTGCGCTGCTGTCAGATTACACAAAAGTCGGTGTATGCGGCGCTGCAAGACGAGATTTCTCCTCTGCAGTAAAAAAGATACATTTGCCGAGGCATATGAGCTGAGGGGCAGTGTTCATATGCTTTGGCAAACACTTCATATATAAAAAATAAAATTCCGGCAATGATTTATTCATCCACATCGATTTGATGTGAATGGAGAAATCAGGTTTGCCAGGGCATATGAGCTGAGTGAGTTTGGATGTTAGGCGGAGCTCCTATGTCCTGGCAGACGCCTTTCCCCTCCTTTTTATTTTTATTTTTAACATTTTTGGGCAGAGATTTTTTCATCCACATTGATCGATGCGAATGAAGAAATCTGTGCCGTTCATTTTTTCTTTCAGCCCGGAGGCTAAACGGAAAAAAAAATCTCATTACCCGTATGCTCAATATAATGAGAATACCAGAAACTCCTAATGCTGGCCATACATGTAATGATTGCGGAGACCTTCAAATGCCAGGGCAGTACAAACACCCCACAAATGACTCCATTTTGGAAAGAAGACACCCCAAGGTATTCGCTGAGGGGCATATTGAGTCCATGAAAGATTGAACTTTCATGGACTTTACATTCCTAATCACAGTATAGTGTTACCAACTTACAACCTGGGATGACCTTGTCACAAGTTAGCGGAAAGGGAGACTTTGTGATAAAAAAGAAAAAAAAACTTCCGCTAACTTGTGCCAAAAAAATAAATAAAAAAATTCTATGAACTCGCCATGCCCCTCACGGAATACCTTGGGGTGTCTTCTTTCCAAAATGGGGTCACATGTGGGGTATTTATACTGCCCTGGCATTTTAGGGGCCCTAAAGCGCGAGAAGAAGTCTGGAATCCAAATGCCTAAAAATGCCCTCCTAAAAGGTACTCATTGGAATTTGGGCCCCTTTGTGCACCTAGGCTGCAAAAAAGTGTCACACATGTGGTATCGCCGTACTCAGGAGAAGTAGGGCAATGTGTTTTGGGGTGTATTTCTACATATACCCATGCTGGGTGAGATAAATATCTCTGTAAAATGACAACTTTGTATAAAAAAATTGGAAAAGTTGTCTTTTACAGAGATATTTATCTCACCCAGCATGGGTATATGTAAAAATACACCCCAAAACACATTGCCCTACTTCTTCTGAGTACTAAGATACCACATGTGTGACACTTTTTTGCAGCCTAGGTGCGCAAAGGGGCTCAAATTCCAATGAGTACATTTAGGATTTCACAGGGCATTTTTACGCATTTGGATTCCAAACTACTTCTCACGCTTTAGGGCCCCTAAAATGCAAGGGCAGTATAAATCCCCCACAAGTGACCCCACTTTAGAAAGAAGACACCCCAAGGTATTCCGTGAGGGGTATGGTGAGTTCATGTAGAATTTTATTTTTTGTCACAAGTTAGTGGAATATGTGACTTTGTAAGAAAAAAAAAAAATTCAATTTCCGCTAAGTTGTGACAAAAAATAAAAACTTCCATGAACTCACTATGCCCATCAGCGAATACCTTAGGGTGTCTACTTTCCGAAATGGGGTCATTTGTGTGGTGTTTCTACTGCCTGAGCATTGTAGAACCTCAGGAAACATGACAGGTGCTCAGAAAGTCAAAGTGCGTAAATTAATTTTTTTGCACCATAGTTGTAAACGCTATAACTTTTACCCAAACCAATAAATATACACTTATTGCATTTTTTTTATCAAAGACATGTAGAGAAAAATTTATATAGAAATGTAGTTTTATTTGAAACATTTTACAACAGAAAGTGAAAAATAACATTTTTTTTGCAAAAATTTCGGTCATTTTTGATTAATATCAAAAAAAGTTAATTTTCTTATCATTATCCCATTACTGTGAAATAACTGTGTGCATTATCACTTTGCATAGGGGAGATCAACATAATCATACCATCAAACCTCATTACTTGCAGTTGAAGGTGGTCATTGTAGAATGGGACCCCTACTGACCATACACCCTACAGGGAAATTTTTTGGGACGCCCAAGAACTCCTCATGGCCAGGTATATAAAGACCTGACACCCAGTCTCTCAATGTTAGTTAACACTGGAATCATCAAGTACTTATGTACTGGGCCGGTGGCCACAGGACCCCCTCCTGAATTCAATTGTATCACCGTCCTCAGGATGGTGATACAGTTGAATACTGCAGAAGGACATGGGAGTCAAGGGTTCCCTGCCTAACTATTAACCCTTATAGGCCACAGACCAATAAATAAGGCAGTGTACAAATGCCATAAGGGTGCAGGTGTCTCTGGCTGTAGGCTGAAAAAGGCTTGTGGATGCATGGCACAGGACTCATATATTTTTTTCTTTCCTCAGTAACTAAGGGAGCATTTATAATATTGGGAACAATATAGAGGCATTACTAGTGGGGCCACAATAAGGGAATTATAATTGCTGGAGGCACTATATGGCATTATTATTTTTACTGGTGGCACTATTACTACTAAGGCCACTGTAGTGGGGCATTATTAGTATTGAGGGGACTATTTTTTCTGCAATATCGTATTCGGGGGATTGGTGAGCAAAACTTAAGCATGCTGAAGGTAGGGCAAGTTTGGTGCCGTAGCCTGCGTCTCACCTCCTAAGCAACCTGTTCCATATCAATCAGAGGCAACTGGCGTAGGAAAGAACATGGCAGATGATACTGACAACCTCAGGAGGGCAGCTTCTGGGATGGCATTTTGTGCTGCACTGTGGTATTTGTTGCTGGTGGGATGGCATTTTGTGCTGCACTATGGCATTGATGACCCCTTCCTAATTGTGTTGGCCTGCCTTTAGTCAATTTGGAACCACCTATTCTTTCCAGGCCACCCGTGAGTGATGACGATCTATGTACAGCACTGCAGAACATGTTAGTGCTATATAAGCAACAGAATTTTTTTTTTTTTTTAAAGTCACGCAGCAGTCCCTGTTTAGCTTGTGTACAATAGATTAATAAGAAAAAAAATACAGTGTCCGTCAGTGTGATCATTGTAGATTGCTACTTTAGCCAGAAAGTATTTCATCCTCTCTATTTGTGCTGCAAAGCACAGAGAAAATCATCATACTTAATCCAGCAAGACTGAGATCCCTGAGGAGTCTCTTTTATAATACAGTACATTTAGAGCATGCACAGCAGCTGGACACATAGACAAGAGGCGCAGGGCATAATAGATATGAAGGCTGCTAAACAACACAGGGAACGCTGAGGACAGCAACTATAGGAACAGCTGCAGACGTAGTGCGCATACAAGCGGGCAAGTAACACAGCATATGCTGCTGTATATGTGGCAGGGACATGCTAAGATCCATGGCAGACAACCGATGGCAGACAGATGTTTGCCAATACTTAGAGTCTGAATATCACCGCTTAGTAATCCACAATAGCCCAGACGAAGCAACGCTGGTACTTCTCAAATGTGTACATAGTCATAAGCAGCATGAAAAACGGACAAGTTAGAACATGTTCTATTTTTTCATGTCCGTTATTCACTGGCCGTCAAAAAAAAACTGTTGTGTGAATAACCCCATAGTCTCCCATTGGTCTTAAAACAGACATGTGATGGCTGTACATCACATGTCATGTGCATGTGGGCTAAGGCTCCCAGCGCTGTACATGTACGGTGCTGGGAGGGTCTTTATACATGGCACCCGCTCGCGCATGCAGGGGGCACCATAGACGGCAGGTCTCTGCTGTTTCAGACAGCAGAGGCCCATGGGTAACGTGCGACCATAGCATCTAAATAGCAAAAATCCAGAAGCATGCACTTCCGGGTTAAGACCGGCATCCCCATGTCACGCATTCTAATACGCTGAGTCTATCTGAAGGGACCCAGCGTGTTAGAACTGCAGTTCCTATTTTGGCCATCAGGAAGCAGGTCAACATAGGATATTTGCAAAATAAACTTATACTGCCATTAAATGGGAACACAGTATATAATTTGTCATCAATCTGAGTACTGTATTTTGTATCCTCCTTTGGGACTATAACAAGTAAAAAAAAAAAAAAAAAGTAAAAAAATAACAAAATATAAAAATATATAAAAATTTTAATTCCCCCCCCCCTGTTTTTCCTAGAATAAAAAGTACAGAAACAATAAACAGTATAAACATCATGGGCATCGCCACATCCAAAAATGCCCATACTACTAAAATATTCAAATATTTATCCCATATGGTGAATGGCGTAATGGAAAAAAGTATCAAAATGGCGATTCACCATTTTTTCATTGCTTCGCTTACCCAAAAATTGAATAAAATGTGATCAAAAAGTCACACACACTCAAAAATGGTATCCATTAAATCTACCGTTCATCCCGCAAAAAATGAACCCCCTCACAGCTCAGTAGAGATAATAAAAAAAGGGGTCAGAATACGGCGATGTTAAAATATAATTTTTTAATCAAAGTTTTTATTATTTTTTCAGTATTCAAACACAAAAAACCTATACATATGTAGTAATAGTATCATTGTAATGGTACTGACCCAGAGAATGAAGGGCACTGGTCAGTTTTTCCGCATAGAGAACACCATAGGGACTAAACCTATTTTTTCACCCCATTTGGAATGTTTTTCTGCTTCCCACTACATTATATCAAAAATTAAATCATGGCTTTAAAAAGTACAACTTATCCCGCAAAAAACAAGCCCTCATACTGCTATGTGAATCAAAAACTAAAAAAGTTATGGCTCTGGGAAAACAGGGAAGAAAAACAAAAATGCTAAAAAACCTCCGGTATGCAAGGGATTAAACAAAATTCTGATGCTAAAGGAAGTGGGGTCATTTTTAAAGAATAATGCATCTAAGTACTTCCAAATCTATGATAGGGATGTGGTCAAGCAGATGCTGTATTACATGGTTATCATTCCCAAAAAGCATTGCTTCTGGGGGCTGGACTCCATGTACCCTCGTTCTGGTCTATGACATGTGTGTGATGCCTTCAAGCAATCTACATATCAATCAAAAACTACCAAATGTTTTGGAAATTATGCCTCTTCACATTATGGATGGTGGCCATATTTAAACATTTTTTGGCAAGTAATAAATCTTTCTATCATTGCCTATAGGCTTCTAAATGAGATACACAAGATTGGTTTGATATCCGTGACTGTGTGAGGCCGCCACGTCTGTAATGCAAATGCCAAATCATTTTGAAAAAATCCCTTAAAGTTGGATAAAAAAGAACAAGTTGATGCAGGGCGGTGGGATGGAGAAATAAGCTATTGTTCGAAGGAGAAAACACATATTGGATTGTTTAGTCCAAGACGTGAACAATCTCCTCACGTATGGCCAGTTAATGAGAATCAGACAACGTTCCTAGTTGTATTCTTCCTGTGGATCGAGTGGTGTGTTTGCTTTCGTTAATAGTATAATATAGTGCAGGCACAACAGACGGCAGTTACATTGCTATAGATCTCTGACACCTGACTGTAACCGGTCAGTAAATTTTTCATATGCCTGTCTTCAGTTGTAAACAAAATGTTTGCAAACCCCATGTAAGTGAGTCCATGTCGGCATCATAATTAAACTGTTATGCTGGCGGCTCATGTCCGCCGCTGACATGCAACCATAGGTATCGCTCCATTCTCCCTGTGTGTATTGGGACTAGTGCTCAGTGAACTTCCTTTCAGAGTTCCTTCCTGTGCGAGTTAATCCTTTCCTCCTGCCCCTGTCCAGGTGCTGGTTAAGTTGCTGATCAGCCTCCCTATCTACCTGAGCTGTGAATCCACCTCCGCGCCTGAGCTTTGAGGTTGTCTACTTGCTAGTAACCAGTGAAGGTAATCTCTTGTCTGAATACTCGTGTGCCGAACCCTGTCTGACTACCGATTCTGCTCCTTGCCGCCTGCCCCGACCCTGGAACTGTGACCTGGATCACACTACTACTCTGCCTTACCAGACCTTGGAATTGCTATTTGGAACATGCAAGTACTCAGTCTGCCCTGATTTTGGGCTGTTTTTATACTACGCTTTTTGCCTTGTTTCTTTGCATTGGTGTCTCACCGCAGGTCAGCTGCCAACTTCACCAGGACTACTCCAAAAGCTAGTGGCCTGGTTGGTTCCTTACGGTAAAATCCAGATCTCTATATAGCAGTTAAGGGTCCATTCACACATCAGTATTTTATAATCCACATCTGTTCCGCAAATTTGACATGCGGAGTGCATCAATATTTTATCCACAATTGCGGATTCATTTCAAGGAAATTGCAGAAACACGGATCCGCAAAAAAGGAACGAAAATCTCGAAAAGAAAAATACTGAAGTTTGAATGGACCGTTAAGGAACCACCAGGACAAGGCTCTTAGGTTTAGCTCACAGTTAAACTGGTTAGTTGGCACAGTGGGTGCACACCCGCTGACCGTTACATGACCCATGGTGGATAAAATTGGTTGATGGCTTAGGATGAGGTTAGGGGGGAATGAATGGTGAATAGTTACATTAGGAGAATTCATAAGCCACCCTAAAAAATATGTTTTTAGCGAGTGCCTAAAACTCTGTATGTTGGGATTAACTTAACTCCTTGCAGAAGGGCATGCCAGATGATTGGAGAACTCTTGGAGACTGTAGTGAGAGGTTTGGATTAAATTGGATATTACAAGATGAGAATGAATCAGGGCAACAATGAGTTGTTGTTTTTTTCCAGTGCCACACACAGAGAAATATGCGGTGAATGAAAGTTAGTATATGGAGGATAGACAGTCAGCAGACAGTTGGTGTTCTGTTGTATGGCTGGGATGAATGGTTTAGTTCGGTGTGATCAGCATAGAGCCGAGAATGAAAACCAAATCTACCATTAGTCTTTCCAATATGGACTGTGTAGAGAGAAAAGAGGAGAGGAGCTAGGACAGAAACATGAGGAAAACTAACAGCAAGAGGAAGAGGAGGTTGAGTAGATCCAGCAATGACAACCTGAAAGAGCGGCCAGAGCTATAGTAAGAAAACTAGGAGAGATCAGTGGCCTTGAGACCAATACATTGGAGCATGCTGAGCAGGATTTGGTGATCAAGAGTGTCAAATGCTGCAAAGAGATTCAGATGAATGAGTAGACAGTGGTGATCATTGCATTTGGCTGTCAGGAGGTCATGTGTCACTTTGGTAAGGGTAGTTTCTGTAGACTGTATATTTTAATGGGTCAAGGAGATAGCTAGCAGAGAGATAGCAGATGAGGTGAGAATAGACAAAGTGTTCCAGAGGTTTACAGATAAAAGAGAGATTAGAGATAAGCAGGAGTGTACTGGCCATAGACCCCCTAGGAAAATTTCCCGGTGGGCCAAAGCCCACTGGGCCATGCAAGGCTTACTCATGGACGCCAGTCAGGGACATAAATAGCTGATTTTCTCAGCATTAATTAATGTAGGAGCACTTATGCACCTAGCAAGTGACCTCCTGAATTCAGCAGTACTGCTGTTCACATGACGATGATTCAATTTCATACTGTGGAGCAAGTATCTGGTTCTGCTGAGGCAGTATTTTGTTCTGCACTGTGGTATTTCTGGCCCCGCTTACTTCTGTTGTCAATGCCTACATGTGTTGGCCCTGCCTACTTCTGCTGAACCGCCTTCTGTCAGATTGGACCCACCTATAAAATGGGTGACTCTTAGGTATTTTTCAGGGGCACTATATGTTCCCAGTCCGCCCCTGGAGATAAGTCTGTACCTAGTTCTGCAGGACGAGTCAGTAACAGGTTTATTACAGAATGATTGAAAGAGAAGGGGAAGATACCAAAAGAGATTGAGGTTAAAAATTTGACTTGGGTGAGTAGTGACAGCTGGGGAGGGAGACTGGAAAAGGTGTGAGGGAAAGGGTTAGTAGTGCAGGTAGTAGGTCGAGAAAAAGAGAGGAGCCTGGAGACTTCTTTTTCTGTGATTGGATCAAATGTATAACAGAGAACCAGAGGAGGGGGAGAAGGGAAGGGGATCAATAATGCTTGGAGATTGGGAGATAATTTCACACTGGATGTCTTCAATTTTCTCTTTGAAGTAGGTGGCCAGATCTTCAGTGCAGAGGTCTGTAATAGGCTTGGAGGGAGGAAAAGTGTCAGAGTTTTTGGATTATTGGATAGTGTACAGATGAGAGGTGAAGTAGGTGTATTTGGCGAGGAGGAAGGAATAGATCCTAGTACCACGGTTGCTCTTCTCTGTTGGGAGATTCTGATCGTAGGGGCGCTACTTCATCCAGGGTGCTTCTGAGGGTATCACTGTAGTTTCTTGTAGCCAGATCAGGACAGGAGAAGGAAGAGATAATGTAGAGTGTCTATAATTTATTTGGGTCAATGGCATGTAGATTTAGAAGTGCGATAAGTAGGAGTGTGATTATAGCTTGCTGCTTTACCAAGAGCTGATCTACAAGAGCATTGGAGATATTCAGGAGATACTCAGGATGTAATCTGGAAGTGGATACAATCTAAACAAGTAAGATTTGTTTGTTTAAAATATTTCCCCTCTTTACAATGGCAGACCTGGTTCTGTGCAGGAATTGTTGTGCTTTTCTTTCAGGTTCCACTCTTCAGAGGTTTGGATACTGTCTGATCTGTAGACAGCTCTCCATAATGCAGCAGGAAATTACCTTTTTGAAATATGAGATTTTTAAATTAACCACTAAACAAACTCAGGCTGAGAACATTGCAATGCCACTGCCACAGAGGCCCCCTAGAAATGGAAGATGGGTTACTGTAGGTTCTGGTAGACTGAGAGTTGTGGATAAAAGGCATGTCCCACAGTCTGTGGCTCTCCATAATTCATTTGCAGCACTTTCAGAGTGCAAGAGCAACATGGAGGATGTCTCAAGCACAGTGGGTGAGAAACAATCATCTCCCATGCCTAAAGTATGTAAGACTGCAGCCAAAGACAAAAAAGGGAAGGTGAGGATTGATAGTAAGCAGATGTTGGTGGGCGATTCCATCATAAGAGGTGTGAAGTTTGAGGAGAATGGTGTTGTGAGATGTCTCCCTAGTGCTACCGCTAGCAGGGATAGACGACGGATCCTTTATATTGTTAGGCAAGCAAAGCAGGAAAGGGAAGTGGATGTTATTCTCCATCTTGGGACAAACAATCTGGCTTGCAATGAGGTTTCAAAGGTGAAATAAGCTTTTCACACACTTGGAAAGGATATACGGGAGGTTGCATCAACTGTTTCATTCTCTGCAGTTTTGCCTGTGCATAACCTTCAGCATGACAGGAAGATGCGCATTAAGGAATTCAATGTATGGCTTGGTGAATGGTGTCTGAACCAAGGGTTTGGCTTTGTGTCTCATGTTAGCTCTTGTTGGAATGGAAAAGAACTGTACAAGAAAGATGGTTTGCATCTTTCTCTCAAGGGAATGAATGTCCTCGGTGAACAGTTCCAAGTATTTGCTAAGAAGCATTTAAACTAGGAAAGGGGGGCAAAAGAGTGACAATCCAGCAGTCCAACTGCCCCCCGGAACAATGCCAGAAGAGGCCAGTAGCACAAAGGTTAAGAAATGACAAGCTCAGAGTCTTGTCTACAAATGCTCGCAGTCTAGGGAATAAGATCAATGAACTTGAGGCTATAATGGCATCTGAGAATATAGATGTAGTGGCTGTTACTGAGACGTGGTTCAAGGGGGGTAACGAATGGGATATATCAATACCAGGGTTCTCTCTATACAGGAAAGACAGAGAAGGCAAGAAGGGGGAGGGGTGGCCCTGTATGTGAAAGATAGCATAAAATCTAATTTTAACAAGTTAGCGAGAACAATTTAGAGTCAGTTTGGGTTACCTTGCAGCCTGATAACCATAAGGTAACTCGTGTAGGTGTGATATATAGACCACCTAGCCAAGTCAAAGAATTAGATGATCTACTAGTTGAGGAAATAGCTAAAATGACATTGAAGGGGGACGTTATCCTTATGGCAGACTTCAATCTTCCAGATGTAAACTGGAAAACCAAAATAGCTAGTTCTGCCAGGAGTACAGATATTTTAAATTCCCTACTGGGATTATCTCTACAGCAAGTAGTGGAGGAGCCAACCCGGAAGGAGGCCATTTTAGATTTAGTATTCACAAATGGGAATTTGGCATCTGATATTACTTGTAGGGGAAAGCTTGGGATCTAGTGATCACCAGTCAGTGTGGTTTACTATAAGTACAGTGACACCACTGAAAAACCAAAGTTTTAGTTTTTAGAAAAACTGACTTTTCTAAAATGAGATTAGTGGTATACGAGTCCCTATCACACTGGAACAGTTTCATTGGAGTCCAGGAGAAATGGGACTACTTAAAAGTGGCAGTATTGAAGGCAACAGATAATTGCATTAGGCTTGTCAGTAAAAGCAAAAAAAGGAAGAGACCACTGTGGTACTCAGCAGAAGTGGCCAAAATCATTAAAAACAAAAAGATGGCATTTAGGAATTATAAAAAAAAAAAAAAAAAGCGAGGATGACAGACAAATTTATAAGATTCAGCAGAGGAGAGGCCAAACAAGTTATAAGAGCTTCTAAAGCACAGGCAGAAGAGGAATTAGCTCAGTCAGGGAAAAAAGGCGATAAGGCATTCTTCAGATACATAAATGAAAAAAGGAAACTAAAACAAGGAATTGCCAAATTAAAAACAAAAGGAGGAAGGTATATGGAAGAAGATAAAGAACTAGCTGACTGCCTCAATGAATACTTCTGTTCAGTTTTTACAAAGGAAAATTAAGGAGAAGGACCTCAGTTAGGAAAGAAGACTAATGAATCTTTTGATGCATGTGTCTTTACAGAGGAAGAGGTTCTAAGTCAACTGTCTAAAATTAATACAAATAAGTCACAGGGGCCTGATGGGATACACCCAAAGCTATTAAAAGAGCTCAGCGGTGAACTAGCAAAACCATTAACAGATTTATTTAACCAATCACTGGCAACAGGAGTCGTCCCAGAAGATTGGAAATTAGAAAATGTTGTGCCCATTCACAGGAAAGGTAGTAGGGAGGAATCGGGCAACTATAGGCCAGTAAGCCTGACATCAATAGTGGGGAAATTAATGGAAACCATTCTTAAGGAGAGGATTGTGGAACATCTAAAATCCCATGGATTGAAAGATGAAAAACAGCATGGGTTTACTTCAGGGAGATCATGTCAAACTAATCTTATTGATTTTTTTGATTGTGTGACTAAAATAATAGACGAAGGAGGTGCAGTAGACATCGCTTATCTAGACTTTAGTAAGGCTTTTGATACTGTCCCACATAGAAGGCTTATCAATAAAGTGCAGTATTTGGACTCCCATATTGTTGAATGGATTAGGCAGTGGCTAAGGGACAGGCAACAGAGGGTTGGAGTCAATGGAGTATATTCAGACCAAGGTCTTGTTACCAGTGGGGTACCTCAGGGATCTGTTTTGGGACCCATATTGTTTAATATCTTTATCAGTGAAATTGCAGAAGGCCTCGATGGTAAGGTGTGTCGTTTTGCTGATGACACAAAGATTTGTAACAGGGTTGATGTTCCTGGAGGGATACACCAAATTGAAAAGGATTTAGGAAAACTAGAGGAATGGTCAAAAATCTGGCAACTAAAATTGAATGTTGATAAGTGCAAGATAATGCACCTGCGACGTAAAAACCCAAGAGCAGAATATAAAATCAGTGATACAGTCCTAACCTCAGTATCTGAGGAAAGGGATTTAGGGATCATCATTTCAGAAGACTTAAAGGTAGGCAGACAATGTCATAGAGCAGCAGGAAATGCTAGCAGAATGCTTGGGTGTATAGGGAGAGGCATTACCAGTAGAAAGAGGGAGGTGCTCATGCCGCTCTACAGAGCACTAGTGAGACCTAATTTGGAGTATTGTGCTCAGTACTGGAGACCATATCTCCAGAAGGATATTGATACTTTGGAGAGAGTTCAGTGAAGAGCTACTAAACTGGTACATGGATTGCAGGATAAAACTTACCAGGAAAGATTAAAGGACCTTAACATGTATAGCTTGGAAGAAAGACGAGACAGAGGGGATATGATAGAAACTTTTAAATACATAAAGGGAATCAACAAGGTAAAAGAGGAGAGAATATTTAAAAGAAGAAAAACTGCTACAAGAGGACATAGTTTTAAATTAGAGGGGCAAAGGTTTAAAAGTAATATCAGGAAGTATTACTTTACTGAGAGAGTAGTGGATGCATGGAATAGCCTTCCTGCAGAAGTGGTAGCTGCAAATACAGTGAAGGAGTTTAAGCATGCATGGGATAGGCATAAGGCCATCCTTCATATAAGATAGGGCCAGGGGCTATTCATAGTATTTAGTATATTGGGCAGACTAGATGGGCCAAATGGACCTTATCTGCCGACACATTCTATGTTTCTATGTGATGGGATAGATGAGGATTTGTGACAGTGAAAGAGAAAAAGTTGTGGTCAGAGAGCAGGAAAGGATAGTTTGTGAAGTTAGAAACAGAGCAGAGACGAGAGAAAACCAGGTGTGTTACTGTCTTTATGCATCTGAGACTAAATGAGAAAATCTCATTTATGGGATTTTAGAGGGGATGATCACATCACATATTATCTATTGCTATAAGTTTCTAAAAATTCCAACACATTTTCAAATTACATGGGCAGGGTAGATTTGTTATATTTTTTTTTTGGGGGGGGGGGGGGGTGATAGTAGGGGGCTTTTAAAGACTTTTTTGGGTGTGCGGGTGTTTTTTTTTTTAGTGAAGTTGTATGTGTGGGGTGGTTTTCTTTTTTTGAGGGTGGGTTTTGAGGTGGTTTCCTTTTCGGTGGGTTTTGCCCACTTACGCCTTCACCTTTAGTTACAGGAGTAACGTGTGGTTTCTTCCTCACTTCTGTTTGGGCCCCTCTCTTTGGGGGATTTTCTCCATAATTTCATAATTTTTTACTTTTATCATTATCAATATATATTTTCACAGGTTTTCTGTTTATTACAGTGGCACTTATTTGAGCACAGCCATGATTTTGGGAGACTCATAATTTACCTGTCGGGTTAGCACAGAAATTCTCCTGAGAATGTGAAAGACATCACTCTCCTTCAAGAAAAGCACTACTCTACTACAAGAATGTGATGAAGAACAGCTCTCTTCAGAGTGTATGTTGTGGGGCTTTTTTCATTACTATTACAAGTGGGTTTGCCATATTTGTCGTTTTAAGTCCCAGGCAGTACATGTGTAAATAAGTAATATGAGTATATTTAAATACTTTATAAAAAAAAATTAAAAATCTAATACTTTACTGTTTGATAATTAATTCACCACCATTTTTTAATATATTTTGGTATGAGTATATTGATAGGTTGCTCAATATTTGATTACACGCTTTTCATTCACGATCATGATTTTGGTGGTATTTGTTTCACAGCTGTGGATACAGTTGCTATTAGTATTATTATTTTTTACAATTCTTTTATGTTTAATTATTTTATTTTATGTTTTTAATATATAACTCCTGAGGAAACTAGTATTTAACAATGATATTCATAGAACAGAAAATGTGCGCGTTTTAGCCTCGACTCCTTATCATATTGTATGGTATATACTTGTCTTTTACATTTGATATCATGTATGTTATTTTTCAGGATTTATTTTTTTACTCATGGTTTGTCTGTGCACCATCATTATTCTTATTGATAATTAGGTATTGTATGCAATAAACTTCTTGTGCTGTTGGTGACTTTAATAAAGATTGTCATAGTTTAATAAATGTTTGGATGTGCAACTTTTGATGTACCCCTCTTTTTTTTTATATCCTTTATGCATTGGGTACGGTAATGTGAGTCTAAAGGTCTCTGGCATAGTGAGTTTTGAAGGGACAATAATTGCAGTCAGATGCTCCAATCAGCTTGAGATACCAAAACTCAACCCAGCCTTACATATCAGAAAACAGTTGGCCAAACGCTCGTTTATATGACAGCCATCTCTCTCGATCCTTCCATATGCATGCATACTCCATTCAGCCCAAAGGCATACACAGATCTCATAAAGTCTCATTGCAAAACTTTACTATAGGGGTCTCCCTGTCTCATCCAGTTTTCCAATATGTGGGTCTCAAACACTCCCAGGCAATGCAAAATGTAAAGTGTGACTCCCTAGATTTTTTACAAATTATTTTTTGAATTAGGTGAATGAAATTTTTAAATTGAAAAAATTGTAAATAAAAAGTCACCCTCTGCCTCTTTATCCAACTTCTGCCAGTAAAAAGAGGAAGCTGTAAATTTCTTTGCACTGACATCCCCTTGGTGGGGGCTGATGGAAATAGTCATTGTTTTATTTCAGGAACAGAAAAAGTAGTTCAGTGCTGGACTCCCCTCTCTCGGGCCCCATAGCAGTCATGTGGTCTACCTCCATGGAAGGTATGAAACTGGCTTGGCAAACAATGCACTTGTGAATGAGAGGGGGAGAAAACTGGTGGCAGATAGTGATGAGCGGGAGGTGCCATATTCGATTTCGCGATATTTCGCAAATATTCGAATGAATATTCGTGTTATATTTGTCGAAATCGAATATTCATAATTATTCCAATTATCACGAATAATATGCGATTTAATTAATCGCGTATTGCGATTATTTCTTTTGATAGTATAAGGCAACGTTCCTATGCTAATTGACTATGGCTTGGCTAATATGTGTATTTTACGAAATTTCGTAATATTGCTCTAACTTCGTCTTTTAGAATATTACGAATATTCTAAAAGACGAAGTTAGAGCAATATTACGAAATTTCATAAAATACACATACAGATTGTAATTTAGCTAATATAGTGCTATAATCCTTTTTTTTTTCTAACATCTTTTTTTTGCCTCTTCTGAACTTAAGTTTTGTAAAATATGAACACTATTAAAAAAATTACTATAGCAGTATATTAGCTAATTTACAATCTATGTGTATTTTACGAAATTTCATAATATTGCTCTAACTTCGTCTTTTAGAATATTCGTTATATTGCTCTAACTTCGTCTTTTAGAATATTACGAATATTCTAAAAGACGAAGTTAGAGCAATATTAAGAATATACGTAAAAAGTTGAAATCGCAATGCGATTAATATAACTCGAAGTAATCGCATGGCGATTTCAACTTAGCACTGCTATATTCCATATTAGGCTAGAATTAACGAATATGGAATATAGCAGTGTCAAGTTGAAATCGCAATTCGATTATAATAACTTGAATTAATCGGATTGCAATTTCAACTTAACACTGCTATATTCCATATTCGTTAATTCTAGCCTAATATGGAATATAGCAGTGCTAAGTTGAAATCGCCATGCGATTACTTCGAGTTATATTAATCGCATTGCGATTTCAACTTTTTACGTATATTCTTAATATTGCTCTAACTTCGTCTTTTAGAATATTCGTAATATTCTAAAAGACGAAGTTAGAGCAATATAACGAATATTCTAAAAGACGAAGTTAGAGCAATATTATGAAATTTCGTAAAATACACATAGATTGTAAATTAGCTAATATACTGCTATAGTAATTTTTTTAATAGTGTTCATATTTTACAAAACTTAAGTTCACTAATATACTGTACAAAATGACTTTTCATTAGAGTACTAATTAAAATTCTATTAGAAATGTACTCAGGACCTGGGGTCCACAGAGTAAAGGAAGAAGGTCACCTTGGAGGAAGGAGGTTACGTCAGAGTACCAAATGTTATAGAACAACCATATGCGATGTAGAGTACGCTGAACTCTCAACCAATAAAAGCACTTAAGGGATGACTGGGAAAATATCACCAAGTCTGGATGGACTGAGGTACAGCCTTAATAATAATTTTTTTAAAAGTTAACCAACTGCCAGGGCCACTATCTAGACTGCATACACTGGAACAGAAACCAGAAAATGCAGAAAGCTCCAATTACAACCCTTTAATGAAACCGCCAGTAATATTTTTTTCTAGCTAGCATAACGCACTTTCAAAAATATTGTTCATTCTGAAACATGAATACTAATGAATGCAGAAAGAGGAGTTGATACAAAGCTCACAGACACTGGCACAGAATATCCTCTTTGAAGAACCTTTCTTTGCAATGTTCTTCCTCTAAGTGAACATTCGAAAACCTATTATTTAGAGAATGATTTCCATTAATTGAATGTTAGAGAGAGCATAGAAAATAAGAACAGAGCAGAAACCATTAATGGCAAAGTTTTGACAAGCATTGTATAAGTATAAATTATACTGCAAAACAAACAATAAGATGAAGGGAGGAAGAAATTACAGAAGGCGATGTACAAGTTAACACAAAAACAGCCCCTAAAAAATACCATCAACCACAAGTATTTTAAAAAGATTGTAACTGGAGAATAAACATCAAGAAGCTGATCTGAAAACTGTTTAAAAGCAATGTCTGTATTTCCATGTGACCATCTACCTACAAGGATTGTAGTGTAACTACTATCATGCTCAAAGATACAATGTTATTGTTACGGACAGTGTTCGTGGACCTACGGTGCAAACTAACAAATTTGATTAGGGCTAAACCTAAGGGAATTGTCCGAGTGGTTCCCACCCTTTAACCCCTCTACAGGGATCTGGCCTTCACTGCAATGAACCAACCAGGTTGCTATCTCCTGGAGTAGTCCTAGTGTAGTTGGCAGCTGACCCAAGAAGCTCAGAGACACCAGTGCAAACCATGGAGGGCTCAGGGAGGGCTTGTAGTAAGGAAAGAAACAGAGATCAGGACAGGCAGAGTCTTCACAAATCCGTAAGTCAACTCCAAGATCAGGGCAGGAAGCACTAAGTCAAAACAGAACAGGGTAATGTTAAGATAGGCAACAGAGTATCAGAGACATATTGGCTGGTCAACTAGACACTTAGGAACCTAAGAGCTCAGGCACCACCCACTGGGGGAAGGTGCCCTAAATAAACACTAATGTCCAGCCATTGGCTGGAGGTAACTTAGGTGCACATGCTGACCCTTTAAGAGCTGGGTAGCGCATGCACCCTAGTGACAGGCCAGGAGGCCTTGACAGAGAAGCACAGGCAGAGGCCTGCAGAAGACACATGGAGCGCCGGCGGCCATGGATGCCACTGGTGAGTAGCAGAGGGTGAGGGCACCCCAGCCACTGGTCCAGTAACAGCAGGATGAGTGATATAGCGCCATTGCCAAAGATTTATTTAAACATTTGATGGCATCCTCTAGGTAATGTTTGCCAGTGAGGTGGACCTGATTGTTGAGATACCATCCTTGAATAGGTGTTGCATGCCTCAAAGTATTCTGGATTCAGGAAGGCAGCCTCAATGTCCCAGTACACAACAGTACAATCCCAACAGAAGCAATTAAAGAGCCCATCATCAAGGAAAACAAGTTAATTTGTGGCAGAAGAGGCAAAACCTAGAGATGGTAAGAATTGTGTTGACTGGGGACTCTATTGGCTGGCACCACAAGTACCATGGCTTAACAGAGATGGCTGTCATAACTTTTTTTTATTTTTTTTCCTCCATGCCTTCCAAAAGCCATAACACCATAACCTTTTTAATTTTACTATTCATACAACAGTTTGAGGGCATGTCATTTGCTGGACAAGTTGGACAGTTTAATGGTACCATTTAATTTATAATACCATATCTTGTATTAAACAATGGGGAAAAAAATTATTACAGCAATATTAAAGGGGTTCTGCAGTTTGTTTAAACTGATAATCTATCCTCTAGATAGATCATCAGCATCTGATCGGCAGGTGTCCGTCACCCGAGACCCCCACCGATCAGCTGTTTGAGAAGCTCCAGCAGCGCCGCTCACTGTTTACCGCTGGCCCAGTGACGTCACGACTAGTATCAATGGCCTGGACGGGGCTAAGCTCTGTTCACTTGAATGAAGCTTAGCCCCGCCCAGGCCAGTTGATACTAGTCGTGACGTCACTGGGCCAGCGGTAAACAGTGAGAAGGCTGTGGCGCTGCTGGAGCACAGCTGCCTTCTCAAACAGCTGATTGGCGGGGGTCCCCGATGTCGGACCCCCGCCGATCAGATGCTGATGATCTATCCAGAGGATAGTTCATCAGTTTATCAAACTGCAAAACCCCTTTAACTTTATATAGTTTTTCTCCTGTTTACTATTTTTTTAAAAAAGTTAAAATGTTTGACTAATTAAGGTGATCAAGCAAAATTTATTTTATATGTTGATAGTTCAGCCACTTTTGGACATGGGGATACCTATTATGCTTATTTTGTTATTGTTTATTTACTTTATCGTGTAATTTTAACACTTTTTTTATCATTTGAAAAACGATTTCTAGGGGACTATCCTTTGATTGCTTATACTATACTATAGTATTTCATTTTAAGGTGCTTGTGATTTCTTTATATTAAGCCTTGCCACAGGCAGGGTTTAATAGGAATGCTCACATGGCAAGCCTGCCATGTAAGTATTCTGGTGGACTGATGGTATAGTTGGCTTTCACTAAGGAGGTCAACCACTGGGAAGGCCAACGTTTAGTTCATTTGATGCCTTCGCCATCTGCACAACCACCATAGAAGGCATTCCATGTACCTGGTAAACAGTAAAGGGGACATAGTGCTCACTGAAGCACTTTGGCCCCTTTAATCAGGTAACAGTTGGTGTGTCGGGCAACCACTGATTTGATGGTCTATCCTAAGGATAGGTAATCAATATGTAAATCCCTGAAACCCCCTTCACTCTAACTTACCTTGGACTAGCAGGCACCTGCTCATTTAGGAAGCCTTCTGGAACATATAGGGATTCGTTCATTTGGCTATAAGAGCATCTGGAACATGCAATCGAGTCTGCGAGCTGAGATGCGTCACACCCCTATTATAGACAGCTTCAAACTGCTACCATAAAATTAGAAGTTCAGAATTCTCTTAAGTGCCATTGTCTACATCACCAGTTTCACCAGGAGGCTATTTTTTCAATCTTTAATTCGACCTACTGTATTTGTCAACATGAGGTACGCCACTGCCGCAATCACATTTCTGTAATGACCGACGTCACGCACAGGGAGGAAAACAGGGAAAGCCCTGCCCAAGGGAGAGGGAAAGGTGGTGACCCCTAACTCACCTTGCGGCTGGCACCTGACTGCCCTGACGTCCCTAGACGGGTTCCTCACCCGTGCGGCGATCACGTGCCTAAACCCTGGCTTTCCCTGAAATGAGCCCTAGATAGTGAACGGGCCGGTGGGATCGCTAGTCCGCACCGCTGACGCTAAGAGGGAAACACCAGGGAGAGGACAGACAAATACAGACAAACACACACACCCAGGTGGGCGACCACAGCAGTCCACAAAGGTCCAACAGGGATCCGGAGAGTAGCGTTCTGAATCAACAATCCGAAAATGCAGCAACACAGCTCCAGTGGGTCAGAATAGATGTCCAGGCAGGAAGCTCTATCTCTGGCAACCAGAGAAGTGTGAGAGAGGAATATAAGGAGGTTTGGGAGTGCTGGACAAGGAACAGCTGAGGAGAAGGAGCTACGGATCCCTGAGTGAGCCAAAAGGGTTTGCAAAGCAAACCCAGAAAGCTACCATAAGGAAAACAGCCCTATCTTAAATAGAGCGTGCAGCCAACCGCTGCGACTTCCTGACCCCGGGTATAACGGAGTCAGGCGTGGTTCTCGATACCTTCGTGACAGTACCCCCCTCTCTACGAGGGGCCTCCGGACACTCAGGACCAGGTCTCTCAGGATGAGAGGCATGAAAAGCCCGAACTAACCTGTCGGCGTTTACCTCAGACGCAGGAACCCACATTCTTTCCTCGGGACCGTAACCTCTCCAATGCACCAGATATTGAAGAGAGCGGCGGACCCGACGAGTTGGATATCTGAAATTCTAGATTACCATCCACGACAACAGGAGGGGGTGGCAGCGGTGATGGTTCTAGAGGTGGAACATATTTTTTGAGTAACGACTTATGAAAAACATTATGAATTTTAAAAGTCTGAGGTAACTCCAGGCGAAAAGCCACGGGGTTGATGATGGCTACAATTTTGTAAGGGCCAATAAACCTAGGACCCAGTTTCCAAGAGGGAACCTTCAATTTAATATTCCTAGTAGACAACCACACATAGTCATTCACTCCTAGGTCCGGACCTGGCGACCGTTTCTTATCGGCCATGCATTTGTATTTACCTCCCATATTTTTCAAGTTAGCTTGCACCTTTTGCCATACCGATGAAAGATATGACGAAAAACGTTCCTCTTCGGGAACCCCAGAAGACCCCCCTCTTTGAAAGTACAGAATTGGGGATGAAAACCATATGCAGCAAGAAATGGTGACTTGCCAGTGGATTCCTGACGACGATTATTTATGGCAAACTCAGCTAACGGTAAATATGATGACCACAACTCTTGGTTTTCAGACACAAAACATCTTAGATATGTCTCAAGGTTTTGGTTGGTACACTCAGTCTGTCCATTCGACTGAGGATGGAAAGCTGATGAAAACGACAAGTGTACCCCCAAACGGGAACAAAAAGCTTTCCAAAATTTAGAAATAAACTGGGTACCCCGATCCGAAACAACATCGGAAGGGACCCCGTGAAGCTTCACGATTTCACTGATGAATACCTGAGCAAGAGTCTTAGCATTAGGTAGTGCGGGTAACGCAATGAAGTGTACCATTTTGCTAAACCTGTCCACTACTACCAAAATAACTGTTTTACCCGCAGACAAAGGTAAGTCAGTGATAAAATCCATTGACAGATGTGTCCATGGTCTATTGGGAATGACGAGTGGTAATAGAGACCCTGCAGGACGTGTATGTGAAACTTTTGCGCGCGCACAGGTAGAACAAGAAGACACAAAATCCAATACATCCTGACGCAACCTTGGCCACCAAAAACGACGAGACAATAGCTCCAAGGTTGCTTTACTACCCGGGTGCCCAGCAAGTGCCGAATTATGATGTTCCTTTAATAATTCGAAACGTAGGTTCAACGGTACAAACAATTTCTCTGAGGGGCAAGAGACCGGGGCGTCCCCCTGGGCCTCTAACACCTTCCCCTCCAAAACAGAGTGTACCGCAGAGACAACCACTCCTCTTTGTAGAATGGGCACGGAATCACTCACATTACCCCCTCCAGGGAAACAACGAGATAGTGCATCAGCCTTGGTGTTCTTTGCCCCAGGACGATAGGTAATCACAAAGTTAAACCTGGTAAAAAATAGCGACCACCTAGCCTTTCTAGGGGTGAGACGCTTAGCTGATTCAAGGTACAGGAGATTTTTGTGGTCCGTAATCACAGTGACGGGGTGGACTGCCCCCTCTAAGAAGTGACGCCACTCCTCAAACGCAAGTTTAATAGCTAATAGTTCCCTATTGCCAATATCGTAGTTCTTTTCTGCTGCTGATAGTTTTTTAGAAAAGAAAGCACAAGGACGCCATTTGCCAGGAGACGGACCCTGAGACAGCACCGCCCCTACTCCCACCTCTGACGCATCGACTTCAACAATAAAAGGCTGAGAGACATCAGGTTGGACTAGTACAGGTGCTGAGGTAAACCTCTCTTTTAGAGAGGAAAAAGCAACTTTAGCGGCGTCAGACCATTTAGAAAAATCAGTCCCCTTCCTAGTCATGTCAGTAAGCGGTTTTACAATAAGTGAATAATTTTTAATGAATTTCCTATAGACATTCGCGAAGCCCAAGAACCGTTGTAGTGCTTTGAGGTTCTCAGGAAGATCCCAATCTAAAATTGCCTGGACCTTCCTAGGATCCATACGGAAACCTGAAGCAGATAAAAAATAACCCAGGAATTGTATCTCCTGAACGGCGAAAACACATTTTTCAATCTTAGCATATAATTCATTCGTCCGTAGGACCTGCAGTACTTGTCTGACATGCACCTCATGTGTTTTCAGATCAGACGAATAAATTAAAATATCATCTAGGTATATTACCACAAACCTGCCGATTAGATGACTAAAAATGTCATTAACGAAATGTTGAAAGACGGCAGGAGCATTGGTCAGACCGAAAGGCATAACTAGATTTTCATAATGCCCCTCAGGGGTGTTAAACGCTGTCTTCCACTCATCCCCCTCCTTAATACGAATCAGATTGTAGGCCCCACTAAGATCAAGTTTGGAGAACCACTTAGCACCCGCAATCTGGTTAAACAGGTCAGGAATGAGAGGAAGAGGGTATGGGTCTCGGATGGTTATCTGATTTAATTCGCGAAAATCTAGGCAAGGACGCAGGCCCCCATCTTTCTTTTTAACGAAGAAAAACCCTGCAGCCACGGGTGAAGAAGAGGGTCTGATGTGTCCCTTAGCCAAGCTCTCGGAGATATAATCTTTCATGGCTTGTCTCTCTGGACCCGAAAGATTATATAACCTGGTCTTGGGTAATTTTGCGCCGGGAATAAGGTTAACCGGGCAATCATAAGGACGATGAGGTGGTAACTTCTGACAACCCTTTTCAGAAAAAACATCCTCAAAATCCGAAATAAATGTAGGTAGGGTAGTTATGGAGGCGACTAAGCAATTGCTATTTAAGCAATTTTCTCTGCACTGCCCACTCCACTCCAATATCTCCCTGGCCTGCCAATCCACTACTGGATTGTGCGCTACCAACCAGGGAAGGCCCAGCACTACCGGAGTGGGAAGCCCCTACAGAACATAACCTGAAAGCATCTCGTTATGGTGGTCCCCTACCCGAAGGTGTAAATTATGAACAATGTGGGTGAGGTTTCTCTGAGACAGGGGAGCAGAATCAATAGCGAATATGGGAATGGGTCTCTGTAACGTACAGAGAGACAAACCCAAAGTGCGGGCAAAATGGGCATCTATCAAATTTACCCCTGCTCCACTGTCTAGAAAGAAAGAAATAGTCTCCGTCTTATCACCAAAAATAATAACCGCTGGCAACACAAATTGCGATGTACGTATGGAGGAGACGTATACCCCCCGACTGACATCCTCCACACAGCCTGGGGTTAGTAGTTTTTCCGACGGTCTTTTGTTTCTGAGGAAAGAAGGACAGACATTAATGAAATGACCCCTCTCCCCACAAAAAAAACAAACCCCACGCCTACGGCGAGCCTCAGGAGGACGGACCTGACGAGTAGTTCCTCCTAGCTGCCTAGGCTCGTCTAAGTCCGTACAGACTAACTGCTGCTTGGGAGGGGTTACCAATTTCTCCGGTTCTTTCAACCTGTCCCTAAGGCGTCTCTCTATACGGATAGAGAGGGACATAACCGCATCAAGGGAAAAGGGGGTCTCATATAATGCAAGCGCATCCTTAACCCTTTCGGATAACCCAGAGCAGAACTGACTCCTGAGAGCCGGGTCGTTCCATTGGGTATCCGTAGCCCACCTACGGAATTCAGAGCAATACTCCTCTACCGGCCGCTCTCCTTGTAAGAGTCTCCGTAATCTTGATTCAGCCAGTGCTACACGGTCAGGGTCGTCATATATGAGACCCAAGGCCCCGAAAAACTCATCCACTGACCGAAGAGCCTGGGAATCAGTAGGTAAAGAGAACGCCCAGGACTGCGGGTCCCCCTGCAGCAGGGAAATAACAACCCCCACCCGCTGTTCTTCATTACCAGAGGAGTAAGGGCGCAGCTTAAAATATAATTTACAGGCCTCACGGAATGTCAAAAACTTGTCCCTTCCCCCAGAAAATCTGTCAGGGAGAGGAACCTTGGGTTCCGCAACAACCTGGTTACCAGTAGCAACCGCTGGGCTTGCGGTCAGTTGTAATTGCTGCTGTTGCTGGAGGACCGACGCCTTCAATCCTACCACCTCCAAAGACAGGCCATGAAATTGTTTGGACAGAGCAGCAATTTGATCCATACTGGATTCTAAGTAGGTAAAAAAAAATATATATTTTTTTTTACCTACACAAAATAAGGGCCAGAGATAATGTAATGACCGACGTCACGCACAGGGAGGAAAACAGGGAAAGCCCTGCCCAAGGGAGAGGGAAAGGTGGTGACCCCTAACTCACCTTACGGCTGGCACCTGACTGCCCTGACGTCCCTAGACGGGTTTCTCACCCGTGCGGCGATCACGTGCCTAAACCCTGGCTTTCCCTGAAATGAGCCCTAGATAGTGAACGGGCCGGTGGGATCGCTAGTCCGCACCACTGACGCCAAGAGGGAAACACCAGGGAGAGGACAGACAAATACAGACAAACACACACACCCAGGTGGGCGACCACAGCAGTCCACAAAGGTCCAACAGGGATCCGGAGAGTAGCGTTCTGAATCAACAATCCGAGAATGCAGCAACACAGCTCCAGTGGGTCAGAATAGATGTCCAGGCAGGAAGCTCTATCTCTGGCAACCAGAGAAGTGTGAGAGAGGAATATAAGGAGGTTTGGGAGTGCTGGACAAGGAACAGCTGAGGAGAAGGAGCTACGGATCCCTGAGTGAGCCAAAAGGGTTTGCAAAGCAAACCCAGAAAGCTACCATAAGGAAAACAGCCCTATCTTAAATAGAGCGTGCAGCCAACCGCTGCGACTTCCTGACCCCGGGTATAACGGAGTCAGGCGTGGTTCTCGATACCCTCGTGACAATTTCAGTTCCTTCACGGCCTTCTTGGTTTGTATGCAAGGGGAAGGAATTCATGCACTGAGGCAGGAACACTCACACGTGAGAGTCATGGACCTGACCTGAGAAGAATGAAACTTCTCTGGGGGTTTCATTCATTACAATGGAAGTAATAGTCAGGCAGAACATGGTTCTAATATTATAATGTTTTACTAGGATACATTTTATTATTTTAAATACCAGTATTTTTATTTTTGCAAAAAGGGCAATGCACTTGCCATATGATAGCACACATAAAATATATCTGTGTGTGGATGTATCACTAAAAGAAACAAGGCGGGCACTTACTAAGTTGATAATAAATAAGGAATGATAGCTCTATTATGATGAGCGTAAGGAGATGAACAGGGAGCACATAGTAAAGATGGATAGGTGGCTGGTTGCTTGATTGTCTGATTGACATACCCTCCCTCCACCTCTGTAATAGAGCATCAAGCTGGATAGACAGCAATAACCAATAGGCAATCATGCCAACTTTGATGTACAGTATTAAAGGAAGCGTCTTCACTGATGTGACAGAGGTCAAAAGCTGAAAGATAGTGGAATAAATAAGGATCAGAAATATATGAAGAAGAATGAGACATTTCCTTGGGAGGAGTGCTGAGAAGAAGGTTACATATTTGAAAGCCTTCTAGAGGTTACGGCTGTGTAAAAAAAAAAAAAGAATGTAGTGTCTTATATACAAATCATGTAGTAAATGGGACTGTGTTTATGAGCAGAGGAAGGTTAATATCAAAAAGACTTTCTGTTACCAAGGAAAGGTGAATATTGGTAGCAATTATGACCCAGCAGAGATGACACAGGCAGGTTACTGCAAATATCACAAGGAGTATATCGACTGTAGCCACATGGTAAGCTGAGTCTCGTATTATACTAAGAATTAACAATAAAGGGGTACTCCCATGATGGTGGCACATGATGAGGTCCAAAAACTACCATCTGCCAACCCCTGGGGTGTCTATTCACTTGAATGGATCTACATTGCACTCTCCTGCACAGCTAGGAGCATCAGTGCATAGGGAATGGTTGTTGGACATGCAATGGGTGGAGAGGGTGGTCCTGTGATTTCAAATGGTGGTTAGCATGTACAACAGGATAAATGCATAGATTAATACATAAGCAGAAATAGAAGATTGTGCAAAGCTTTACATCCTAATATATAATGGATGCCGTACCTGGCACTTATGCCACCCTCCTACTGATACTTGTACAGAGGAGGGATATAATCTTCAGTTGGGTTCCTTATGTCTTGTTTGGTAACACTGTTATATCTGTGGAGAGAAGAAGCCCCAAACCAGCTTATAATGAACAAAGGAGATTGGTCTTATTTGACATGTACCGGTAGTCTACCGCTTGAAGGTTACCTTCAGGTGCAGAATGTTGAACCGCAATTTTTCATCTAAATATAAAGAAAGTAGTATCTTCTGTAACATACTTTTTCACTGAGGGGTTTCCGGTCTATTAGCAATGAGGTATCAATGATGTTTTTTGAAGACCATTTGTGACCTCTAGGTGTTAATCATGAAGAATATTTAGGAGGGGCTTTTGTCTCACCACGATAACTCCATTATAGATTGAAGATTGTCACGTGGCTACAGAAAGCAGGACTACATGTTCCCACCACAGGCAAAATGTAGTATTACATATTCGCAATTTAGTTATATCAATAGGCCTGATGCAGACATGTCGAAAGGGACTGTCTTCAGGGGACTAACCTGTTAACCGAAAATGGGTCCTGTGAAAACAATTATGTGAAATTAAATAAAATGTCATACTCACTTTAACAATCCTCTGAAGCTCCCGTTATGACTCCTCTTGAATCCCTATCAGTCTCTACTTCCTGGCCCCTTTTGAGACAGGGAATGGGATTGCTCAGCCAATAATTAATTAACTACAGCAGTGACCAACCTCAGATAGTCAAATTTTTGTGTCAAGATGAAGGAGGAAGTCATGACCAGTGGGGAACCGGTAAGGTGACTACTGACTTATTTTATACCATTCTGAGCCTTTAAAAAAATATTTGTAATATGTTAGATAAGCTTTTAGGATACATATCTTGGTTGAGTCACAGTTGTAAATAAAAATGTTCAAGTCACATTTGTTACCGATAGAACCTCTATGCAGACATTTACATTAGACTAAGAACAGTTAGTTGTCTCCCGTATCCTATTCCATTTTATTAAGAATTTCTGTCAACGGGTTTAAGTAATATATGACGGGTACAAGGGACAGCAGACAATTTATCTGAATCAATATGTGAAGGAAACAGTCAACTGTAAAGAATCATAAAGTGCTGTGTGACTGGAAAAGTTCTCCATCACATAGGTCACTAGAGAAGTCTGAACATATTGAATCTGCGATCCTACTAGTCTGTCGAAATAACAGAAGTGTGTGTTATCTTAACTCTTCTAGCCAAGGGAAGGTATTTCTGGAATTATTTGCACATCTTTGATGTTGAAAAGCCTACTGCCAGCACAAACGTTCATGGTTTATATATAGATGAGAGTGAAAAAGTCACTATATAAGAAGCACTCTCCAGGTTCAAAGGAGCCCAGTGGAATCTCTAGGGAAAACTAGATAAAATGTTGTGTATCCTTCATGAAGCACAGCAATAGAGGATGATGGCATTTAAAATGAACCAATCAACTTTCTATCTTTTTCCTTAAATAGCATCCACAACAGTGGTTTTGATGCCATGTGATATATATTCAGTAGTTGCCACCAATTTGAACAGATTAATTAAACCTGGGCAGTAAAAGATAAATGAAAACAGGGCATCGTGGTCTCCAAGCCTCTTTACTCATTCTCAGAACAGATGTGATGAAGCTTTGTATGAAGACTGAATAAATGGACTTACTGAAGTCCATCAAAAAACAAAGATTTGCAAAGGTGTTGGTATAGTGCAGTGGTGGCGAACTTACGGCACTGGTGCCAGAGGCGGCACTCAGAGCCCTGTCTGTGAGCACCCGCACTCTGGAAAAAGTCTAAGGCATACCAATATGCATTAGACTTTACCCGCCATTCATCAGCGCAGGGCGCACTATGTACAGCACAAGCAGGGCACTAAATGTAGGCAGGTTATTATAGCCAAATGATAAAGTACATAGAAGATGTACTATATTGGACTGCAGTATTCAGGGTAAATTGCCGTGTTGGCACTTTGCGATAAATAAGTGGGTTTTTGGTTGAAGTTTGGCACTCGGTTTCTAAAAGGTTCACCATCACTGGTATAGTGTATCTCCAGTAGGACAGTAAGTGCTCACCCAGTAAGTCAAGTCCCATCCTAGCCTTGAAAAATAAGAATCGGTGACCATATACCTGTAAATAAAACCATCAGCCTTTGTATTTGTGCTCATGTCAGGAGGTTCTAATGCTCTTGGTCTCATCTTCCTACATGTCCACAATTCTGAAAAATACTTGTACTTCATTGTATCTCAAGACTCACTCATTTTCTTTGCCTGCCACATTCCCACCGCTTTGACTAACAAGACCAGGCAGCGTAGAGGTAATTGTGCCTGGCCCTTAAATCTCATGGCTGGGCAGTACATGGCTGGAGATTGCCAGGCAGATTTACAGTACACATTCCATCTGACTGGCAATCTCCAGCAATGTACAGTCACGAGATTAAAGGGCCAGGGTCCATTACCCCTACACTACATGGCTCGGTCAGTCAAAATGGTGGGGACGTAGCTAGCAAAGAAAATGAGTGAAGCCTCGGGTGCAATGAGGTGCAACAGCAATGTCCTCCTTGCACCTAGGGAATAATATACATACCATTAAAAAGCTTATTTCTCAGAATTGGAGGCACTTTAAGGCTGTCTGATCCTTACATTCTTGAGGAATCTGGCAGCGGCTTCCTCACTGAGAACAAATGCTTGCTCAGGCAACACAACTTTGCTGGATAATATGCAATGACTGAGGTGGTGTAGAAGATGGGTAGTGGCCCTGATGAGATGTGTCACGGTGCACTACCTCTGGCTGTTGCTCCATGGGAAACGGTGCAGTTTAAAGGTTAAGAGCCAAGCCAAAAGTAAAAGAAAAAAGATGTCTTTGCAAAAGATAACTTGTAGTACATCCAGCAGTAGTTGGTACAAACTTCTATTTCTGTTCCCAGATGATGAGGTATGGTGGCTGGATAAAGGGCAATTTATGGCACCTCTGATATACTGGCGCTTGTGGCTATAGGTGTCCACTATGTAATGCAGGCTTTAAATTGTCATGGATATTATTTATGTGGTGGGTGGTTAGCCCTGTCCCTGCCAAGTATACCTCTTCATGCTGGTGTACTTATACGTAACATTTGCAGATACCCCCAGGCCTGGGGTACTGAAAATAGACTGAACAGGATGGAGGTAGTGGGATGGAGGTAGTGGGAAGACCAAGGGTGCACAGAGTGGCTTGCGCTCGCCCTCGGTGCACTTATCTTCTCATTTGCATATAGCGTAAAAGTACTTTTTTTTTTACAAAATGAAGCAACGGATCTCCAAATGAAAGGTATTACCATTCAGCTGAGCTAGACCCGCATTACATTGTGCCTGGTTTTCCAATGAATCTCCTGGTAACAGACCGCCCTAATGTTTCCATAGAAAAAAAGTTGAACAGATTAAGTTCAGAGTGTAATATTTGTTAAAAAATGTAGTTTTACATAGGATTAATCAGATTCCAGCACACAAATATTAGATCACAAGCACAGAGCGTTTCCCAAGAACCTCAAGACTTATTTTCTAAGGCTTTTTAAACTATGGAAAGTTTTTGCTGATAATGTGAAAACTGAGTGGGAAGTAATCTAATGTTTCCTATTATGTCATCCCTTCCTTCTAAAGCTCATATATGAACATATATGGGAAATATCCTAATATTTCCATGAGTTTGTCTCTCAGACCCTTCTTTTCAGCAATGAAGTTGTGGAACTTATGTTTCATATTCTCACTAATTATCTAACATGTTTATGCACTGTAGAAAAGTCAAGATTCTGCACATTTTTCAAAAAATTTTTAATTTGGATCCGATTTCATTCTACCTGAATTAAATATGATCCAATTCTACTGATTCGGAATTCATCCCCCATTTTCCAAAAATATTCAGATATTAATAAAACCAGAATTTTTGGTGATTCATTTCAGGTGATAGAGAGAGAGGGAGAGAGCATCCGTGTGACAGACTGAACCGTCACTGGGGCTGCTGGAGAAGCCTGAGGGCCAGCCTCCTTCCTACGGACTATGGACCCAGAACTATGGAGACCCCCTCAGACCTTTTGGGGTTACAAGAAACTATGAACCCGGATTTATGTGTGGAATTTATATGCCACATATCTCCTATTGCCCATTAAAGGTGCATGGTGTGGATTCAGCAACACAAATAGGGCTAACTCTGCACTGAGAATCCCACCGATTGCGTTAGTGATGGGATTAAGATAGCTATAAGAGCATGGGGGTCTGCCCCAGGTGCCCGCTCTCAGGGAGGTGCCAGAAGCAATGAGCGCTTCCATCAATACAGATGTAAGCACTCATTGCTGGAGCGCTGGGAGCTGATGTCCTGTCACTCACCTCCCGCGCTGCTCCCCTCCTTCAGGCTGCCAGCACTCTGAATGGTGAAGCAGGAAGACTTCTCCCTGCGATCTGTGCCTGCAGGGAAGAGAGGTATGTGAGTGTCAGGAATGGGACAAGGTGAGTAGTCTGGTTTTGTTTTGTTTGTTTTTTTAATACAGACGGGGCACAGAGGTCTTTATTACTATGGAGGGGGCACAGAGGGCATTTCTACTATGGAGGAGGCACAGAAGGCATTACTACTCTGGAGGGGGCACAGAGGGCATTACTAATGTAACGGGGGCACAATGGACATTTCTACTATGGAGGAGGCACAGAGCCAGAGGGCATTACTACAATTAAGGGGGCACAGAGGGCATTATTACTGTGAAGGGGCACAATAGGGATTTCTACTATGGAGGGGGCACAGAGGGCATTACTAATACAGTGGGCATTACTACTATTAAGGGGGCACAATGGGCATTATTACTGTGAAGGGGCACTGAGGGCATTACTACAAACCGGATTCCAAAAAAGTTGGGACACTATACAAATCGTGAATAAAAACTGAATGCAATGATGTGGAGGTGCCAACTTCTAATATTTTATTCAGAATAGAACATAAATCACGGAATAAAAGTTTAAACTGAGAAAATGTACCATTTTAAGGGAAAAATATGTTGAATCAGAATTTCATGGTGTCAACAAATCCCCAAAAAGTTGGGACAAGGCCATTTTCACCACTGTGTGGCATCTCCCCTTCTTCTTACAACACTCAACAGACGTCTGGGGACCGAGGAGACCAGTTTCTCAAGTTTAGAAATAGGAATGCACTCCCATTCTTGTCTAATACAGGCCTCTAACTGTTCAATCGTCTTGGGCCTTCTTTGTTGCACCTTCCTCTTTATGATGCGCCAAATGTGCTCTATAGGTGAAAGATCTGGACTGCAGACTGGCCATTTCAGTACCCGGATCCTTCTCCTACGCAGCCATGATGTTGTGATTGATGCAGAATGTGGTCTGGCATTATCTTGTTGAAAAATGCAGGGTCTTCCCTGAAAGAGATGACGTCTGGATGGGAGCATATGTTGTTCTAGAACCTGAATATATTTTTCTGCATTGATGGTGCCTTTCCAGACATGCAAGCTGCCCATGCCACACGCACTCATGCAACCCCATACCATCAGAGATGCAGGCTTCTGAACTGAGCGTTGATAACAACTTGGGTTGTCCTTGTCCTCTTTGGTCCGGATGACATGGCGTCCCAGATTTCCAAAAATAACTTCGAATCGTGACTCGTCTGACCACAGAACAGTCTTCCATTTTGCCACACTCCATTTTAAATGATCCCTGGCCCAGTGAAAACGCCTGAGCTTGTGGATCTTGCTTAGAAATGGCTTCTTCTTTGCACTGTAGAGTTTCAGCTGGCAACGGCGGACGGCACGGTGGATTGTGTTCACTGACAATGGTTTCTGGAAGTATTCCTGAGCCCATTCTGTGATTTCCTTTACAGTAGCATTCCTGTTTGTGGTGCAGTGTCGTTTAAGGGCCCTGAGATCACGGGCATCCAGTATGGTTTTACGGCCTTGACCCTTACGCACAGAGATTGTTCCAGATTCTCTGAATCTTCGGATGATGTTTTGCACAGTTGATGATGATAGATGCAAAGTCTTTGCAATTTTTCGCTGGGTAACACCTTTCTGATATTGCTCCACTATCTTTCTGCGCAACATTGTGGGAATTGGTAATCCTCTACCCATCTTGGCTTCTGAGAGACACTGCCACTCTGAGAAGCTCTTTTTATACCCAATCATGTTGCCAATTGACCTAATTAGTGTTAATTGATCTTCCAGCTCTTCGTTATGCTCAAATTTACTTTTTCCAGCCTCTTATTGCTACTTGTCCCAACTTTTTGGGGATTTGTTGAGAACCGTGAAAATTTGAATAAACGTATTTTTCCTTTAAAATGATACATTTACTCGGATTAAGCGTTTGATCTGTCATCTACGTTCTATTACAAATAAAATATTGACATTTGCCATCTCCACATCATTGCATTCAGTTTTTATTCACAATTTGTTTAGTGTCCCAACTTTTTGGAATCCGGTTTGTACTATTAAGGGGGCACAATGGGCATTATTACTATAAAGGTGGCACAATATGGATTATTACTATGAAGGGGACACAATGGGGATTATTACTATGAAGGGGGCACCATGGGGATTATCACTACGGTATGAAGGGGGCACTATGGGGATTATTACTGTGAAGGGGGCACAAAGAGGAAATTACAACTGTGGAAGGGGCACAGAGAGGGCATAACTACTGTGAGAGGGCACAATGTGGGCATAACTAATGTGAGGGGGCACACATCTGTACAAAACTACTGTGAAGGTTGTACAGTGAGGGTAATACTACTGTGAGAGGGTACATTTAAAAAAAAAAGTATTGTGTGTGGGGGGGTGCCAGAGAAAGGACACGCCCCGGGTGCATGCAACTGAATCTGCATGTTTCTGCAATGCATAAACATGCTAGATAACTACTCAGAATATGAAGAAGAAGTTCCACTTATTTACATCTGAAGAAGGACTTTATCTTGACAGACTGTGGTGTCATTCCTTCTTTCTGGATTTCCAGACAGAATTTTTGTTAAGAATACAGATGACAAAGGGTAAAAATAACAATCATTACTCACCTCCACTGCTGCATTTCTGACCCTGCTCCAGTCTTGTTGCTTCACACTTTCTGTCCCAGCTAGAAACCCTGGAACCTGGAATTGCCAGGAACATACTGCTTAGCCAATCACAGACTAAGGCAGAATTCCAACAGGTAACAGCAACATAACCAATGGCAGCAGCAGGGAATTCAGTGGAGGTGAGTAATGATTCTTTTAAATTTTTAACACCTTCTGAACCATATTCTTAAACAAAAAAATCTCACTGGAAAATCCATTTATCTCCTATGTAGCAATATGCTTCAAAGTGGGAAATTGATGGAGGAAACAGAAAAAAAGTGAATATACATTATATAAACGGTGATATGAAGCAAATTAAAGGGGATGTTCATTATCACATTTCCTGTTTTATGCCACTGCAACTCTGTGACAAATCTACAGTGGATGCCCTCAGCCCAGATTAGCAGTTGAGTACAGTGCGAATTCTGTCTAAAAAAAATATATAATCCACAACAAAGTACAGTACAATTCATATTAGTAGTGTTCAGTTCTTGCGGATAACGGACTGGAAAAGTCACTATAGATTTTCAAATCCATCCCTAGTATCCAGTTAATTTGATCCTTTACATTGCACTAAAGTCTCCTCTGAAGCTGATCAAAAGGTTTCCTGCTGCCGGGACCTGCAACGGTCAAGTGTTCAGTAGCACAGCAGCACCACCGCAGGGGAAATGAAGAACTATAGCGTTCCCTTTAATAGAAATGGGCTGTCCATTTGGACAGGGTGATTCCTACAGACTGAGTGATATTCAATGTATCTATTCTCTTCTCTAAGTGATAAATGAGATGCTGAAAAGGGGACTTCCTCAGTTGGGTAAAGGTAATGTCACCTGTTCTCTGGTACCATCATTAAGGGCATCATAAACTGATGATCGATACCGTTAGAAAAACAATGGGACACTTGCTTAAATTGAATCAGCCATAATCGGTAGTGCTGGGTCTAGGCCAGGGATGGCCAACCCGAGGCTCTCCAGCTGTTGCAAAACTACAACTCCCAGCATGCCCAGACTGTTAGTACTGAAGGCACTATAAGGGGTAATGTTATTACTTGGTGGCATTGTTATTGCTGGAGGCACTGTAGTGGGCATTATTAATACTGGGAGCACTATAAGGGGATTGTTATTCCTGAGGGCATTACATATGTTTATATGAGTATAAACATGGGACGAATGGAGAAGATGAGGAAAGAGAACAGCAACATCAGAGGAGACGGCACTGAATGTAATAAATATGTAATGCTGTATTCTCCTGTATGTTTGGTAGTGCTTAAAAACAAGGCAACATCCTGTTGATTGGGCTTCCTTGGTGCTGTGCGCCATGTTTCTCCTGCTCAGCCCCCTCCTCGTTACCTTAATTACAGACAAATGGAGGAAGAGTAAATAAAAATTTGGCATCTGCCACTGGCAACCAAAGAGGGGCAACTTTCGGGGGAGTTTTTATTTTTTTTGCTTCTTTTTTGTACTACTGGGACAGTATTTTGTCTGCCGGGGCAGTATTTTGTGTTCCGCTGTGATATTTGGTGCTGAAGGGCAATATTTTTGCACCACATTGTGGTATTTGGTTGTGCTAGAGCAGTATATTGTGCTGGACTAAAGTATTGCCTACTTGGGTTGGCCCCCTACAACATGGAAACACTTCTACTTTTTTTTACAGGGACATTTTAAATTCCCAATTTTCTAAGTACAATAATTCAGTACAGATTAAAGCAAAATTTCCTAGAAATTTGCTAAGGGGATCTATCACCATTTTTCTAAGGGGCTGCCCCCAGATAGGGAACAATAAACTCAGAATTTTATAACAGGGTATTTGACAATCAGAAACTGCTGATGAAACCCGTACTAGGTTGTACGCCTTCCGATGCCGTCCACGTTTGTTAAAAGGTGAATGGTGTTATTTATCAACATATTTCTACTTAATTAGGGCAATTAGTGTGGCTTCAAAGACATCCATCCCAACACTCATTTGTGTAATAAATTACTATGAATTTTAATAATGTATGCATCCATATTTAGCAGGAAACATGAGTCGAAGCATTGCGTGCCAAGGATTAAAATAAAAATGAACATCTGGATTTACAAGCAGTTTTACCACTTTCAGTGCATTATTGAAGCCATATGATAGAGGCATCAATATAGGACATTTTCAGAAAATTGGTAAAAAATAAATAAATAATAATTTCTGCTCCATAAGACACATTTTCCCCCCCAAATGTGGGGGGAAATGGCAGTGAGTCTTATGAAGTGAATACTAGTGAGTGCTTCCATTAGGGAACCGCTCACTAGTATACAGTAGGACCAGACAGCGGGCTTTACTCACTGCTACCTCATCTTCTTCCAGCGCCGCGCTGTGTCCTGAATGCGTACAGTGTAGGACGTAGTACACTATGACCTGACGCTGTGCAACATCAGGTCACAACGCAAAGCTGCAGGAAGAGCGCACTGGATCTCCAGAGTGGCAGCCGCTATCCAGAGCAGGAGAGGTAAGTTTTTTTATATCTTTTATGTCTGATCTAAGGTCAGATAAAGATTGAAGGTCTGATTTGGGGGTCTGATCTGAGGTTGTATGGTGATTGGGGGTCTGATTTGAGGTCTGATGAAGATTGGAGGTCTGATCTGAAGTCTGATGAGGATTGGGGGTCTGTTGTAGGGTCTGATAAAGATTGGTGGTCTGATTTGAGGTCTGATGAAGATTGGAGGTCTGATATGGGGTCTGATCTGAGGTCTAATGAGGATTGGGTGTCTGATCAATATTTTTTTTTCTTATTTTCCTCCTCAAAGACCTAGGTGCGTCTTATAGTCAGGTGCATCTTATAGAGTTAAAGATATGGTAGGTTTCTTAGCTTCATGCAGTCACACACAAATACCAAGGTCAACTCCACTGAAATCCAGATCTATATGTGTTCTGGAGTCTGAGAATGGATGTTCATACTTCTTACTCTGAACAATATATTAGTTCAGTAAGGATAGTTTTGCACATTTGAAAATGTACACAATTTTCATAAAAGCAATGGCAAAAATGCCACATCTTTGGAAAACTGTTGCATAATAGACATGTGCAGGAACTGCTGGTCAGTTCTACAGAGTCAGTGTCACTACGTGTGCCTCTACATACTGCTTTGTAGGGCACCATATTATAGAATTACTCTCCTAGAACTATATATATATATATTTATTACAGTATCCAATAAAGCATGTTATAACGTTTTGTTGCAAAAATTCAACATAAAAAGCCTCTGTATGAAACTGGAGGCATCCAGAGGTACAGTCAGGTTTGGACTGGCCCACAGGGGTACAGGTGAATCCCCTGGTGGGCCCATGAGCAACATACAACAGCAATGCTTTCAGGAAAGAAACCCTGTAAATGCAGCCTACGAGGACCATTGACCAATTCCGTATGTATCCAACAGAAAAATATTGTGGAGTGTTCCTTTAGACTCCATATGTGTAGAGGTCTGTAACCTAGTCTGTGCTTTAGCACACGGAGGCTGTACAGCCACATACCGGGGAGCACTGCGGCCTTTGTGCACTGCTGTAGATGCTGCCTTTACAAGGCTCTGTCTTCTTGTGCTTTGCCCTTAGACATGGAGGAAGGAGAAGAATGCAAGTAGAGAGCTACAGAAAGTGGCTGATACCGGATGATACATTTTGTGCCTCTTTAAACAGTTTTGTCTAACTTTAAATCACCTACTGGCTGGCTTACTTTGTGCCAAAGTTTTGGCACACCTTAAAGAGGACCTGTAACTACTCCTGACATGTCTGTTTTAGTAACTACCGTACCTGCATCCTCCTTGTCTTAACATCTGGAGCATCTGTTCTTCTAACTCTATGTTGTGCCATTCCTTAATTATTCCATCTAAAAGCTATGAATGAATTACTAGCAGCTTGCAGTGAAGGTCCAGATGGGTGTTACCAGTTGGGGGGGTGTCCGTGCACAGTCTGACAATATTCAATCAGCGCTGCAGCTTGTACCGCTCATCTGGACCTTCACTGCAGACTGCTGAAGGAAGGAATAACAGAGGAATAGCCCGGCATAGGGTCAGAAGAACAGATGCTTCAGAACTGTTATTACAAGAGGAATGCAAGCAGCTGCTAAAACAGATGTGTCAGGAAAGGATATGTAAAGAGGACCTCTTACCACTCCTGGCATGCCTGTTTAACCCCTCCAGGACCGGGCCATTTTCTGTTTTTCCGTTTTCATTTTTTAATCCCTGTCTTCCCAGATCCATAACTTTTTTATTTTTCTATTCACATAGCTGTATGAGGGCTTGTTTACTGCACGACAAGTTGTACTTTCTAGTGGCACCATTTATAGTTGCATACAATGTAGTGGGAAGTGGGAAAAGTTCCAAATGGCGTGGATTTATATAAAAAAATAACACAATTCCTCCACAGTTTTATGGGTTTCGTTTTTACGGCATTACATATACGGTAAAACTGACCTGTTACTTCCATTCTCCGGGTCAGTATGATTACCACATATGAATTGTTTTTCTTGCATTTCAATATTGAAAATAATAAAAACTTTGGGGGAAAAAATTGTGTGTGAGGGTGCATTTGTTTGGGGGATGATCAGTAGTTTTTATTCATACAATTTTTGAGTACGTGTGACGTTTTGATGAACTTTTTCATACATAATTTTTTTTTTACACTTCCTAACAGTTCCCCCAGGGAACTTGAACAAGCAATCGTTAGATGGATTGGAATCTATGAGAATTTTACTGCTTTCAGGCAGGCTCTCCATAGGAACCTATGTGCGGCAGCCTCGGATCATTCAGGAGGACAGAGGCTGCCGCACACACCATCTGGTTCCCCCCCCCCCCCATCCTCACTAGGGGTGGCCGGTGCACGGCTGGGAGGCACGCTCCTGGTTTTTGAGCTCCCACGTGCCGTGGTCACATTTGACATACATTAGCCCTGGGTGTCTGCTGTTTAAAACAGCAGGTACCCGGCGGCTATGGTGCCTGCTGCGCTCGCGAATGGGCACCATCTTTAAATACCCGACTGGTGACATAAATTTTGAGCAGTTGGGAAGGGGTTAGTTAACTATTTGCATCCCCCTTGTCATAATAATTCATCCCAGTAGAGGTTACAGGTCCTCTTTAAAGGGGTTTTCCAGTATTTTGATATTGATGGCCGATCCTCAGGATAAGTCTTCAATATCTGATCGGCGTGCGTCTGACGACCCTCACCCCTGGAACTACAAGGCTTGTGTAGTGGACCACCACCCACTACTAGTTGTGTAGTTTCAGGGGCTACTTCCAGCGCTAAAGCTATTCCTGAACAGCTGATTAATGGGTGAGGGTGCGAGGCGTCAGACGACAGCCAATCAAATATTCATGGCCTATCCTGAGGACAGGGCATCAGTATCAAAATAATGGAAAATCCCTTTAAGCCATGACCTGTTCACACTAAACCATGCCCCTTTCCCGCTAATGCTAGGGATACATTGCCATTTTGCCTGTTCCAGCATAAATCCTGGCTGTCGGCTGGACAAAAATAGCTGCATGTACTGGTATTTGTCAGGATAAAAGCCGGCATTTGTGCCTGAAACCGGCCAGATCACTGTCAGATGCTATTATAGTCAATAGTGCCTAGCTGTGTCCGGCAATGTTCTCTGCCAGAACAGTCTGCCGGATTTCAAAACGCTACTGTGAACTTAGCGTTAGTCACTCCCCCAGTGTTAAAAGTGTCTACAACGCATAACAAGTGTGCTGAAAATCGTAGCTTAGCAAATCTCCCACTTTGTGTTGTTGCGGAGAACAGGGCAGGGGTGCACCACAAATGAGGCAAGGTGAGGTGATCGCCTCAGGCAGCACCAGGTAGGGGCAAGAGGGGGGCAACGGAAGGGCCATGGACAATTAGCGCTTTCATTGTGGAAACGCTCATCTCTACATATTCCACTGCCTCCCTGTAGTCAGGACAGCAATACAGTTGAATGCTGCGACAGGGAAGCACCAAACTGGGAACAGTATTAGAGGAGGCAGTATGGGGTGTTCAAAAGGTGGGAAGGAGGATTGAAAAGTAGTTGTCAAACTCTGCAGAGACAAGAGATGGCTGAAAGAAATAATCATGGCGGTCTGGTCTGAATGGAGAAGATAAAGAAAGAGAACGTCTACATCAGAGGACACGTCACTGGATGTAAGAGGTACATATGTGGTACTGTATTACCCTGTATGTTCTGTAGCACTGTATGTAATGTTTTCCACCAAGTATGTCTGTAATGGAAGGGGTTAGGTTAAGATATTGGCACGGGGGAAGGGGGGCCGTTTCAGTTTTCGCATCAGGCAGCAGAAAGGCTAAGTGCCCCCCTGGAACAGCGTACCCCAAAAAACACAGAAATGGGGCTATGTTGACTGAAATTAAAGAATGCACATAGGCAACTCTTTTCCCTACAGTTGAAAATGGGACACCAATCCAAATTTATACAAGGGTCAACCACTGTATCACCACTATTACACGATACTCATTAGATCAATAAGGAAATGTCAGAAGACTATCAAAGGAACAGTAAAAACTAAAAACACAAAAAACACGTCTCTCAGCAGCTCTAATGACTGAAAGCTAAATTCAGCGCAGGCGCGATGTTTAAATATTTACCAAGATCTTTAATGAGCGACAGCGCTTCCCATGAGATAAAGGCTCCACCACCATCATCCATGGCTCCTTGCCCAACATCCCAGCTGTCCAGATGTCCGCTGACAATCACAACCTGCAACGAGGAACAAACAGATGAGAAAGCGCTTTCCAAGTTTCGCTTCTATCATTCCTTCATTAATTCTACATGCACAAGTATAAGGGATACATTTCTAGCATTATCTTTGGAGACCTTACAACGTGTTGTACAAGATTCCTGGCAGTAAAAGTGCGAGGCTGTGTCATAACGGGATGACATGTTCATTCTGGAATGGGAACAGATATTGCAAGAGCCGGAAACTAAGTCTCTCAATGTGGGTGTAATTCCTAATAGGGCTGTGAAAGCCATTTGGACACAAAGTTTCGGCGAGGAACTTCATGAGATCATGAAATAACTTCACTTTTTTTTTTTTACCAGAAAAGACTGACCTATTTTTGGAAATGCTGCTATATATTGCTAAGACCTTAAGTAGCCAGGGTCTTTTTTTGGGATTTTTGCAGAGACCCTTTGTCTGACATGAGTTATACTGTAGCACTGATCATTTTCCAAAAAGTCCACCCTTACTTTTACTGCACAGACAAGAGGAGCAAGGTAGGCAATTCGTACAGTTCCATAAGAAACATACGTACAATTCCATAGCACCTCTTTACTCAATGCAGGTTTAATTAAATCAGTTTGTAATTAGATTACCAATATAATTAATGGGCCATTGAGTTTTCCCCAAAAAAACTTTTTTTTCTTTTTACACAATGGAACACTATGGTAATGGATGCCTCTGTATGGCATCTATCTGAGGCATCCGTTAACGTATACGTTTTTTAAAAAATATGTTAAAAGTATGACAAAAACGTGATGCGGTGAGCGGTTGTATTAACCAAAGCATCTAAGGGGTTAAACTGTCGGGATGGGAGTTATCACCATGACGCACTATTACGGCACAGAGTTAAAACAACTTTCTAATATACAACTATTTATAATTATGATCACAGACCTTTATAATATCCGTGCATTTTTCCCTAAAGAGAAAAAAAATGGTACAGTCCATTTAGCCATGGTCAATGCATCCATAGAAGAGCTAGATAGGACTAAACATGGCGTCAAGTGAGCCAGGGGTGCACCTAACCATTATGCGGCCTGAGGCAAAAATTTAAATGGTAAATTTTTATATGGTACAATACTGGCTACTGGCACATGATTGGGGGGCCATCTATGGGGGGTACTTGTTGCTGGCACATGATTGGGGGGCACTTGTTACTGGCACATGATTCGGGGGCCATCTATGGAGGGCACTTCTTACTGGCACATGATTGGGGGGCCATCTATGGGAGGCACTTCTCACTAGCACATGATTGGGGGGCATCTATGGGGGCAAATCTTACTGGCACATTATTGGGGGGCACTGTGGGGGCATTTATGGGGGCACTTCTTACTGGCACATTATTGGGGAAATTTTTACTGGCACATTGGGTGGGACTATGGGGGCACTTCTTACTAGCACATTATTGGGGCATCTACTGAGGCCACAAAGAAGGAGTATATTATATGGGGGGCTCTGCATAGGGGCATTTTATAATGGGGCACATTTTGGTGGGTACTATGGGGAAGGGGAGAGACGTGTACTATGGGGTCATCTACGGGGGCACTAAAAAGGGGTATTTTATACTTGCAAATTATGGGGGAAACTGAGGATATCTACTGGGGCACTATATATGGGGCATTTTATACTGGTACATTATGGGGGGCACTAGGAGGAAGCGGGGAGAGGAGCACTATGGGGGTATTTTATACTGGCACATTATGGGGGCACTATGGGGACATTAGCTCAACTGGGGGCATTATGGTGGGCTTTATTACTACTGGGGGTCTAGGGGGAACATAATTACTAGTATGGGCACTATGGGAGCATTATTACCTCTGGGGCACAGTGGGGACATGTTGGGGGCACTGTAGGAGCACTATTACTACCATGTGTGCTCTAGCAATTATTCCTATTGGTGGGACTTTTGGGAGCACTATTACTGTGGGGGCACCTTGGCACAGTATCAGCTTACCACAATTTTTTGGGGGGACGTTATGTTTACACTATTAGTGTCAGGGGCACTATTTGCTGGGAGCAGTTATTTTAGGGCACTGTGTGCCGATAATTATTAAAGGGCACTATCTGCATGGTACTACTATTATCAGGGGGTTTATCTGTTTCTGCAGTATAATATTGGGGAGCACAGCAGGCAGAGTATTGGGGATGGTAGGATGATTTGTCCAGAAGATGGGAGAATGATGGAAAAGTAGTAAACTAAGATTTTTTTTGTCAAACTGCAGAGACGAGAAATGGCTGAAAAATGGTGGTCTGGTCTGAAGGTCTGAAAGGAGAAGATGAGGAAACATCTACATCAAAGGAGACGTCACTGGGTGTAAGAGGTAAGGGGCGCTGTATTACCCTGTATGTTCTGTAGTGATGGGAGGGTGGATATAGAATTTGGCCCACCCTGCCGCGTCCTGGCCCCAGACTTCAGGTCACACTGTGCGTGTTCTGAAATCTGGGGGCTCACACCCATCTACTACATTATCTGTACACAGAGTTATCACCGTGTTATCTGTGGTGTTACATAGGACTGCAGGTGATATCTACTACATTATCTGTAAAAAGGGGCATGGCCACAGGTGGGGGGGCGCAATACTTGGCTTGACCTGGGTGCTGACAACCCACGTTACGCCACTGGGTTGAGCAGCTATGACGAATGAGCCTCTCTTTCTATAGAGGACCCAACATCTGTGCATTACATGGATCATTAATAATGTAATCCTTTCCCCTGTGAGTGGCGCTGCAGAGGTACTGAACGCTCCCTGCATTACAACTGATCACTGGGGGTCTTAGCTCCGGGACATCTTGCGGAATATGAATTGCCCAAGCAGGCAACCCCATAGACCAGGCATGCTCAACCTGCAGCCCTCCAGCTGTTGTAAAACTATAACTCCCAGCATGCCAGAACAGCTTACAGCTATCAGCCTACAGCAGGGCATGGTGGGAGTTGTAGTTTCACAACAGCCGGAGGGCTGCAGGTTGAGCGTGCCTGTCATAGACAATGCTGTATTATTAAGGGGATCTTCCCCTGACAGGGTTATGTGGGGGCGAATACAGATGTAGCAGGGTTAACACACAAACTCTTATTTCTTAACTCATCGCGTTATCTTGAAACACAAGCCATTGAAAAGCAATTAAAGGTGTTTGCTTAACGCACTTAGTTTAGATAACACGTCTCAGAAAGGCCTCTTGCACACGACCGTTGTTCGGGTCCGCAGGTGCGGACCCCATCACTTCAATGGGGCCGCAAAAGATGCGGACAGCACTCCCTGTGCTGTCAGCATCCCTTGTTCCGTTGCGTGGCCCCGCAAAAAAAATACAGCATGTCCTATTCTTGTCCGTTTTGCGGACAAGAATAGGCATTTCTACAATAGGCCGTCTGTTCTGCAAATTGCGGAAGGCACACGGACGGCTTCCGTTTTTTGCTGACCGCGAAAAACGGAACGGTCGTGTGCATGTAGCCAAAGTATGTGTTTTATCTCTACTACATCTGGGAAAGACATACTTTAGCATATTCTGGGTGCTAAAACGTGTCCGTTCTACCCACTGACACCAAGTGCGTCGCACACACTGGTTAGCCTGTCTTCTGATTCGCCTCACGCCTCAGAACTGAAGGTCTAGTCACGGGCTGTGTTGCCTCTTTATATCAATTTAGCAATGGTTTACTCTGGCCCGGCTCCATAGCTGAAGCATCCGTGTCTCCGAGTGCTGAATTAAAGGCCTGTTCGGCCACAAATGAGCGTGAAAGCTTGTTTTGCCGCCGTATATTTCCTGCTTAATAGTTTCTGTATGTGAGACAAGGCTAATATTGGTTTTCCACTAACCTGATTTTCGCCATGAGGAAGCCATTAAGGCAGATTTATGACTTTATGTTTATTACATATTCCACGGTTCAGCAATAAGGGTAGAGATAATATAGGAGGAATTGTAATCTGTGCAGAGCGCTGCGGTATATGTTGGGACTATATAATCACCGGGAAATACAGGTAGATTATGAATCTTTTTAAAAAGAAAAACCTCATTGCAACCAACAGGGGCAGTTTGGGGCTTTAAAGGGGTTATCCAGCCCAGTAATGCCCCCGAGAATGTCCGGGCAGAGCATACAGGTTATACTTACCCTGCTCCCCGGCACCTGTCTCGCTGCATCTCCCCGTCGCGCGGATCAAAACATCTGGCAACGCAGGGGAAGGGGGATTTGGGGGGCGGACCGCGATGGTAAACGAGCCTTCCTGTGCACGACGCTAGAAAAGCTTGTTCCCGTCACGGCCTGCTATTGGCTGCCCACCCCCCCCCTTCCCGTTGATGGATGTTTTGGTCCGCACGACGGACACATGCAGCGGCGGCCATGCAGGCATCAGGAGCAACGTGGATGCCAGGGAGCGGGGTAAGTATAACCTGTATGTGGTGCCCGGGCATTTTGGGGTGCATTATAGGGGTTGGATTAACCCTTTAACAAGGACCTGTAACCTCTCCCTCCTTGTAACTTCTGGAGCATCTATTCTTATCATTCTATGACATACAACATTCCTTTATTATTCCTGCTAGAAGTTATGACTGAATTATCATATCTCCCAACTTTTGAAAATCTCAAAGAAGGACAATACATGTGGCACACATCATGGCAGTTTTTATTTTCCATATTAGGCCACGCCTCTAACTCCGCCCACAGCATAATTACTGACTTGGTTACGACTGCAGCAGCCGGGATCGGTTAGGGGAGTGTAAGTTCTTTTATTTATTTACAGCATGTGCAGCCCCTGGGACAATTCTTTTCTTGCGCTTCAATAACCATTTAAATATTAGCACATAAATCATCAGGTTATAGATATTTTAAGGTCCAAATTGCACAAAATAATGAAGTTCTGGCCTAATATACAGGTAGAAACCATACAGACAGACACTTTAGTAAGGAGCAATTTAGTAAATATATTAATGCACATTTATGCATTACCATATTTTTCGCCCTATAAGACGCACCAGCCCATAAGACGCATCTAGGTTTTTGAGGAGGAAAATAAGAAAATAATTTTTTTTAACCAAAAGGTGTGCTTTTGGTGGGTTTGAACTAATGGCGGTCTGTGCATGACACTATTATGGGGGATCTGTGGATGATGCACTGTTATGGGGCGGGGGATTTGTGGATGGCACTGTTATGGGGGAGCTGTGGGTGGCATTATAATGGGGGGAGCTGTGGGTGGCATTATAATGGGGGGAGCTGTGGGTGGCATTATGATGGGGGGGTCTGTGGATGGCATTATGATGGGGGGGATCTGTGGGTGGCATTATGATGGTGGGGGGGATCTGTGGATGGCATTATGACAGTGGGGGGGATCTGTGCATGGCATTATGATGGTGGGGGGATCTGTGGATGGTATTTTGACGGTGGGGGGGATCTGTGGATGGCATTATGACGGTGGGGGGGATCTGTGGATGTCACTGTTATGAGGTAGTGGATCTGTGGATGACACTGCTATATGTGTAATCCACAGATCCCCCCCCATAACAGTCCCATCCACAGATCCCCCCCCCCATCATAATGCCATCCACAGATCCCCCCCCCCCCATCATTATCCCATCCACAGATTCCTAGGGAGGGACTGTAGTAGGCCGGGAGAGTGGCGGGCCGTGCAGGCACTGTACTCTGGCCCCGCCGCTCAGTATGTACTGTATTATACGTAGTGTTAATCATCATATCTAAACTGCGCTCCCCCTGCTCCCCATCTGTACCGTACTTACCGGTACACACATGTCACGCTCCTGTAGTAAGCACTAGCAGCTAGCAGGCAGGCCGGGCGGCCGTAACTCACTGAGGTCATGTGCCTGCTCCGTCTACTTTATGAATGAAGCAAGCGGAGCAGGCACGTGACCTCATTGAGTTATGACCGCCCGGCCTGCCTGCTAGCTGCTAGTGCTTACTACAGGAGCGTGACATGTACCGGTAAGTACGGTACAGATGGGGAGCAGGGGGAGCGCAGTTTAGATCTGATGATTAACACTACGTATAATACAGTACATACTGAGCGGCGGGGCCAGAGTACAGTGCCTGCACGGCCCACCGCTCTCCCCGCCTACTACAGACCCTCCTCACTAATGAATCGCAGACTGCGATGTAAATTGCCAGAATTCGCCCCATAAGACGCAGGGGCACTTTTCCCTCACTTTTGGGGGGGGGGGAAGTGCGTCTTATGGGGCAAAAAATACGGTAATTCCCCAGGTCAAAAAGAGGGACATTTATGGATCAAAGAGGGACAGAGGTACTTGGGTCAAAAAGAGGGACTGTCCCTCCAAAAGAGAGACACTTGGGAGGCAGTTTTCAATGAAGGTGGAGATGGGTGTTCCAGTTGGGGGGGGGGGGGGGGGTGTCCCTGCACAGTCTGACATTGGCAGCACTAATTGGACAGTGTCAGAATGTGCAGGGACAAACCCCCAATGGGTAACACCCAGATGGGCCTTCATTGCAAACTGCTAGCAATTTGTGAATGACTTCTAACAGGAATAATAAAGAAATGGCCCATCATAGACTCATAAGAACAGATGCTCCAGAATTGTTAGTACATGGGGGATGCATGTAGTTACTAAAACAGACATGTCAGGAGAGATTACAGGCCTTTAAAGCATACTTGCCAACTCTCCTGGAAAAAGAGGAGACCTCCCAGACTTCTGGAAGAACTGGCAAATGTCCACCACAGATCATGGCAGGTGCTTTCCCCTAGAAAGAAGCTGTAACTGTTTGTTGTCCTAGGATGCTGTGTCATTAGAGACAGTCCTGGCACCCATACATGCTCTGAAGGGGTGTGACGGGGCACAAAAAGGGGGATATGTATTTGATAGTATAACGCATGGTCCAAATGCTATACAAATACAATGGATCAAATTAAAGCGGTTGTCCAACGCAAAATATTCAGCAGTTTTCAAACCAGCCCCTGGATCTGAATACTTTTGTAATTGCATGTAATGTATTATAGCTACTGAGTTATTCACTGAAATCTATCTGCTCCCTGAGACGGAACTGCTGCAGCAGAACGGACACGCCCCCTGAGAAAGGACACGCCCCTGAGCTGCTGACTTGAAATAAATGTAGCAGAACCATTGGAGCAATGAATGTTGAGATCTCTGGGTCCATGTGAGGTACAGGGCTGGCTCTAGTTTTGTTAAAAAGAGGTTGTTTTGTTAATTTTAATTTTTTACATCATTTATGGGTTAACCCTTTTAAAGTAGAGGGACGTCTTCAGATCGATGCTGCTTTGGCTATTACTAGATCACCACATGTCTTGCCCCTGACCCCTGGCAATCATCCAAATATGCTGAAGGGAGGGGGAAGGGGGGGGAGTAACTTGCCAGACATACTACACAACTCTATAGCTACGACCTCCTGCAAACCGCAGATCTGCAAAATATGGATACCGGTCACATGCATCCCATAATTTCTGCTGGCCCCATTGTCATAATGCCTATTCTTGTCTGCAAAATGGGCAATAACAGGACATGTTCTGTTTTCTTTGAGGTACATACGGATGCAGATTGCACACGGTGTGCTGTCCGCATTTTTTGTGGCCCAATTTAAATGAATGGGTCTGCAAAAAAACGCGTCCGTGTGCATAAGGCCTAAATGGCATCCTTTCAGATGACTGACCATCAAGGTCACAGCTTGAGTCCGCTAGACCAGCTCTCCATCTGGCTCATAGATGGTTCTGGGTAGGCGATTTCCATTCTGACATCCATTTTTTTTTCTAATAACATATTAATAGCAGTTGTCTTCATGAAACAAACCATTTCCAATCTTCTGCATAAAAAAAATCTAAAAAATAGACTTCTAGCAGACAAAAACGACATATTAGTTACGACTGTGAGAGAATTTACATATTTTGCTCATTTATGGTTTAATACCCAGATATATGAAAGCAGTAAATCCAAGCAAGTTGGGAAAATAGTCATTAAGATGACAGAGAATGAGATCCAAAATGTTTCACTTTACGGCTAATTCCATGTGACTAATTAAAGTGTACCTTTCAGCTTTACCGAAGGACGTTACGTGTGAATTATTACATCACCGCAGCTGTTGTTTCATCTAGTAATAAAAGAGAGATGGCGGAACGCAATAACTTCTCAGCGTCGTGAAGAATAGTAAGAAAAAAATAAGAAAGTCTTTGGAGACAAAGCAGGGGCAGATGACTTCCCGTTGCCTTATTCATTTCACGGGCAATCAGACAGAGCAGGATTCACGGCTCCTGACGCCAAAAGCCACTACAGAATCATCAAAAGGTGAATCCAGACTGTGTGCACAAAAACAGCTCCTTCCACAACTGTTTTCGAGAGGCAACAGCATTTATGAATCCTCTGCCACTAATACTGGCGCCTCTGTTTTTCTCTCCCTCTGGCAACAACCCAACGACTTCAGGGATGAAGAACACAGTTGTGTCTTTTAGAACATTTCATTCCCGAAACACGGAGGCCTCTCTGTGCATTAAGCTAAACAGCGACATGCTTCAAAGACTCGAGAAGTCCAGGCGTCTTCTCGTCACACCATGGAACGCCGCGGCACCATGAGCGGTGGTTTGTACCTGCGCTGCTATCTGTGTACAAAGTCAAACCTGTTTCCAGAGGCTCGGAGGAAACCATCGGATTAGTAACAGGAAAAGAGGGCATTGAAGGTCATCATTAAAGCGGTTGCATCACGAAACATCTTCTACATTTTTCAAACCAGCACCTGGATCTGTATACTTTTGTAATTTCATGTACCGTATTTTTTCGCATGTACTGTAAAACGCACAGGCTCATAAGTCGCACCTAGGTTTTAGAGGAGGACAATAAGAAAAAAATATTTTTCATTAAACCTCAGCTCAGACCCCCAATGTTAATCAGACCTCAGTTGACAGCCCCAATCAGACCCCAATGTTAATAAGACCCCAATAAGATCTCATATCAGACCCCCCAATAAGACCCCAACTCAGCCCCCAATGTGAATTACTCCCAATCAGACCTCAGATAAGGCTACTTTCACACCTGCGTTTAGGTGCGGATCCGTCTGGTATCTGCACAGACGGATCCGCACCTATAATGCAAACGATTGTATCCGTTCAGAACGGATCCGTTTGTATTACCATGAAAAAAATATGCAAAGGATCGGTTTTGACTTACATTGAAAGTCAATGAGAGGCGGATCCATTTTTTATTTGCACCATATTGTGTCAGTAAAAACGGATCCATCCCCATTGACTTACATTGTAAGTCAGGACGGATCCGTTTGGCTCAGTTTCGTCAGACGGACATCAAAACGCTGCAGGCAACGCTTTGTTATCCGCCTCCAGAGCGGAATGGAGGCTGATCGAAGGCAAACTGGTGCATTCTAAGCAGATCCTTATCCATTCAGAATGCATTGGGGCTGAACTGATCCGTTTTGGGCCGCTTGTGAGAGCCCTGAAACGGATCTAACAGGCAGACCCAGAAACGGCAGTGTGAAAGTAGCCTAAGAGCCCCATCAGGCCCGACTGCCTCATGTATGCCGCCCCCAGCCTCATGTATGCCGCCCCCAGCCTCATGTATGCCTCCCCAGGCCTCATGTATGCCGCCCCAGGCCTCATGTATGCCGCCCCCAGCCTCATGTATGCCGCCCCCAGCCTCATGTATGCCTCCCCAGGCCTCATGTATGCCGCCCCAGGCCTCATGTATGCCGTCCCAGGCCTCATGTATGCCGCCCCAGGCCTCATGTATGCCGCCCCAGTCCTCATGTATTCGGCACCCAGCCTCATGTATGCCGCCCCAGCCTCATGTATGCCGCCCCAGGCCTCATATATGCCGCCCCAGGCCTCGTGTATGCCGCCCCAGGCCTCGTGTATGCCGCCCCAGGCCTCGTGTATGCCGCACTAGGCCTCATGTATGCCGCCCCAGGCCTCATGTATGCCGCCCCAGGCCTCATGTATGCCGCCCCAGGCCTCATGTATTCAGCACCCAGCCTCATGTATGCCGCCCCTGGCCTCATGTATGCCGCCCCAGGCCTCATGTATGCCGCCCCAGGCCTCATGTATGCCGCCCCAGTCCTCATGTATTCGGCACCCAGCCTCATGTATGCCGCCCCAGCCTCATGTATGCCGCCCCAGGCCTCATATATGCCGCCCCAGGCCTCGTGTATGCCGCCCCAGGCCTCGTGTATGCCGCCCCAGGCCTCGTGTATGCCGCACCAGGCCTCGTGTATGCCGCCCCAGGCCTCGTGTATGCCGCCCCAGGCCTCCTGTATGCCGCCCCAGGCCTCATGTATGCCGCCCCAGGCCTCATGTATGCCGCCCCAGGCCTCATGTATGCCGCCCCAGGCCTCATGTATTCAGCACCCAGCCTCATGTATGCCGCCCCTGGCCTCATGTATGCCGCCCCTGGCCTCATGTATGCCGCCCCAGGCCTCATGTATGTCGCCCCAGGCCTCATGTATGTCGCCCCAGGCCTCATATATGCCGCCCCAGGCCTCATGTATGCCGCCCCAGGCCTCAGGTATGACGCCCCAGGCCTCATGTATGTCGCCCCAGGCCTCATGTATGCCGCCCCAGGCCTCATGTATGTCGCCCCAGGCCTCATGTATGTCGCCCCAGGCCTCATGTATGTCGCCCCAGGCCTCATATATGCCGCCCCAGGCCTCATGTATGCCGCCCCATGCCTCAGGTATGCCGCCCCAGGCCTCATGTATGCAGCCCCCGGCCTCATGTATTCAGCACCCAGCCTCATGTAAAATAAAAAAAAAAATATAAAAAAAACCTCTCCTGCTCCAGACGCCGCTGCTCCTCACATCCAGAGCTCTTCCTGCTGTGCCGTGAACCAACGCGCACAGCGTGAGGTCACAGATCACCCTCATGCTGTGCGCAGCTACAGCACAGCCGACGGCAGAGGACCAGGAAGTGGTACGTACAGAGCCTTCACTGCTTCCCGATCCTCCGGTTCCATAATGGAGGCGCTAATTAGTACTCGCTCCATAAGATGGAGGGACATTTTTCACCTTTTGGGGGGAAAAATTGCGTCTTATGAGGCGAAAAATATGGGAATCAAAAACTTATTTATTTAAACTTATTTAAATTATAGCCACTGAGTTATTCACTGAAATCTATCTGTATAGCGCCGCCTGCTGTTTAAGAATAATATTTATTTATATAGCGCCACCATATTCCACAGTGCTTTACACATTCAGAGGGTTCATGTACAAAACAAAATACATCACAATGTAACTGGCTAGTATACAACTGAAACACTAGGAGTCAGGGCCCTGCTCACAAGATCTTACAATCTGTTTGTTCTTTTCTTAATTTTTTGTCCGTCTCACTGAGCTGGTCGCACATGCTCAGTTTAAATCTTCAACTATAACCGGCCATATGTACTCTTAGAAGCTGTGGCAGTTATAGGGCGAGAGCTGCAGGAGAAAGGACATGCCCCTGGAATACCAAGGTGAAGATAAACTAGCAATGAATGGGGAGATCTCTGGACCCATGTGAGGTACAGGGCTGGTTCTAGCTTTGTTACAAAGAGATTGTAATGTCTATATGATGTCAGATTTTTATTGTTTACATCAGTCATGGCATAACCCCTTTAAAGGGCAAAACTGCAGGTCCAAATAATGATATTTCAATGTTCTAGAGCAGGGGTCCCCAACCACTGGGCCGCGGAGCAGTGCTGGGCCATAGATCATCTGGTACTAATCTGCAGGGAGCGCCGGAGTTGAATGGCGGGGACAGGAACTATTGGCTCCTGTGGCCCGCCATTTAGCCTCATAGGCTAAAAAGCCGCTAGGCCTGAGGACAAGAAATAGAAAACATGGAATAACTTTAAAAAGTTATTATTCCTAATCTCCTGCTCTCTCACCATCTGCTGATGATTGGCAGTTCTCTCCTAGAGGGAAATAGAGAAAACTAGGTAGAAGACTGCCAGTCATCAGCAGGTGGGCAGGAGAGCAGGAATACATGGATAACCAGGACTCTTCTCAGGTGGCCGGGACTCTTTTCCAGGCCCAGTCTGCAACGATTGTGATGTTGGTTTTCGGCAACCACTTACTTTTAACTTTTAAATGACAGAGCGCTGAAATCAACTCACCTGTCTGTACTTTATTCTGCCGTTAGTATGGGCAACACAAAGTTGATGACAGGTTCCCTTTAAGTTCCTCCTGGTCACTGGTGCTTGTGAAGTCCCTTGGCTAGACTCAGCTCTAATCTTCACTAGACTTGCTTTATATTCGTACATAGAGTCACTTGTCTGTGCTGGGCTGCTGTGACTACTTGGTCTGTCCTCTCCAGGCTTGATCAGGGCCCAGAGGAAAGAAAGGCAGCTACATCTTGGACTTTTTCTGTTCACCTCCTCCATTAACTTCCTTCTCCTCTCTCTCTCTCAACTTGTACAAACTTTATTAACAAACCCCAGACTATATATAATATGTAGGGCCAGCACCACCTAGGGGCGAATAGATGTAATGACAATGCCAGCCTGATATTAGGAAATACAATACATTAAACATGACAGTTAGCAGCAAAAGTTTAAAGTGCCCACATATCGTATAGCACATAGTGGGACACTGCATCTCTCCTATCTATATTGTATCTTTATTTCTCATATCTATCTATACCTGTCTGTCTATTATTAATCTACTAATTATCTGATATCTATCTAATCTATTGTATCTATCCATCATCTATCTATATCGTATCTTTCTTTCTCATAGCTATCTATAACTGTATGTCTATTATCTATCTACTAATTATCTATCTGATATCTATCTAATCTATCATATTTATCTATCATCTATCTATCTACAGTATATCGTATCTTTCGTTCTCATATCTATCTATATCTGTCTATTATCTATCTATTGTATCTCTGTATCGTATCTATCTAATCGTCTATCTATCTACACAACGTTGTATCATCTATTCATATATCTATTTAACCACCTATGTATCTCTCTAGCTAGTTATCATGTCTATCCAATTATTTATTTTTTAATTCAGTTTTATTGGCAGGACTAAATACATATTAGCATTGCCAAAGCAAGTGGGAAATAATAAGGTAGGAATGGGGAATTGGGATGGGGACACGTCTAGGGTGGGGGTATCTGAGTCCATGGGATATCAGGCTCCTCTCAGTCTATGGCAGGCACTGACATATTGTGCTACTATGGTCGCTGTGTTCTCCTGTTCCCCCAGCAGTAGTGAAGTCCTCCATGGAAGTGAAGTCTGGGAAGATCAGACAGTCTCCTGAAGTAAACATCCCTCACTGCTGAGTATTTGGGCACCACAGCAGAAAGTGGACCTCATCCTCCACAGCCTCCTGGTCTCACTGCTGGCACTGTCTGCTCTCTCTGGGCATGTAGCTCTGTCGTTGCCGCCCGGATTTAATGAGCAGGCTGTGGGCACTCAGTCTGTACCGGCTCAGGATCTGTTGGTCTATGGGGTTTGGTAGTTTATCCAGATATGGGACCACTTTGTACTCCCTCTGAAGGCTCTGGTATATTGTCAGTGTCTGTGATGTTCTTATGTCATTCCTCCCAATGCTAATATATTCCTGTTTGCTCTTGTGTCTTGTCTTCTGGATTTCCACCTTTTGTCAAGCTGTACGTGTTGGTGGCTTGGTTATGGCTGGGTATGGGTTACTTGGTTACAGGGTGCTTCGTTTTTCTTGGGCTTCTTGGTGTAGCAAGGCTTTGTGATGGTAGGAGCTGGGACTACTGCTATGTAAATAGGCTCTGAATGATAGCGCCCTCTTATGGAACAATTCACTGGAAAAAATATGTCTATAATTGGTAGGTAATATAAAGTATCACTGAAAAGAAAAAAACTACTTTTAGGGTCCATTCACACGTCCGTTGTTTCTTTCCTGATCTGTTCAGTTTTTTGCGGAACAGATCTGGACCGGTTCTGTACCCATTCATTTTCAATGGGTCCTGAAAAAAATCGGACAGCTCAATGTCTGATTTTTTTTCAGGACCCATTGAAAATGAATGGGTCCAGATCTGTTCCGCAAAAAACGGAACAGATCAGGAAAGAAACAACGGACGTGTGAATGGACCCTTAAAATGTAACGTTTTCCAAATATTTTAGTGTATATTTATTAAAAGTTACATTTTAAGAGTAGTTTTTTTTCTTTTCAGTGACACCGTCTCATGAACAGCACAATAAAGTGGGAATCTGCACTGCTCTGCCCAACAAGGTGCTGTTAGAGGTGCTCTGATGAACCTGGAGAAGGTGTTTGAAGAATTGTAGGTGGAATATTTCTGTTGGCCCAGAGTCCCACTTTGACCAATCTGGGAATGTATCTGGTCCCCAGACTTAGCTGCCATACAGGAGGATTAGGGAGATGTATGTATGATGCTATCAAAGATTTAAAATCAGTGAACCATTTAGTCCCTGGTTCATTGAGATGATACAGATGCCTTCTGATGGCATTGAAAGTTTTGCACGCCTTGTCTTGCAGTATTTCTATGGTTTGCTTGAAACTCCCTGATTGGCTCATTTCTAGTCCCAGGGTGGTGTACCTGTCGGTTTCTGTAAGTGGACAGTTGTTTAGAAGAAAGGGTGGATGCCTGGCTGTTTGTTTGTTTTGTCTCTCTTCTGGAAAAGGGAATCTCTATATCTATCTACCATATTTTTTGCCCTATAAGACGCAACTAGATTTTAGAGGGTGAAAATGGTAAAGAAAAAATATTATAACAAAAGGTGTGTTATAACTTTTAATAAAATAACAGACCAATATTTTAATATTAATAAGGGGATCACTTTATTAGGGGGAGGGGTCACTTTATTCGGGGGGGGGGGGACCATTGTGAGGGCACTTTATTGGGGAGGTCACTTTATTGGGGAGGTCACTTTATTGGGGGGGTGACTTTATTAGGGGGGGGTCACTAGGGTTACCTTAGAGAATCTTTCTGTCAGGGCACAGCTCTGCACTTAGCCAGGAGCAGGCAGTGTGACGACTGAGAGGCGGAGCAGGAATGTGTGACAGGGAAGTCTGCTCCGCCCCTCATCTGCCTGCTCCTGCGCTCCTCAACTTTCCTCCCCCTCCCTTCTCCATAACAGCGCTTTGCGCGGGCCGATCTTTACCACCCAGCACTTGCTGAGGCCGGCAGGTCCCTTTCACAGACAGCCCGCAGAGGCAACCAGCCCCTGCATCCCAGCAGCGCCCGGTACCTGCCACTGAATACCTGCAGCGTGTCCGGCTCTTTCGGCACGCACCAAGCACTAGCAGCGCGGCCGGCCCTTTGATCATCGCAGCGCATGTTTCAACCCTATATTCACCCCATAAGACGCACCAACTCCCCCCCCCCCCATTTTGGGGCAAAAAAAAGTGCATCTTATAGGGTGAAAAATACGGTATCTATCTATTCACATATTTATTAAATCACCTATTTATCTATTTAGCTAGCTATCCTATCTATCCAATTATATATCTATCTATTGATCAAACAATCAATCAATCTATCTAATATCTATCAATCTATCTGATCGATCTTCTATTTATCTATATATTTATCTAGTTCACTATATTTCCAGGAGTTGGGATTGTTCCTACAGCCGCTGGCACCTGTCCCGTTTTGTTTTTGCGGTGCTGCCTATGCTTCTTTTGTCTTTCTATATATATATATATATATATCTATCTAACTATCTAACTATCTATCCATCCTATCTCATATCTATCTATCCATCCTATCTCATATCTATCTATCTAACTATCTATCCATCCTATCTCATATCTATCTATCCATCCTATCTCATATCTATCTATCCATCCTATCTCATATCTATCTATCTAACTATCTATCCATCCTATCTCATATCTATCTATCCATCCTATCTCATATCTATCTATCCATCCTATCTCATATCTATCTATCTAACTATCTATCCATCCTATCTCATATCTATCTATCCATCCTATCTCATATCTATCTATCCATCCTATCTCATATCTATCTATCTAACTATCTATCCATCCTATCTCATATCTATCTATCCATCCTATCTCATATCTATCTATCCATCCTATCTCATATCTATCTATCCATCCTATCTCATATCTATCTATCCATCCATTCACCTTTCTATCTTTCTATTTCTGTATGTCTGTCCACTTATCTATCTATATAAGTTTAAACAAAAATAAAAAAACTAAATTGTATAAATGATTATTCTGTGTGACGAGTGAGAGGCATTGTGTGTCTTTTCTACATTTGTGTCGCCTCCCTCCACTAGGCCTATAATTATAATCAGCCCTGGAAAACAGCTATACATTTTATTTCCTGAGCTAAATGTGACATTATTCGTATAAGAAGTGATCATGTATGTAATTGAAAACCCCAAGAATTAGCGGATGATTTTTCCTGCATGCGGCTTTTGAGAGATTATTGTTATTTATATGACATTGGCGTATTCCACGTACAGTTGTAAATCTGCAAATGTAAAGTGAATATGATTAACAATACAGCGCAATTAGACAGCAGGGGCGCAGGCTTGGCTCCCTACTAACGGCATTCTTCAGTGAACAGCAAAAGTTTCCAATGTCTGCAAATACATTTACAGAAGCTATAGGGTGATAAAAATGTAGCAATACTTTAAAGAGGACCTTCCCTATTCAGCTGTTTGCATAGACACAACGCTGTAGATCAGCTGATTAACACGCTGTTTTTCCGAGGCTTCAAATTATAATTTTTCCTAATATGCAATTAGGCATTTGGTGACAGACTCCTTCTAATGTACATATGGAGCACACAGAAGAGTTAAAGGGACAATCCAACCATAAACATACAGTTAGTCCATGGATGTTAATAGCTGGAATAGCTCTTAAATATCCCACCTGGACATTCATAGCATAGCCACAGAATATACCATAAATGTCCGATACATGTGGGTCCTACCTCATCTCGAGAACAGGACACCATTTTATGCTTACTCAGCTACTATCTTTAGTGCTGCATATATGCTGATAATAAATAGAATAGATGGCAGCTCACCCTACACAACTGGTGGGCCTAGGTGCTCTTGTGCCAGGTCTGCCCCTTGAATCATTAGAAGGTATATATTAGATGAGTATATGGAGTGGTACAGGCACTCTATCACCTGAAGCTGCAGATAAGGATTTCTATAGGTAGTTGCTAATGTTGCAGAAATGCAGTGTTTTAATAGAGTGTGCGCTGAGACATATGTATGAAGCTTCGAAACGCGTCTGGCCTACTGCATTATCCTCAGAGAAACCGTATCATACCACACAAACTTTAAGGGTTTAGCGGTACCAACTGACAGCGTGCCAAAAACATTTGAATTCCGTCCGAAACACCGGTCATGTGGGACACCACGTGACCCGCTGGCAGACACGTGACTCACTACCCGGAAGCAAGCCGCAGCCTACAGAACTAACTCCAGGCCGGGACAGAGAACATCACCCCAGCACGCTGACCCACAAGAGGGAAAGAGACGCCGGGGATACGGTAAATGGTCTGAAACTACGAGACCAGGTGAAATACTTTTTTACACACTAAAAGGCTCTCCCAAACCACAACAGATCCAAATAAGCAAAGTGGATCACAGGGGATACACCTTGTGTAAACACCCAGAGAGTGGAACTCACCCCACCTCCCACAGCTGGTACCTCTACATAGGAGATTTACTGGGATACTATATATGAATGAACTACACCTACAGGACTATATATACCCATTCATCTGCAATCGGACTATTTTTAATTTTTTAACCATTTTTTATCCTTTCCAACCCCTTAATTTTTAACCTATTTTGAGGAATTCATGCGAATTATATGTCCTATTAACTAAATAAATATATTTTATCATACATATGTCTCAGCGCACACTCTATTAAAACACTGCATTTCTGCAACATTAACATCTACCTATAGAAATACTTCTCTGCAGCTTCAGGTAATAGAGTGCCTGTACCACTCCATATACTCACCTAATATATGCTGATAACTTTCCGTTTGCGGTGGTACGAGATGGGGCCCCGTTCCTGATGTAGGAGTTGTCTATGGAGATGGGTACCACAATTATCACACATTTATGGCATATCCTGTGGATGTTCCATAAATGTCCAGATGTCATTCTGGGTAGGATACAAGATAGAAAAACACACAGAAAACCACAAAACAAGCGTCTAGGCCAGAAGCTGGGAATAAAGGTCACCTCCTGACAATTCCCTACCAGCTCTCCCTGGACTTCTGTGCCCACGTTCAGACCCTAAAGGTGGGAATCAACGTGCCACCATGCCTAAGGCTGTAGATTCCCTAAAGTCCCTAAGATGGTGGAAAGGGGGAAAGAGGCAGCCTGCTTCCTCTGGACCTGGAGGAGGCAGGTGTCTCTCTAACAGCCTAGACAGAACACAAAAAGGAAAACAAAAACCAACTTATCTTGTAGCTGAGCAGAAACAGCAAATCCACCTTTCCTCAGAGCAAGATAGATGCTATAACCCACACAGGACACTGGTAAGGGGCGTAATTTAAACTCACACAAACGACCCCACCCAGTGCACCTGAAGGGAGGCGGATACAGCTCAACTCCAAACCTAAAACAAACAAAAAACTACATGCCAGGAGCCGGTCTGAAATCAAATGCAGTCACCGGGAGCAGGCAGTTCCGAAAACAGCCCGATGAAGGCCCCCGGCGGCTGTTCTTGGAACTGCCTGCTCCCGGTGACTGCATTTGATTTCAGACCAGCTCCCAGCACAGGCACAGGCAAGGGCTTACCTGTGCATTGCTGGACAGGTGAGTCTACCTTACTAAAGATAGCAGTCCGCATGTGTTCGCTGGCAACACTGCGAACTGACCATCACTGCTCAGGACCACATAAACATGTATTTATCCAGCTAGTAGATCAAGTGGTCCGGTTCATGTGATCGCGCTGCCAAAAAAAGTAGTCGTCGTATGGGTAGCTAGCTAAGACAGTTAGTTTCATTGGGATTTGACCTTATGAAGGGAATGTCCGCTCCTGAAATACCTTGTTCCAATAAAATGAACCTTCTTAGCAAGCTACCCATTTGACATCTACTTCTTTGGCAGCACGATCACACGAACCGGACCACTTGATCTACTAGTTCACTGGTGTGAGGAACTTGACCATTGTAGCAGCCTTATACATGCTCTTCATAGTGTTGTGCCAATTGTACAACCATTTAAGGTGAGGACTGAATTGTCTTGCTCTATGTAATTGTCTTGCTCTATGTTGAACACTAGGATGTACTGCACTAGGAGCGTAGTGTCCCTCTTTTCTCTATGCTTTCTTCCAAAAACAGCACACAGGTTCAAAAAATGTGTGTTATTGCAGCTCAGACCCATTCATTACAACGGAGCTGAGCTAGAATACCAGACCCAACCCATATATAGGTGTAGAACTGCTTGTTAAAGGACACAGCCATGTTTTCTAACAACCCCTTTACAAAGGAATTGTCCCTGTGGCTCCAGATATGGCTGTGTCAATGTTTTTAGGGAATCTTCACGTTTGTTCAGAGACAGAGGTCACAATAACGCCTGTACAAGCGTCTATGACGCTTGTTCAGGCCATTTTACTCCCTGGAAAAAGTCTAAGGCGTACCAATACGCCCTAGACTTTTCCCCCACATTTATCAGTGCAGTGAGCGCTGTGAACGGTACAGGCAGCGCAGCGATGTTGCCTGTGACTGAAGTAACCAATGACAAAGCTCCTTAGAGCAAGGAGCTTTGTTACTGGTTGGGCATACAGGTCGGGTCAGGCAGAGAAAGCTGGCGGGAGCTGGGAGGAGAAGGGGCCGGCTCCTGAGGATGGATGTAGTAAGGAGAGTAGGGCACGCTGCCCAAAGACCTTCGCAAACATGACAGGGCCGCTGGAGAGCTAACAAGCCGTGGACTCATGTGACTGGTCCCCGGTCTGAGAGAAGAACTGCCCCCGGACCTGTGTCCTCCCCGACCCCTAGGTGGAGCGGGCTGGGGGTGTGGGAGAGTTGTGGCAGTGAAAAGCTCAGTCTGTCAGTCTTCAAGTGAGTGATTCCCCCCTCCCCCAATCATGGTTCTGTCCAGTCTTCCAGTTCTCTGCTCACCCTCCTCCTGTCACCCCACTAGTAACCCTGCTCCTCCCCACTAGTGACTCGGCTCCCCCCTCCTCCTGTCACCCCACTAGTGACCCTGCTCCCCCCTCCTCCTGTCACCCCACTAGTAACCCTGCTCCCCCCACCAGTGACCCTGCTTCCCCTCCTCCTGTCACCCTACTGGTGACCCTGCTCCCCCCTCCTCCTGTCCCCCCACTGGTGACCCTGCTCCCCCCTCCTCCTGTCACCCCACTGGTGTCCCTGCTCCCCCCTCCTGTCACCCATTGGTGACCCTGCTCCCCCCACCAATGACCCTGCTCCCCCTCCTCCTGTCACCCCACTAGTGACCCTATTCCCCCTTCTCCTGTCACCTCACTAATAACCCTGCTCCCCCCACCAGTGACCCTGTTCCCCATCCTTCTGTCACCCCACTAGTGACCCTGCTCCCCCATTCTCCTGTCACCCTATTGGTGACCCTGCTCCCCCCATCCTCCTGTCACCCCACTGGTGACCCTGCTCCCTCCTTCTCCTGTCTCCCCACAGGGAAGAAGCCGAACAGACTCTGCCGACTATGATGGTATCCATTCAGTTTCCGTTCAGGATCCTGTCTTTTTACCGGACCAAAAAGTCCTGATATGAGGCTTTTTTGTCTGGTCTTTCAACAGAATCTGCAACAGAGGCTCCAAACGCAGCCTCCAACGCAGATGTGAGCGTGTGAAGGCCTATGCATTATGTATTTTAATTACCGCAACTTTCGTACTCCTCCTCGGGTAAAAATACTCCTCAAAAATGGTCAGAGGAGTATTTTTACTCTTCTGGAAAAAACTTAGTGCGACCTCTGTTCAGAGATGTAACTAGGTGGAGCTGGCGGCCATGTCTCTAGATAACGACACGAACAAGTCCCTCTGCCTTGGCTAAGGTATCTACTGTAGACTAGAACACAGAACTGAATCTTTCCCCTGGGTGAAGTAAAGCCTAGCTAGTTCTTTGAGATTCTGATATTAATGACCTACCCTCAGTATAGCTCATCAATATCTGATTAGTGGGGGTCCTACTCCAGGGCTCCCTCCTCCCTATTAGCTGTTTGAAGAGGTCAGTGACATCACGTTCATCAGTCAATGGCCTAGGTGCAGCTCAGTCCCGTTCAAGAGAATGGGACTGAGCTGCAATACCAAGCATGGCCACAATCCAATGGACGGCGCTGTGTTTGGTAAGCTGCTAGAAGGCCACGGTTCTAACCAGAGTGCTGCGGCCTCCTCAAACAGCTGACCTGCATAGTTGCCTGGTGTCGGACCCCTGCTGATCTGAAATTAACCAATTCTGAGGATGTCATCAATATTAAAATCTCAGGAAAAACCCTTTTAGTTCTTATGTACACGACTGTATTTTTGGTCCGTGTCCGATTCACGTTTTTGCAGATCGCACGAGGACCCATTCATTTCTATGGGTCCGCAAAAAAATAAAATAAAAATGGCTGTTAGCATCCATGCAGACAGGCGACAAATTTTTGAACCTGTCCTATTCTTGTCCATTTTGCAGACAAGAAAAGGTTTTTTTACAGTGGATCCCACGAAAACTGCAGGGTACATATGGACCGCAAAGGAGTCTTTAAAAGGTACCAAATTGCTTGTATAAAGGTGTTTTTGATTGCGCCAGAGGTGCAGCTTTCTGATGCAATTCTACCAGTCATTTAGAGCAGGAAAGGATGCCAATTATAACCCTGCAATAGATCAGGGTAGAAAAAAGGAAGAAAATAAATCTAATAACTATGAGATACAAAAGTTCACAGAGTAACAATGTGCATGTCAAAATAATTCTACTAATGAGCGAAGTGGCAAGCTGGAGAAGACAAGAGAAATTCTTACCACTGGTGGAACATGCCCGCGGCAAGGAAATGAGACCTCAGAACTGTCATTTACTGGGCATCGAGAGACAAAACTTCTCATTTACAAGTAAAAGTGAACACGTTTCCTTAAATCTGCCATGTGTCAGGCAATAAGGGGAAGGGGGGAAGGGGGGGGGGAAGTAGCTCTAGGACTAAATTATAAATCCAGCACAGTCTAAGTGAATGGAGCAGGTGCACAGAGACGGTGACATTCCCACATGGGGTCTGCCCACCTACTTCCTCCTGAGGAAACAGGACCAAAAGATGAGCAGCAGGGACCTGGAGACCATAACCCACCCCATAATAACTGCCTGGTCAGGGGACTGGGTACATTTAACTAGAAGTGGCGAAAAATGTCCATGAAGTTTTTGGGCTAAGAATACTTTTGAACGAATGGCAACAAATCACCTAAACAAATATTAAAAATAAAGAGCACATGTCAGTATGATCAACCCCATCAACCTGCTGATTAAAAGCATACCTTTCTAATGCAGATGTGCTTCATTAGGAGAGAAAGCCTCATGCAAATGGATACTTCAGGGGACCGAGGGCATGTCCGAATCATTCTGTACATCAGCTTTTACCTCTCCTTCTTGATTTGCAGGAGCAGGTTCCTGCATAGTCATCTCACCTGACCCTTGTCAGTTAAGATGGAGAGGGAGACAGAGGAAACAGGAAGAGGAAGGGTGCACAGAGTGCCTTGGGCCCGCCCTCGGTGCACCGAACTGCTCACATGCATATTATTTATTTCTTCATTTTACTCAGTTATATAGCGCTGACATAGTCCGCAGTCTTTTACAGCGTCATGTCTTTGAATTAAAAGGAAAGAAACTGGAGTAAACCAACGCAAAAACAGGAAGAACATACAAACTCCATGCAGATGTTCTTGGTTGGATTCGAACCTTGGACCCCAGGCACCAGTTCTAATAACTGAGCCGCCATGCTGCATATGTTTTCTCCAGAATGAAGCAATTAAAATGTAGAAGGAAAGTATGGTTTTAATCAGCAGGGACAGCCCTACCAGTCAGTGTGCCTGGTGTATTAGGGTTGATTCTGCTGACAGATACTCAAGACAGGGGTGCACAACCTTTTTTCCGCGTTGTCACATCGCACTATTTCAAGCGGCCGCAAAAAAAAAAAAGTTAATCAGCGCTTGATTGCATCAGCCTGTTACACAGGCTAATACAATGTGACTGGGGAGGAATGATCACTACCGCAGTCATTCCTCCCTCATTCACGTCTATCGGTTATCGGTAGCACATTCCTGATTACACGGTGAGATGGGCCGACGATAATTGTACATCTTTCATCCTGATAAAATAGGCAAATCAACCGACAAACGAGTGATTCCTTATTTATCGGCTGATCAGCGGCACAGTTATACTGGCCAGATATCAGGAATGAATGAATATGAATCTTTATGTAAAAAACTATATATATATATATTGGCGTTGTGAGACAGTGACAGGTCTCACGCAGGTTGGAGGTAAGGAAGGGGTGGATAGTGCGGTCCACACCCCTGTTCCACCTCAGGTGAGAGAAGCTGGAGGTAATCAGCCTGGCATAAGGCACCTCCCAGAGTGTCAGAAAGGTGGGAGTGTGTTGCCTGTGGACAGAGGCCTGGAGGCTCTGTGTGGTCCAAGCCAGGAGGGCTGACAGACCACGATTCCCCAAGAGACACTGGACTGGAGGCAGTGGGCGTACTGTGCTCTGTACAGCCAGGAGGCTGTGGGACATTGGCTCAGAAAGCCGCACGTGTTCACAGGGTGTGAACAGGGCCCTAGGTGAGTCAGGGATCCATTTGTTAAGTTAGAGCCTGGACGGGCAAGTGTTTATTATTTTGTTGTTGCTGGTGTTGCACAATAAATGCACTGTTTGGACATTATATCCGTGTCTGGTGAAGTAACCTGTGAGAATGACCCCCTAAGAAGAGCTAATCCCCCACAAATGGTGTCGGATGCGGGCAAGCGTCCCTGCTGAAAGGAGATAACTGGTTGCTAGGGGCAACGGCAAGAGCAGGTGCTGCTGAATTCTGCTATGTTGCAAAGGAAATTGCTGTGTGGATTTAAAGGGCCAGCAGCCCTGGGAAAGAAACTTTAATGTCTGCAATGAAAAGAGACTGTGAATGCTGAAATTGTCTCTTGAGAGTGAGACACCTGGAGGCCTGGTCTCTGTTAGTGGACTTGTTGCTGAAAATTTTTCTGGTGCCTGGGCTGTCTGTTGCTATGGGGTGGATGGAGGATCTCACCGAGCAGCTGAGGCAGGCCAATCTGGAGGCTACCCAAAGGCACTTGAAGTGGCAGCAGGAGCATGAAAAACTCATGGAGGATTATGAAAGGCAAAGAGAACTCCTAACCCAAAGTGTTTCCCAGGGTAACAGCTGTGCTGATGCTTTGAGGACGCCATTGCAGTGGGCCCTGGAGAAAAAACCTGAAAAGCTGAGTGGACAATGTGTAAAAGTCCAAAGTGTCGGTGATGCGGCTGAAAAAACTGTAAAAAAGGTGATGTGTGCCGTTGCCAAGGACAACCGTCGGGAAGAAAAAGATGTCCGGAGGAGTTGTGATGCGGGTGCTAGGTGCAACCAACCACGACGGCAGGCAGCTGTCCTGCAACAAAGAGAGCGCTGCTGGAGATGCCGTCAAGTCACAAAGTGTGAACCTGATTGTCCTATGGTCAGAAGTCAGGTAACCAGGAATCAAAGGCAGGAGGTTCCTAATGTCCAGGAGGAGGACGGTGACCTTGGGGAAGATGTTCCTGGCTCTCCCTCATCGCCTAAGGCTGCCGAACCAGTGACGTCTGTGGGTAAGACTGTTCCGTGTTTTTCTGGTGTAAAAGACAAAGTGACAGTGAGCACGGTTCTGGAGACTGAGCCGCAAATGATAGATGTGTGGGACAGTCATGCGGATAATAAGGACTATCCGGTGGTTCTCACTCAGTGTGAGACTCCAGTGAGAACTGGGTATTGTGGACCTGATGTTATAAATATGTTCATATATGATGTGATGTTGGGCTGGGATATTGTGTCGTTGTTGTGGGGTAAGGTAGACACTTCTGCAGATAGTGAGGAAACTCCTGCAGAACCTGTACTTGTCCCTTTAAGTGAAGGTCTAAGGGAGCTGCACTTTGACCTGCATGGGGAAAGAATATTGACCATTGAAAACAATGGTGCTGGTAAAGTGCAAAGTGATGGTGACAAGAGTGTGGAAATGCATAAGGACAGTGATGCACCTTTTCCGTTGCAGGTTGTGGTCAGGGGAGAAGCGCCCCCTGGTGGTAAAAATGTAAATGATAATGAAACTTTATTTTCTGCATCTGCTATGTTTCATGAAGTGCTATATGACTTGATCAAAAGGTTTGAAGACATGCATATAAGTAGTGTGGAGCAAAGCCCAGCTCCAGCTCAGTGTTTGAAGGTGCAGGAAAATAGGATGGGGTTAGAGGGTGTACCGCACGGACCAGAGGTGGAAATGCAGTCTCCACAATGTTGGTTGGTTACTAAGGAAGTGTCCCAGGTGGGGAATAGCTCAGCAGTGCCCCTAGAGGTCAGAATTAATAATGACACGAGCGGTATAGGTGACGTATGTGCTGTGACTGATAGCAACCCAGAGAGTGAAACAAAGGTGGTTACTAGTAGCAACCAGACAGTTATATCTGACGAGATGGGAAAAAAGTCGGGTGACATCAGCCTAGTGTCTGAGGCCCATGTCCAGGCAGTTATAGATGACCTGACCCGACAGTACAGCTGCAAACAGGAGAAGTGTGACTGGCTCCTAGCTGAAGAGAAATACATTTCGGCTCGATATGGTGAAAAACGTGACCAAACAGAGACTGATGCTTGGGAAAAGGAGACCAAGGCCCTCTCCTTGGCTAGAGCCCTGGAAGAAGCGCTTGAGGAGCATGCTGAATTTGAGAGGCTGAACAAGCAACTCCGAGCAGAGACTGAAAATCTCATGAGCTTAAAAGATGAGTTTGAGAAATCTAAGGGTACTCTCGAGCAGCAGGGAGAAGGTGAGAAACCTGAAGAGGAGAGTTCTCTGCAAGACGTCATGAAGCCAGAGCCTGTTAAAAATGGTACTGGAGATGGTGGCGCTGTGGTGCTGGCTGTGGCAGAGAAGATGGAAGATGCTTCTGCTGAACCAGTTGATGGGGCTGATGTGGATGCCGAAGACCACAGACCCGTGGGAGCGTGTAGCCCAGGCTTGGAAGATGTCCCCTCTGCATACAAGGCCTTCCAAATAGCCAGCAGCATGCTGGGGAAGAAATACGAGGAGGTGAACGATCAGTTTTTGGATCCGGGCTATTACGATGGGCTGTATGTCCTGACTCCTCCCCAAAAGGAGAACAGTGTCCTGGGTGAGCCTCTGGAGAAAATGACAGAAGACGAGGAGTCTGCTAAAGACCCTGGTGCCTCCTGCCTTGGTGAGAAAGAGGGGGAGGAGTTAACAGGGCAAGTGTATGGTGCCATGTCTGAGAAGGATGAGAAGGCGGTCAAAGAGACTGGAGACTTCGAGAAGACAAAGGCTGAAAAAGTTAAGGCCGATGTGTTGGTTGACATGAAGTCCCCAGGTGCTGCAGAGACCAAAGTTAAGCCAAAGGGAGCCGCGGCCAAAGTGGAAAAAGCCGCTAGAGAAGCAGAGGTCTCTGAAACTGCCATCGTAGCTGGGGTAACTACTGCAGGAAAGAAGGAAGAAGTGACCCAGATGCACGTAAAAGAAGCAAAGGAGAAAGTGTCGGGACATGACCATGACTGGGAACGGTTCAGGCAAGAACTGCAGCAGTCCAAGAAAGGACATGAGGCCTTTAGGCAGATTAGATTGGGCAAGAGGCTGGTTTGGGTGATAAACCAAGCGCTGTTGTCCTGGGTCTGGCAGAACAAAGGGAAGGTACGTGTCACCGAGGTTCCTGGCCTCGGTGAAATAAGAACCGGTAAATTTATATGTCAGCGGCAGCTAGTGCTCGCTGACACTGGGTTACTTAGTGTGGCTGTAAAGCCAAGCTGGGCCGGTTCTTATTGGGAGCAGCCAAAGAGCAGGGTGGGTGGCTGTTCCCCACGTCCAGGCCTGGATGCCCTCTCGCCAGCCTCCCGTGGTTATGCAGGTGTTCACCCTCACAGGCTTGAACAAAGGGGGGGGATATGTGAGACAGTGACAGGTCTCACGCAGGTTGGAGGTAAGGAAGGGGTGGATAGTGCGGTCCACACCCCTGTTCCACCTCAGGTGAGAGAAGCTGGAGGTAATCAGCCTGGCATAAGGCACCTCCCAGAGTGTCAGAAAGGGGGGAGTGTGTTGCCTGTGGACAGAGGCCTGGAGGCTCTGTGTGGTCCAAGCCAGGAGGGCTGACAGACCACGATTCCCCAAGAGACACTGGACTGGAGGCAGTGGGCGTACTGTGCTCTGTACAGCCAGGAGGCTGTGGGACATTGGCTCAGAAAGCCGCACGTGTTCACAGGGTGTGAACAGGGCCCTAGGTGAGTCAGGGATCCATTTGTTAAGTTAGAGCCTGGACGGGCAAGTGTTTATTATTTTGTTGTTGCTGGTGTTGCACAATAAATGCACTGTTTGGACATTATATCCGTGTCTGGTGAAGTAACCTGTGAGAATGACCCCCTAAGAAGAGCTAATCCCCCACAGCGTACATAGAGAAGTAAGGTCCCCATAGCAAAAATCAAACCAGGCCCCCAACACAGGACAGAAGGGTTTCCGCCTAAACCCCTTTCAATGACCCTCTTCAGAGGATAGAGTCCTGACCAAGTTTTCAGCCCCAGTAGAAAAGGAGACGATCCCAACTAGGCCCCCCTCTTGCCCTGGGCCCCATAGCAGTCACATGGTCTGCTGCTATCGTAGTTAAGCCCCTGTGTGTGTGTATATATATATATATATATATATATATATATATACAGTACAGACCAAAAGTTTGGACACACCTTCTCATTCATGACTATGAAAATTGTAGATTCACACTGAAGGCATCAAAACTATGAATTAACACTTGTGGAATTATATACATAACAAAAAAGTGTGAAACAACTGAAAATATGTCATATTCTAGGTTCTTCAATGTAGCCACCTTTTGCTTTGATTACTGCTTTCCACACTCTTGGCATTCTCTTGATGAGCTTCAAGAGGTAGTCACCTGAAATGGTCTTCCAACAGTCTTGAAGGAGTTCCCAGAGATGCTTAGCACTTGTTGGCCCTTTTGCCTTCACTCTGCGGTCCAGCTCACCCCAAACCATCTCGATTGGGTTCAGGTCCGGTGACTGTGGAGGCCAGGTCATCTGGCACAGCGCCCCATTACTCTCCTTCATGGTCAAATAGCCCTTACACAGTCTGGAGGTGTGTTTGGGGTCATTGTCCTGTTGAAAAATAAATGATGGTCTAACTAAACGCAAAGCGGATGCAATCGCATGCCGCTGCAAGATGCTGTGGTAACCATGCTGGTTCAGTATGCCTTCAATTTTGAATAAATCCCCAACAGTGTCACCAGCAAAGCACCCCCACACCATCACACCTCCTCCTCCATGCTTCACGGTGGGAACCAGGCATGTAGAGTCCATCCGTTCACCTTTTCCGCGTCGCACAAAGACACGGTGTTTGGAACCAAAGATCTCAAATTTGGACTCATCAGACCAAAGCACAGATTTCCACTGGTCTAATGTCCACTCCTTGTGTTCTTTAGCCCAAACAAGTCTCTTCTGCTTGTTGCCTGTCCTTAGCAGAGGTTTCCTAGCAGATATTCTACCATGAAGGCCTGATTCACACAGTCTCCTATTAACAGTTGTTCTAGAGATGTGTCTGCTGCTAGAACTCTGTGTGGCATTGACCTGGTCTCTAATCTGAGCTGCTGTTAACCTGCGATTTCTGAGGCTGGTGACTCGGATGAACTTATCCTCCGCAGCAGAGGTGACTCTTGGTCTTCCGTTCCTGAGGCGGTCCGCATGTGAGCCAGTTTCTTTGTAGCGCTTCATTTCTTAAAGTAATGATGGCCACTTGTTTTTCTTTACTTAGCTGCTTTTTTCTTGCCATAATACAAATTCTAACAGTCTATTCAGTAGGACTATCAGCTGTGTAGCCACCTGACTTCTCCACTACGCAACTGATGGTCCCAACCCCATTTATAAGGCAAGAAATCCCACTTATTAAACCTGACAGGGCACACCTGTGAAGTGAAAACCATTTCAGGTGACTACCTCTTGAAGCTCATCAAGAGAATGCCAAGAGTGTGCAAAGCAGTAATCAAAGCAAAAGGTGGCTACTTTGAAGAACCTAGAATATGACATATTTTCAGTTGTTTCACACTTTTTTGTTATGTATATAATTCCACAAGTGTTAATTCATAGTTTTGATGCCTTCAGTGTGAATCTACAATTTTCATAGTCATGAAAATAAAGAAAAATCTTTGAATGAGAAGGTGTGTCCAAACTTTTGGTCTGTACTGTATATATATATATATATATATTTATTAGTTGTGCTGTCACATCAGAATGTGCTGAAAATACTATGGTACAGAATTTATAGTTCAGATGGGAGCTAAGCTTTTCTTTTCTCCTATGCCGACCTCTCACATAGGAAGAGGAAATTACATGGCTGCTGGCTGCTGGTAGGTCAGATAAACGAGGACTCCAGCACTTAGGAAATGGGCAGAACATAAGTATGTATTGAGGCATTGAATGAAACTTTGGCAGGGGTGGACTGGGAACATTAAAGTGGCCGTGGGAAAAAATCTAAAGGTAGCCCTAATGTTGTAAGTGGGTCCAAATTGACAGAAGGTGGGACAATACAAGTAGATAGGACCAATACAAGTTGGCAGGGTCAGGAATACCATCATGGAGCACAGAATACCATCCCACTTTACCAAATCCCACACAGTGCAGCACAAAATACCTTCCTGGAAGCCATATGTGATGGCCATCAACAGCTGTTCTGTCCGCCTCCTATTATTTCTAATATGGATATGGAGCAGAGGGCTTAGGAGGTGAGATGTAGACCACAACATCAAGCCAGCCCTACCTTCTTCATGCTGTCTGGACTTCCTGTAATAACGACCATTATAGTGCGTTGTGCAGTGGACAGAGTTGGTTCCTGCAGCACTGCTCTCTTTCGAAGTGTAGGAGGGCGTTGGACCTCTGCCGATCCGATACTGATGGCCCATCCTGAGGAGCCTCATGTCAGTACATATCTATTTTACAGGAATGCATTACACCACATAAAGTAAGCAGTGTGAATCTGCCTGCTGGCAGAAGTGACAAGGTTCCCCCAGCTTCCCCCCCAGTGCCACCAGCTTGCTCCCCAGTGTCACCAGCTGCCCCCTCAGTGCCACCAGCTGCCCCTTCAGTGCCACCAACTTCTCTCCCAGTGCCACCATCTCCCCCTCCTAGCCATGACCCCAGCGACAGTACTTACCTTTCCTGTAGGGGCACCGCCCCACAGCTCCTCCATCTTCTTCTCTGCGCGCTGCACTGTCGTCCTGACGTCACACAGCATCGGGTCATAGTGCACGCTTACGTGCACTATGACCTGACGATGTGTCAGGAAGAAAGTGCAGGGCTGTGCGGGCCTGGAGGGTGACCACGGAGTGGTAAGTAATAGCAAGCGCTTCACTCCTTCTCCGTGGTCACATGACACAAATGAATCCTCGATGCAAAAAATTTGCATCAAGGATTTTTATGTGTGAAATTACTCAATTCAATCGAGTAATCGTTTCAGCCCTATTGGGGAGTGGACAATTCCAGCCTTTCCAGCCAAACCCGGAAGTGGATAGCAGACGGGACCAGAGCAAAGTTGGGATGGCAGAAGTGAGCAGAGTAATGTTTACTTTTAATTTTCAGTAATCTTGGTCTTTTTTTTTTTTTTTTTTTCAAAAATTGCTTTCCAGGCAACCCTGGTAATGCCTGACAAGATTTGCCTGACTTTGAAGCAATAAGTACTTATTGTGGGGGGTTTTTGTATTGTAAAATCAAATATATTAGTATTATTTTTCAAGCAGCCTTCATGTCTCACCTTCACTTGCTTCTCGAGAGAACATGAAAGACAAATGATGGAAAGTAGATAGATTGTGGTTTGGGATGTAGGCTTTAAGACAGGGGTGTAAAAGGGATGTTAAATAAAAGACTCAGTGATGTGTGAGTTGCTGGCACCACTAGAAAGAACGCACACAATGGGTGCACTCTCAACACATGGGGGCTGTTTGGTTTTTGTTTCAGACGTAGTGAACACTGAAGTCAATGACTTGAAGATTTCATTAGTTTGTTTTGATGGATAAACCCAGTGATAATAGATCTGGATATGACTGAACTACACATTAATGAAGATTAATGTAAAGCTAAAAGATGTCACCACAATCATGATGTGAACGTACTGAAGTGCATAAATATCATAAAATATCCTACTATATAAATCAGAATGAGTACATCCTTGGTTAATATTGCCTTATGGCTCAATTTTCACATGGTCGATGGACAAGAGAACGGGTAATACCATCATCACTCTGACCTCCTCCCCTGCCCGCAATGTTTCAGGGGATTCCGCATCCTTACTCACAGAAAGAGAGCAGAGTCCTCTGAGAAGCTCCATGGCATGGAAGAGATCGGCGTGATGTTGGACTCAACATCCCTCATGTTTTGTCAGGTTTCAATTCGAACATGGAATCTTTCGCAAGTTAATAAATGGAATAAAGGTGATTCACCCATGATTTGTGAGTATAAGATTAATTGCTCACCAGAGAATCCTGAAGAACATGAGATAACTCTTTTATGAGTCTACATACATTGAAAGCCCCTAAATGCAGCCACTGGCTCCTTTGCAACAGTCTCTACGACTCACCAGCCTCCGCGTCTCTCTCTTTCTCCAAGTCACTTCTCTGAGAGCTTTCAGCTCCAGAACGCATCTCACAGGCTTCGATCCTCCTTAGGCATTAGTCACTCTCCTGGCTTCTCTCTCTTAGGGCTCATGCACACGAATGTTCCCTGTTCCCGTTCGTGTGCACGCCGTTTGCGGATGCAGACCCATTCACTTGAATGGGTCTGCGATCAGCAAGAGACAGTCCGCACCTCTAAAAAATAGGACATGTTCTATTTTTTTGCAGTGCGGAGACACGGACCGAAATCACATGGAAGTGATTTGTGGTGCTTCTGTGGGCATTCGATCTGTGCCCCTGTTTCTTATGTTGCGGATCCATTCAAGTCAATTCTGTATGCGGGCCATAATACGGCATGGGACACACATGGTCATGTGCATGAGCCCTTTAGGTCTTCATCCAATCCACATTTTTTGTGGGTCAGATGCGGACAATTTGTGGACCACAAAACAGCCAACAATCATGTGCATGAGCCCTTACCCCACTGGAGGACTACTTGGTGGCTGACTAAACCTAGACCTCCGCTCAATCCCCAGAAGGTTTTACTGCCTCTCATGTTATCACTGTGAACATACTTTCTAAAGGCAGGAAAGCAGTTATATGGATGCATCTCAATCCCACCTACAGATGATGCACACTCCCGATGCTGCAACTTCAATCACTAGTGGAGTAACTAAGAATGACTGGGCCCCAGAGAAAAGTTTGACTCTTGTGGCTAGTCAAAATCGCTCTCTCAGACCAAGTGAGGCAACGTCTCCACCTGTTTCCTATACGTATATACTGTAAACCATGTCACTCTATATAATGTCATAGTATAATACTGTTAAGGGGACCCTGACAATAAAATATTTCAGTCTGCCTCCCGGGTGGGCCCCTTCTGAGTTCGGGCCTTGTAGCAGCCGCTTCCACTATAGCTATGCCCCTATCAGCACAAAGCACCAATTAATAGACCTTCTACAGTAATTGTTGACTCCTCCTCCTGATGGATGGCATCAAGTAACAATGTTCCTGGTGTCATTACCTAAAAAAGGAATGGCGACACCACAAAGACAATGTTTTCCTGCTCCTAGTACACATGCCAGAGGGTGTCACGGCAATAAACAATACAGTACTAAACAATATACCATCATCACATGATGAAAGGCAGCCCAAGTTGTTTCTACCATGTTGATCCTGTAGAACAAGAAGTCGGGAGAAGTGGAGACAACAGCAGAGGTCAATCAGCACAACTGGTCGTTTAGGTGTGTACTGGCTGTTTATTATATTATCCCGCTTTGACAATGTTTTAATTAAAATTGTACTGTTGGAATATCCCTTTATGGGTAGGTTTTTATATGAGGTAAAGGTATTCCGGTAGTCTGTTTTGGCAGAGGAACAGAATGCCACAGTTACTGTATCCAGCATTGCCTGATACTGCCATGCCGAATCACCATTGATTATAATGGGATGTCTTTCCGGCATAAAGGTCAGCTTTTGGCCAGCATTTATGCCGGAAAACCGTCAGACACCATTACAGTCAATGGAGATCTGGCAGTGTGCAGCGATATCCGGCTATGCTAGATACGGCAACTCCAATAGTATGTTCTTCCACCAGAACAGACTACCAGATTACCTTTACGGCAGATATGAACGTAGCCTAAGTTTGGTAAATATCTATTTATGAGTTGACTCCAGCTGTTGTATTTCTAAAAGATATAGCAGCCTTCAACTCAAGATAAGAATTTACAAAATTCAAGGCTGGATTTACACTGGGAGAACAAGTTGCAGTTAAAAAAATAAAAATATATATATCATTTTCCACATATATTTTTTATAAGTGAAGTCTTTCATGTGTTTTGCTGCATTTTTTTTTGTTAATTATGTACAGATATACTGTGTTTTTGCCATGTTTTCACATTTCTGCTGATTCTGTTTGCTGGTCATCTTTTTGCATTGTCATGTGTATTGCTTTACTAGTCAGCCACAGCCTGGACTATAACCAAGTAAGCTTGCCTATCTACATCCTAGCTGTTGGAGCCCTCCTGATGACCTCCAGTGGAGACTGAACAATGTGGACAACTATGCCTTCTGTCCTGCACATTTATAGTCTGTAGATTGAATGCAACTTTCTCTGCTGAGGGGCAACTAAAAACTGACCAAGATGCTCCCCTTTCATGTATTTAAAGGGTTTTTCTTAAGCAAGTAGCATTTATCATGTAGACTAAATTAATTCAAGCCACTTACTAATGTATTGTGATTGTCCATATTGCTTCTTTGCTTGCTTGATTAATTTTTCCATCATATTATACACTTCTTGTTTCCTTGGTTACGACCACCCTGTGATCCAACAGTGGTGGACGTGGTTGCAAACTTATAGACAGACACACACTTGTAGACTTGTACCAACAGATACTAACCCCACTGGAGCTAATATGGCTGATAGAAAGTACTTGCTTTTTGTGTAAGAACCTGAAGGCAACAGTCTGGACCATAAGCAGCTGTGCTTTCTAGAGATAGACTACACACTGCAACTACAAGTATTCAGAAGATTTATCAATTGTTCATTTTGATTAGAAGAATGCTTTATTATGGGATACCACTCTGCTGGGATCAGAGAAATCACTTGTAATCTGTGGGAATGCTATGCTGGGTCCCCCGGACACCTGTCGAGGTGTCACCACATGTCGCTGCTCTCCAAAAGGGATGGTAAGCCAGTGTGCTTCTTTATTGAAGGAATTTAGGTACAAAACAATAGAGGCGAGGCATTGGGCTGGTTTCTCCAGTCTCCTCCCTGGCAGAAGAAGGGTTTGATGCTGAGGAAAGTCCTGAGCTAGATATCCCTCTCTCTCTCTTCAGAAGGCTGGTACCCTGGTCCAGGGCTGGTTATCTAGGTCTGTGGCAGCATATCCTTGTCTCAGCGTCTTTTTCTGGTCACTCAGTAGTCTGGCAGAGTCTCCTCCCTGACAGAAGAAGGGTTTGATGTTGAGGAAAGGCCTGAGCTAGCTGTCCCTCTCTCTCTCTCAAAAGGCTGGCACCCTGGTCAAGGGCCCACGGTCTGTAGCTCAGTAGTCCGGGCGGCTCCTTGGTCACAGGGCTAGTGACCTATGGTCTGTGGCTCAGCGCACCTATCTCAGCGTTTTCTTCTGGTCACTCATGCAGGCTGGCATGAGTCTCCCCTCCAAGCACTGGTCCCTAAATGCGGCACACTAGAGGCTTTGACTGCTCTCCTTATATACCGTTTTTGCTAGACTAGAGCCTTCTAGTGGGAGGGATGGAGTGGAGAAACTCTGCACAAACAAATACATTGTTTCTACTCCTGTCTGGTATAGACTTACATTTGAGCTTCAATGATACTCAATGGCAATGACACAGCAGTTTTTCCAGACAAAAACAAGTTTCCAGACATAACAACATAGCTAAAACCAGATATTTAAAAGGTCAAACTGTCTGCTTTTGGTGATAATCAAGTCTGGGTTTTTCACTCCAAAATATGGTGGTAAACAAGTCTGGGTTTTCCCTCCAAAACATGGTCTTCTTTAAACCCTATGGCAGCTGTGGAAAGTTACCAGCTTCTCAATCAAAGTCTTAACAGTCTCTCAGTATTCATTAACCCTTTTCACAGAGCGATGTAAATACAGTGATAATGAACAGGATATATATCACTACATACAGTTGCAAGAAAAAGTATGTGAATCCTTTGGAATTATATGGGTTTCTGCACAAATTGGTCATAAAACTTGATCTGATCTTCATCTAAGTCACAACAATAGACAATCACAGTCTGCTTAAACTAATAACACACAAAGAATTAAATGTTACCATGTTTTTATTGAACACACCAAGTAAACATTCACAGTGCAGGTGGAAAAAGTATGTGAAACCCTAGACTAATGACATCTCCAAGAGCTAATTGGAGTGAGGTGTCAGCCAACTGGAGTCCAATCAATGAGATGAGATTGGAGGTGTTGGTTACAGCTTCCCTGCCCTATAAAAAAACACACACCAGTTCTGGATTTGCTTTTCACAAGAAGCATTGCCTGATGTGAATGATGCCTCGCACAAAAGAGCTCTCAGAAGACCTATGATTAAGAATTGTTGACTTGCATAAAGCTGGAAAGGGTTATAAAAGTATCTCCAAAAGCCTTGCTGTTCATCAGTCCACGGTAAGACAAATTGTCTATAAATGGAGAAAGTTCAGCACTGCTGCTACTTTCCCTAGGAGTGGCCGTCCTGTAAAGATGACTGCAAGAGCACAGCGCAGACTGCTCAATGAGGTGAACAAGAATCCTAGAGTGTCAGCTAAAGACTTACAAAAGTCTCTGGCATATGCTAACATCCCTGTTAGCGAATCTACGATACGTAAAAGACTAAACAAGAATGGATTTCATGGGAGGATACCACAGAGGAAGCCACTGCTATCCAAAAAAAACATTACTGCACGTTTACAGTTTGCACAAGAGCACCTGGATGTTCCACAACAGTACTGGCAAAATATTCTGTGGAGAGATAAAACCAAAGTGGAGTTGTTTGGAAGAAACACACAGCACTATGTGTGGAGAAAAAGAGGCACAGCACACCAACATCAAAACCTCATCCCAACTGCAAGTATGGTAGTGCGGCATCATGGTTTGGGGCTGCTTTGCTGCGTCAGGGCCTGGACGGATTGCTATCATCAAAGGAAAAATGAATTCCCAAGTTTATCAAGACATTTTGCAGGAGAACTTAAGGCCATCTGTCCACCAGCTGAAGCCCAACAGAAGATGGGTGTCGCAACAGGACAACAAACCAAAGCATAGAAGTAAATCAAAAACAGAATGGCTTAAACAGAAGAAAATACGCCTTCTGGAGTGGCCCAGTCAGAGTCCTGACCTCAACCCGATTGAGATGCTGTGGCATGACCACAAGAAAGCGATTCACACCAGACATCCCAAGAATATTGCTGAACTGAAACAGTTCCGTAAAGAGGAATGGTCAAGAATTACTCCTGACCGTTGTGCACGTCTGATCTGCAACTACAGGAAACGTTTGGTTGAAGTTATTGCTGCCAAAGGAGGTTCAACCAGTTATTAAATCCAAGGGTTCACATACTTTTTCCACCTGCACTGTGAATGTTTTCATGCTGTGTTCAATAAAAACATGGTAACATGTAATTCTTTGTGTGTTATTAGTTTAAGCAGACTGTGATTGTCTATTGTGACTTAGATGAAGATCAGATCACATTTTATGACTAATTTGTGCAGAAATCCATATAATTCCAAAGGGTTCACATACTTTTTGTTGCAACTGTGTGTATACATATATATATATATATATATATATATATATATATATAATGCAGTAACACAGTAATAAACAGTATAAGTTAACCCTTTCAAGAGAAATAAAGTAAGAAGTTTTAACTTTGCATAGGGGATATAGGAAAATGTCCATAAATGCCCAAAAGTCAAAGTATTCCCTGCTCCAGGGCACTACATCTACACCACACAACCTCTTAAAATAACAAGAATAATGGGCAAATGTCTCAGTCAGAAAAAATACCATTCTCACGGCAGCTTATGCACCATTATTTTCCATTATCTCCACTTCTGCTGTGTTGAAGTGTGTGTTCATGCATTTATTTTTAACCCATCCTACAGACGTTTTTTCAAGGCATTTGTGGGATTGTCTGAGTGCGAATGCCAGTCACGACTGAGAATACACTGAAGAGGAATGCATCTTAGATACTGTTTTTTTATAACTCTGAGATACTGGACTCAGCCCAATCATCTCCACAGTTACCAAAAGCCATTCTGATTAGATGGTCATACACAATGAAAGAGAGTGTACTCTTCTGTTACATCCAATGAAAACACCGAAGTAGCCCCCTAAGCAGCGTAAGCTTTTCTTTCAGAGAGCCAGGATCACTTCTGAATTACATGACTAAATCACTTCACTCATGTCGTCCTAATACATCAACCTGACACAGTTCCATTATTAATACACAACGGCTGACTACGGGTGGATGGGTCATTCTTGGCTCAAGTTAAAAGCCTAGATCTTTACGCATTGTATTACTGCCTGGATAGCTGCTGACATTTTCAGAAGTTATCCATTTAATGTCTTTCTTCAGAATCCGAGATTGTGCTTTAAATCCTACCACTGTACAAAAAAAAAAAAAAAAAAAGTGTCTCCAATTACAAAACACAGAACTTGGAAAACAAGCCAAGGGAGTTTGGTTAATGGTGTGTGAGCAATCACCCAGAACCACCAGCACATGACAAGATTGGCGTCCACCACCACATCTCTGCCAGATGTTCCCAAGTTGCTTTTATGGTGGTGAATTAAAGGTGTTAAAGGGATAGTTCCTCAAGAACTTTTTCTACTCAATCCATTAAGCCATGCCCTTTTAGACACAAGTCCTGATTCAAAAGGCCATCCAATTTAGTGGACGAATGCCATTCTTTGTGGATGTTCGTATGGCGTCCATGTGCATCTGTTTGTTTTTTTGCGCACCCATATGCTTGAATGAAAGAGTCACAAAATAGACAAGGATAGTGCATGTTGTAAGTTTATTGGCATAGACCAATAGTAACCACTGACAGGACCTGTGTGTAGTCCAATGCAGAAACAGAACACAGACTTAGAATGCTCTTATTTGAATGAGGCCTTATCTTGATGGCCACACTGGTAATGATGGCCCAATGTCTGCTATATTTCAAGTCTTCCTCATTTATTATTCAACCTCTGGCTATCTGTCACGGATGGTGTAACAGAAAACAAGAAGTTACAAATAAGGATCCGACTGGCTTGATCCGAAACTAAGGAACAAAAGGGTGAACCCTATTCAAGCCCTGAAACTCTCCCTGTCTTCTCAGCCCATGCCAACATCTCTATGATAGAAAATTGCATGCCCTCGTGCCTCGACTGTATGACACCTGAACACCCTATAATAGTGAGGGGACACGACCACCGGCTCCCTACACTCAATACGGAGATAGTCAGGGTCACCTAGGATCAAGCAAACAGAAAAACACAAATCAATGAACAGACATCTGTAGAAGCAATAGTTGTAGCATCCAGCATGTACACACTCCAGGAAGGAATATAAACCGCAAAGTGATGCAGTATGGGAGGGGATTTAAAGGGATGCAATCAGTGCAACTAGATGACAGCTGAGAGAGGGAAACGAGATGATAAAACGAAAGCAAAACAAAAGAACCTCAAGCAGGAGGTTCTAAAGAACGTCTGTCAGAGCTTCTCAGATGTCTGACGGTGACACTATCCCTGTCGCACTCCACCAGTCCTCCACCTCTTAGATGCTAAAAAGCCAATTGTAATACCATTGGTGATCTTCCTATCCTGTTAGACTCCAGTTAGTGGTTGTTGCACCCAAGGTGTAGGAAAAGCAATATCATTCCCACCACAACTCAGCAATGCAAACTCAGATTCTCTAGAACATACATTAAAAAGGCCATGAAAAGCACTCATGCACATGGAAAAACCACGTGCACAGATTCTGCATGCTTTCATAAGTTTTCTCTGTAATGTGCAGTCCTGTAACCACTCTACAAACAATACTTCTAGATATGGGACACGCACAAAATCTATGGACTCACGAATTTCCTCTTGAAGATTTTCTCTAGAAAATGTTTTTTTTTCAAAACTATATAAAGGACAATAAAAATACATTAAAATAGAATAATAATATAAAATAAAATTACGCCATAAAATCCCCACAGCGAAAATACCAGATGCACTCGCACGTATATTCCCCAGTATATGTAGTTCAGTTTTGTGGTCTTTAACCTTGCGGTCTTCTTGATATTACACAATTTTTCAGGGGTTAAGAAACTTGCCAATATCAACCCACATAAAAAAGTTTGATTCAAACAGTCTGTTGCCAACTATCCCACATCCAATTTTACCATGTGGAAATTGGATTAGACATCCTCCTTGCTGCACCTTATCTATGTCAAGAACACGCTCACCGTTCCATCAGGTAAGTAATAGAATAGTTTACTTACAGTCTGCGTCTGTCTGTCTCCAATTGTGGCGTCCCACATGGACAGAAGAACAGACTCACCTATACCCCGTTCTGCGTTGGTCCAGAATGAGCCCACATATTTTATTTGTATCCCCCATCAGATTTGTTGAACCGAGGTATGCAATACAACTGTATGCCTAAATAACCACTGTGAGGTTTAATCAATTTGCTCACTCACACCCATATGCCCAGAATCCCTCGTGCATGCTGCTGTTATTAAGCCACACCTCAGCACCCGCCCAATTCTTATCCATATACACCCAATCCCACCTAGCCCCCTTTGGACCTCCTTAAACAATAATAGCAGCCCTTGGTGCCCCCCATACAGTAAGAATGAGACCTTACTGCTCCCATACACACACACCGTATGGATGTCCCCTTAGTGCCTCCCCACACAGTAGTGAATGTCCTTTAGTGCCCCTTCACTGATGTCCCTGGACAATCTATTGCAGGCATGTCCAAACTACGGCCCTCCAGCTGTTGCAAAACTACAACTCCCAGCATGCCCTAATAGCTGTAAGCTATCCAGGCATGCTGGGAGTTGTAGTTTTGGAACAGCTGGAGGGCCGCAGTTTGGACATGCCTGATCTATTGGGTCTCAGGAGCAAATTAGTGCTGGATCCTTTGGTCTAACAAGACAGAACATTTTGGCAGGAAGTTGAAGGAACTAGGAAATGGGGCTCTATTTTATTCTTTTCTATGGGATCCTATCCATTTCTGACCTGTTTCATGTGCGCTGGGTGATCGTTCCATGAGATGAGCCAAATGTTTTTTGTGCAACAAACTTAGCAGCTGAAGTCCCAAAAATGTAAACTGTCTCTAAGGAGGGCTTTTATTTGTTACAGCTAATGACCCTTTAAAGCTCTTAGAGGTACTAATCCACTTATATTCGGCTGTATGAGAAAATTGCCAATTATCACTATGACATTTCATTTTTGCACATTGAAACCAGGATTCACTTAAACATACTTGGAAGGTAATTTTATTCTTAATTAAGAATAATTATGGTGGACTCTTTTTTTTTTATTTGTTAAATGTATGCATGAGCAAATTAATTAATATGGCTCTTATAAGTAAAATCTATTCACCGCAGTGTGATAACTAGAAAATTACATCCGAAAATATAATGCTTTTTTCAGCATAAACACCGTAAGAGGTGTTACAAATGGCACAATCTGTGCCAATCATTGTTAGTGGAGGCACCAGCTGGGCAATCCAGACTTGACCGAATCAACTGATGATCGTTCTCTATTCACATGCATTTATGTCCGAAATAAAATTTTTGACAGATATACCGTATTTTTCGCTTTATAAGACACACTTTTTTCCCCCAAAAGTGGGGGGAAAATGGCTGTGCGACTCATAAAGCGGATACTTCGCTGGCCGCTATGCTGCACAGCGCGACCAGCGAAGTATCAGTGTGGAGGGAGGAGGCGGGGACACTCATGGCAGGGCCCGGTGCAGTGACTCTAATACTCTAATACACCGGGCCCCGCAACTGTTAAGTACATTCAATCCGATCCATATCTTAATGTATACCACACTGTTCTGTACTTACTGTAGTACTGTATGTATAGCATTAGGACGGCGCAGACCGGCAGCTCCCTCGGTCATGCGCCGCCTGCCCCAGCTCCCTCCTCATGCACCGCCTGCCTGTTCATTCATAAAGTGAGATAAGCAGACAGGCGGCGCATGACCGAGGGAGCTGCGGCAAGCGGGGCAGGCGGCGCATGACCAAGGGATCTGCCGGTCTGCGCTGTCTTAATGCTATATATAATCCCCCATCAGTGTCATCCACAGATCCCCCATCAGTGTCATCCACAGATCCCCCATCAGTGTCATCCACAGATCCCCCATCAGTGTCATCCACAGATCCCCCATCAGTGTCATCCACAGATCCCCCATCAGTGTCATCCACAGATCCCCCATCAGTGTCATCCACAGATCCCCCATCAGTGTTATCCACAGATCCCCCCATAACAGTGCATCATCCACAGATCCCCCCATAACAGTGCGTCATCCACAGATCCCCCCATAACAGTGCGTCATCCACAGATCCGCAATAATAGTGTCATCCACAGATCTCTCATAACAGTGCCGCATCCACAGACCACCATTAGTTCAAAACCTACCAAAAGCACACCTCTTGGTTCAATATATTTTTTTCTTATTTTCCTCCTCAAAAACCTAGGTGCGTCTTATCATCAGGTGCATCTTATAAAGAGAAAAATACGGTAATTATAAATTAGACAGTTTTGATAAATAAAAGCACAATGAATGCTCTCTGCTGTTTGGCTATATTCACACTTGAATCAGAGCCTCTGCAATTCTTTTCAGGTCATTGCAACACTATTCTAGCAGTCAAAGTCAGTAGGATCTGTTAAGCACCATTGATGTCCATAGAACCAGCACTTTTCACCAGTGACATCACGACTAGTATCACTGGCCCTGGAGTGCCGCTGCCTTCTCAAACAGCTGATCGGCGGGGGTCCCGGCTGTAGGACACCCGCTGTTCGAATGCTGATGATCTATCCAGAAGAACTGTTGAACCCCTTCAAGCCTTGAACTTAAGAATTCTGGCTTCAAAAGTCACAAAATTAGGCTTTGAACTTTTATTTGCACAAAAAATATGGACATTTCCAATTTTTTCCACCACTCCTGGTTTACAACTTGGGTAGGTGTAAAGCAAGGTTTTAATTGGCCCTTCCCCTTTAATTTCTTTGTAATGTAAATGGTTAGAGATGTCCAATACCTCGCCACATTCCTGGAGTATGAAGTAAGTGAAGTGTACCTGCATACTGACCTTTAGGATGGGGCTAGGAGGGGCCACAGGACTAGAAAACACTTAGTTTTGTAACAGAGTTCAGCTCCACTGAAGACATCATCGGGGTAAGATGTCTTGCTACTATTACCGCTCTATATCATATGGGCGTCGGCCAAGTGCCACGTTGGGCACTGGTCAACAGGCGCTAGCTCATTTGTTTACACAACTTTCGGTGACTTACTTTACTTTATCTTTGTATATCATAGTTTAGTAAACTCTTTATGCACTGAAGTGTTGTTAAGGCTTCATTCACATCAGCGTTCAGCGTTTCCGTTCTCCTACTCCGTTAGAGGGGCAGGAAAAACAGAAAGGACGAATTCGGCACATAACTGAGCCGAACGGACCCTACAGACCCCATAGACCCCCATAGACTATAATGGGGTCCGTTTACGCTCAGAAAATGATTTTGGAGCGGAGACAAAAGTAGTGCATGCAGGATTTTTATCTCCACTTCAAAAATCTCCTCTGGGCGGAAACCTAACGGACCCCATTATAGTCTATGGGGTCCGTAGGCTCCGTTCGGCTCAGTTATATGCCGAATCCGTCCTTTTCATTTTTTCCTGCCCCTATAACGAAGTAGGAGAACGGAAAGGCTGAATGCTGATGTGAACTTAGCCTTAGTTTTTTTATTTTTTTTTGCTGAACTTCAGATCTCATGATAATACAGTAGGAAAGTGGCACGGTTAGCCTATCCAACTGATTTTAGCCAGATTTATCAACAGAGACTTTAAAATTTCACTAAAATTGCAGCAATCTTACTCTAATTAAGGGGTGGCATAGAGAATGAATTAAGATCTGAAGACAGAAGTTTTAGACTTAAAGGTGCACCAAATATATCAAACAATGTACGATATTTGATACATTTGGCACAAATTATGACGGCCCAGGTTTCTACTAAATGGACTGCAAAAATTTCCCTCATCATAAATTTCCCCATAGATTCTTCCTTTCTAGAATCCCTGTTATTGGCCACTACCCCCACGGAGAACTTTCCAGGGGTTTTCTGAATTACTATAACTATAGTAAATATCAATTTGAAACTAAACTAATTCTTTACGAATTTCCCCAAAACTTTGGTTTCCAATTAGTATGACGTTTTTGGAATTCCTTCCAACAGAACAGGTCAAAATAGCATCTGCCAGCTTATATACAGTATCAGAATCTAGGGTAGATGAGAAGATTAAGAAGGAGGATCGTATGATCTATCCTGGCGGGCTTTCCCGTAATGTCTTGCTGTCAGCCTCAGCCAATCATCAGGGACTATAGCTGTGATATCAGTGGATGTGTCATAAGAGCCCAGGCGGGATCTGTCATACTTTTCTGGGTTCGTATATTGGAAAGATAGCACGTCGGTTAGCTGAAAGAGATCTTAAAACACAAAATGCAGCTAGCTGGATTTTATAATGGACAGAGACAGTTTGGAATCTGAGTGTTATTGTGCAACTTAAGCTGCCTCAGAAATGCTGGCACCCATTTAACTGAGAGCTACAGCATTTACAGATACAGCGCTCAAATTATTATTAATGTGAATAATCCCAACATCCCAATTTTCATCACATAAATCACAATTACAGACCGCCAGGGAGGCGGTCAGCTGTTTTACTGGATGCTGCTTCACAGTTCTGTCTTGCAATTATAGTGGATTTCATCCAACTGCCAATTTTTTTTTAAAGTTAATTTAAAAAAATTCATCATTTTATCAAAGTGTGCCTGCAGCCTGATGTATAGTTTTAGTGTGTCATACTGAATGTTACAGGCAGGGAGTGTGCCAAACAACAGTTTTGACTTTAGGCTAGTTCTGAGGGCGTTATCCTGGCCGTTCCCTGGTTTTCATCCTTTAACCCTTATACAGGGATCTGGCCTTCACCACAGGGGAGTCAATAGGCCTTTACTTCTTGGAATATTTCAGATGTGGTTGGCTGATGACCCTCAGGGTCAGCATATGGAACAGGCATGGGTCAGGTCAGATGGCAGACAGTCAGGATCCCGGAAACAGGCAGAAGTCACTACACAGGGAATTAATCCTTGCAGTGCTGCAAGGAAAGTTGTCTTCACTGACCTCTCCTAAGAGACAACACCCCTGCTAATAATTTCAGATAGTGGTCCTGTTGATGAGTTGTATGAGAACAGTCAGCATTTGGACTGCCACGAGGAGGCAATTCAGAAATGGAGGAGGACATGATGACTGAAATGTATAGCTGTGTATAGCTGTGTTGGTGGTGGTAGTAGTGACACTTGTAGCCATGATGGTGGTAGTGGTAGGGGGACAGGTAGCCATGGTGGTAGTGGCGCTCAGGACCAATACAGAAGTAGGAATCATCAAGGGGCAAGGAGCCCAAGACAGTTTGAGAAAAGTATTAGGGATGATGACGACGATGATGACTGTGTGTAGGATAGAATCTGTGAACCCATTTAGGGTGACAAGAAGGTTATTACATAAGAGGAAGAGGGTGGTGATAAAGAGTGGAGATGACACACGGCCAACACATCAAAAAAAAAAAAAAAACTCCCAGAAGCAGATCCGCTTCTACTGTGGTCAGCTCAGGAGCAGGGGATGCCGCTGCTGTTGTTGGTGTAGGTTCAAAAGCTGTCAGACCTAGGGCAAGCGCAGGTGGTGGTTGCTCTGTGAGGGCATCTCTCATGGGGAAATTATTCTCTATATTGTCAGCAGCTCCTTCAGCAAATGAAGCACAATCAAAATTCCCCAGGGTGTGAGCAAGATTGCCCTCTTCCTCCCTGTCATCACTGAAGTAGCCAGGCCACATCCGTAAGTAGTACAACGTTGCTGTTTTCATAATCAACATCAAAATCATCAACTACTGCTTCTCCTGCTCCGACTACTCTTCTCCACCTCTACTCCACTGCCAGTCACCATAACAGAATGCATGGGCAGGAAACAACAATATGCTGACGCTTATACTACCCCATTATGCTTTATACTGTGCTGTTGCCACTACTTATACTACCCCTACACAGCCGCACATTTCCTGCCTCGGTCAACATGATACATACTGTGCTGCTGCTGCCACCAATACAATTTTAGGAGCATACAATCTACCCATAGCCATATATGGCACCATGGGCGTAACTACAGGGGGTGCAGAGGCAGCAGTCGCTACTGGGCCCAGGAGCCTGAGGAGACCTAAAGACCCTTGTGCCACATAAAAAGACACCGGTATTATACAAAGTGCATGCTGGGAGGGCTCGGTTATAGATTGTGCACTGGAGCCCAGAATCTTCAAGTTACACCTCTGGCTGGAGGGAAGATCAAGTATTTTTGCCTCAAGCAGCAGGAAGGCTTTTTTTCTCCTCCCCCTTGCAACAAAGCACTGACAGAAGGGGGCCCCAAGCTGAACTCTTGCACCAGGGCCCATGAGCCTTTAGCTACGATCCTGTATGACGCTGTGTCTTGAGGTTAAGGACCTAGAAGACCCCAAGACTTTTCAGGACCGAATCGAATCTGACAGCCAAATAGAATTGGAACCAAAATGAACTTCAGGAAATTTGTGTATCTTTACCAGCAAACAATTTTCTTTGCATCTAAATATTAGGAGGAGAAGCACTTCTGTGTCATTCTGCTAACTCCTTTGCTAAGGTCACTTTCATAGTATTAGGTCAGCATTTTGCATCAGTATTTGTAAGGCAAAAATAGGAGTGGAATCTGCAGAGGAAAAGTGTAAAGGAAGAATTTGTACTTTTCTGTGGTCAGGACCCTCTTCTGATTTTGGCTTACAAATAATGATGAAAGATACGAAACAATACTAACTATGAAGTACCATATTACTTATAAGAAAGACGTACTATATGTAGTATTATGTGGAAACAGTATGGAGGTATTATTTGGACATTGTATGCTTATAAATGACTGTTTTGTGTGGGCATGGTATGAAAGAATCATTTGGCAGCATTACATATTATGAGGAAATGAGACCAAAATGTAGCTTGTTGCCGAGAGATATATAAGATAGTTTTATAGATAGATTAGACAGACAGGCTGACATAATGTAAGAAATTAGGCAGTTCTCCAAAGTTTTTGAATAAAATCCTTTTAAGATGGTATACGAATGAGCTGTTAGAAAGCTCTGCCTCTACTGCTACCAGATGTAAGGCAGCTATCCTATAAGTCACTGACTCCTTAAAAATAGACCTTGAGACATGACTTGGATAATAAATAAGCCAGCATCTCATCTGCACACAGATGTTTCAGGTGATTGTCCCTCATCAGTTCACAGCAGAGAGAACTGGCTTAACTGAGTGAGAGGCTTAGGTGAGGATCTGAGGGATACTATATTTCTTTATGGAGTGTTGCCTGGCCTACAAGACTCCTCAAGCCGTTTAGGGGTTCTCCATAATATAGTATCACCCCCCCCACACACACACACATACAAATAAAATCCTTTTATTCACTCACGTGCAATGCGAATAGCGAATAAAGGGAAATGCATATTTGTTTCACCACATCTTTCGGAGTGCTGCCTCATTTCATGGAAGGTATCTAGCAGGACATTGGCCTTGAGTTTTGGAGTGATAGATAGATAATATCACAATACTTTAGGTTGCCCTGCCCTTTACAATACAGTAGCATGCTCATGCTTTTCTCATATATCTATATAAGTTATATATATATATATATATATATGTAATATATGAGTAATCTCGCACCAATGGTGCTGAATTCATCAGTTCAGGCAGCTCTGCCAAACTGCTCTGCTAATTCTTTTCTCCGTATGGTTAGAGCAAGTCATCACGTCTCTGTTTGCCACATACTTATATTTATGCAATTCTGTCTATGTGAATTTAATCTTAAGCAAATATCTGTATTGCAACAAACTAGGAATTTAAACTTGATGGTTAATGCGTTAAGTAAAAAATGACACAAAAACACCTTAATAAAAACTTATTGACTTTGAAAAATGACACAAAAAAGTTAACTAACGCTTTCAATTTATTTCAACGGCTTTTATCAAACGATGGCAGGAGATTACACTAGCACTTGTGTTATCAGAGTCAATTTCAGCTCGGCTACATCTGTAATGTAGAGCATGTGCTGAGTAAGGGTCCATTTAGGGCCGGTGTCAGCACCCGGCATACCCAGACAAATGCCGGGGCCCACTGCTCCAGCAGGGAACTATTCGCTCCCCGCTCCACCATTGAACCGCCGGAGCTCCACATCAGCAGCACGATGTCCTCACACATCGTCCTGTGTGGAAGGAGGAGCGGGGCAGGCGGGAATTATCCTCTGCTCCTCCTACACAGCAGCGCCATGTGTCACAGTATCCTGCTGCTGATGGGGAGCACAGATCATGCGAAGGGGCACATCCACTGTGAAGGGGCACATCTGGGCATTACTACTGTGAGGGTACACATATCTTGCATAACTACTGTAAAAGGGACACAGTGTGGGCATAACTACTGTGAAGGAGCACATCTGGGTATTACTACTGTGTGCTGGCACAAAGGGGGAATAATTACATCCTGGCTCTCAGCCAATAGTAGCTGGCGGCTCTGTGATCTGTAATAAAGCCACTAGGTGCCAGAGCGGAGTGTGAGCAGCCAGTCAGAGGAGGCATCATAAGCAAAAAGTGGGGCTGTCAGGACTTGAACCCAGGGACTCCTGTGTCCCAGGCTGCAGCTATTCAGCTTTCTGGACAGCTCCTGTGCTGAACTGAAGCCTAGTTCCCTGTGCCTCTAGTTTCAGTTCCCGCCTCCCTGGTTTGCTCCACCCTGTTCCCCGATTGAACATCCAATTTAAACCCAGCCTTGCACTTCCTGCCTTGCGAGATTATTGTGCTCTCAGCCTGTAATCTAGGCTCTACTGCGAATACTAATGCTCATCTTGTGCCTCGACCACTGGCTTCCTCCTGACTACGTTATCGGCCTTGCAATTACCCCAAGTAGTTGCAATAAAAGATTACGAACCAGACCCGGACCGTTACAGGGGCAGTGTGTCTGTGGGGCAAAATGCCCCCAGCTCAGCAACCCTCTCCCAGTTTGCAGTATATTCAATGTCTGTAATATCTCTTTAGAGGGTTTACAGTTAATAACGGAATATTGTGAGTAGACCTGAGGGACTGAAAAACTGGATAGGAAAAAAAAAAAGTTGGCGCATAATGACTGATTCACATATATCCGCTCTGTAGCATGCTCTGTGGGGGCCAACTGAAACTTTATCGCCCAAGGGCCCACATGAACCTAGAGCCAGGCCTGGGTGCATTTACACCAGCAGATTATCTGCCAGATTTTCTGACCAATCAGTGGTCAGTTGGCGGTTTGCACACACATATCTTTTGTTAGACGCACCAACTATTGGTCTGATTGGATAGAAATTGGTCAGATAATCTGTTGGTGAAAATGCACCCTAAAAGTCCCTTTACAGAAGGACAATATTACAGCAGATTGTCAGGAGGGAAGCGTTCCTTCCCGACAATCTGCTGGTCATTAGCGGAGGAGACTGGTACATTTAGATGCAGGAATCTCCTCCAGAGTATGGGGAGGAGCGATCGCTAATGCCATCGCTCTTCCCCATACTGGCTAGTTGTTTCCCGGCAGGAGAGTATGTTTACATATACTGCCGGCAAACGATCATTTTTTCGTGCGCACAAATGGTCGGATAACCCGATGAATGTGTCCCTCTTTGTTTGTTTACAAAGTTGGGAGGATTATAGGTGGCCATACACCTTAGGGTACATATGCACATAACCGCCCAGTGTTTTGCACTCCACAAATTGCAGATCTGCAAAACACGGATGCCTGCCGTGTTCATTCCGCAATTTCTGGAAAGGAAAGGGCCACCCATTCTAGAAATGCCTATTCTTGTCCGCAGACACGCCACGTATAGAGTGGGCTCACTGAGCAGCCAGCTCCACACATTACCTCAACCACTATGACATACAGGTATGTGTCACGGTGGTTGAAGAGGTTAATACATTCAGCGGAAAAGCATTGTTTGCTGTTACTGTCCCCATCTAGGACTCTTCTCCCTATTTACATACATACAGTATATACACAATGTCGGACTGGGGTACTTAGGGCCCACCAGTGTAACTGATTCTGGGGGCCCACCTTAGAGCTCCTGCACACAAACTTATTTTTTTTTCCATGTCCGTACCGTTCCCTTCACTTTAATGGGGCAAAAAAAAAAAAACATTTTTCCAGTCTTCAACAGTCCAATTTTGGTGAGCTTGTGCAAATTGTAGCCTCTTTTTCCTATTTGTAGTGGAGATGAGTGGTACCCGGTGGGGTCTTCTGCTGTTGTAGCCCATCCGCCTCAAGGCTGTGCATGTTGTGGCTTCACAATTGCTTTGCTGCATACCTCGGTTGTAACGAGTGGTTATTTCAGTCAACGTGGCTCTTCTATCAGCTTGAATCAGTCGGCCCATTCTCCTCTGACCTCTAGCATCAACAAGGCATTTTCACCCACAGGACTGCCGCATACTGGATGTTTTTCCCATTTCACACCATTCTTTGTAAACGCTAGAAATGGTTGTGCGTGAAAATCCCAGTAACTGAGCAGATTGTGAAATACTCAGACCGGCCCGTCTGGCACCAACAACCATGCCACGCTCAAAATTGCTTAAATCACCTTTCTTTCCCATTCTGACATTCAGTTTGGAGTTCAGGAGATTGTCTTGACCAGGACCACAACCCTACATGCATTGAAGCAACTGCCATGGGATTGGCAGAGAACCTGGTGTTATTACTGGAAAACCGTGTGTGCTGATAATGACTGCGTATGATGAAGTGACAAAAAGAGCTGATCTGTTGGGTGCTTTTAGGCAATGACCTGTTCTCCAGCATGATCTGAGCCCCAACTTCAGTGCCAAACTCAAGCACAATGGGTAACCTATCTAATATCCAAATTTTCTGTCTGTTTCTCTATCTAATATCTATCTCATATCTTATCTAATATCTATCTCATACAGGGAGTGCAGAATTATTAGGCAAGTTGTATTTTTGAGGATTAATTTTATTATTGAACAACAACCATGTTCTCAATGAACCCAAAAAACTCATTAATATCAAAGCTGAATATTTTTGGAAGTAGTTTTTAGTTTGTTTTTAGTTTTAGCTATTTTAGGGGGATATCTGTGTGTGCAGGTGACTATTACTGTGCATAATTATTAGGCAACTTAACAAAAAACAAATATATACCCATTTCAATTATTTATTTTTACCAGTGAAACCAATATAACATCTCAACATTCACAAATATACATTTCTGACATTCAAAAACAAAACAAAAACAAATCAGTGACCAATATAGCCACCTTTCTTTGCAAGGACACTCAAAAGCCTGCCATCCATGGATTCTGTCAGTGTTTTGATCTGTTCACCATCAACATTGCGTGCAGCAGCAACCACAGCCTCCCAGACACTGTTCAGAGAGGTGTACTGTTTTCCCTCCTTGTAAATCTCACATTTGATGATGGACCACAGGTTCTCAATGGGGTTCAGATCAGGTGAACAAGGAGGCCATGTCATTAGATTTTCTTCTTTTATACCCTTTCTTGCCAGCCACGCTGTGGAGTATTTGGACGCGTGTGATGGAGCATTGTCCTGCATGAAAATCATGTTTTTCTTGAAGGATGCAGACTTCTTCCTGTACCACTGCTTGAAGAAGGTGTCTTCCAGAAACTGGCAGTAGGACTGGGAGTTGAGCTTGACTCCATCCTCAACCCGAAAAGGCCCCACAAGCTCATCTATGATGATACCAGCCCAAACCAGTACTCCACCTCCACCTTGCTGGCGTCTGAGTCGGACTGGAGCTCTCTGCCCTTTACCAATCCAGCCACGGGCCCATCCATCTGGCCCATCAAGACTCACTCTCATTTCATCAGTCCATAAAACCTTAGAAAAAGTCTTGAGATATTTCTTGGCCCAGTCTTGACGTTTCAGCTTGTGTGTCTTGTTCAGTGGTGGTCGTCTTTCAGCCTTTGTTACCTTGGCCATGTCTCTGAGTATTGCACACCTTGTGCTTTTGGGCACTCCAGTGATGTTGCAGCTCTGAAATATGGCCAAACTGGTGGCAAGTGGCATCTTGGCAGCTGCACGCTTGACTTTTCTCAGTTCATGGGCAGTTATTTTGCGCCTTGGTTTTTCCACACGCTTCTTGCGACCCTGTTGACCATTTTGAATGAAACGCTTGATTGTTCGATGATCACGCTTCAGAAGCTTTGCAATTTTAAGAGTGCTGCATCCCTCTGCAATATAGCTCACTATTTTTGACTTTTCTGAGCCTGTCAAGTCCTTCTTTTGACCCATTTTGCCAAAGGAAAGGAAGTTGCCTAATAATTATGCACACCTGATATAGGGTGTTGATGTCATTAGACCACACCATTTCTCATTACAGAGATGCACATCACCTAATATGCTTAATTGGTAGTAGGCTTTCGAGCCTATACAGCTTGGAGTAAGACAACATGCATAAAGAGGATGATGTGGTCAAAATACTCATTTGCCTAATAATTCTACACTCCCTGTATCTCCTATCTATGTATATCTATCTATGTATCTAAAGCTACTTTCATATTAGCGGCAGCCTTCTTCCAGCGGGTGAACAGCCTGCCGAATCTGTTCTGCCTCTAGTGCACGCGTGCTGCCGGAAGTCAGAAATTCAGTTCAAATACAAATCAGCTTTCCCATTGCCAAAGCAAGTGGGAAATAATAAGGTAGGGTTGGCGGATGGGGACACATCCAGGGTGGAGATATTGGGTAGGGTGGGGAATGAGGATAGGGACACATCCAGGGCTAGGAGTCCATGGGGTATCAGGCTTCTCTTAGTCTATGGTAGGCACTGACATATTATGCTATTACGGCCACTGTGTTCTCCTCTTCTCCCAGCATATGGAGTTTCTCTTCCTCTTCCATGTAGCTGAAGTCTGGGAAGAAATCAGTCTTCTGAAGTTAGTGTCCCTCACTGCTGAGTACTTGGGGCACCACAGCAGGAAGTGGAGCTCATCGTCCATGGCCTCCTGGTTGCACTGCTGGCACAGTCTGCTGTCCCTGGGCATGTACCTCTGTCGGTGCTGACAGGATTTGATGAGCAGGCTGCGGGTGCTCAGTCTGTACCGGCTCAGGATCTGTCAGTCTCTGGGATTGGGGAGTTTCTTCAGATATGGGGTCTGTACTCCTTCAGCAGGATCTGGTAGATTGTCAGCTTCTGTGATGTTCTTTTGTCATTCTTCCAGATGCTGATATACTTCTCATTGCTCTTGTGTATTGTCTTCTGGATTTCCCTGTCAGGATGTACTAGTTGTTGGCTTGGTGAGGTTGAGTTTGGGTGACTTGTTCTGGGGTGCTTCTTTTTTGGGGGCTTCTTGGTGCAGCAAAGCTTTGTCGTGGTAGGAGCTGGGACTGCTACTATGTAGATGGGTTCTGAATGATAACGCCCTCTTCTGGACAGCAAGGTATAGTGGGAATCTGCCCAGCTCTGCTCTACAGGCACTGTTAGAGGTGCTCTGATGAACCTGGAGAAGGTGGTCATAGAATTCTAGGTGGAATATTTCTGTTTGCCCAGAGTCCCACTTTGAGCAGTCTGGGCCCCAGACTTCGCTGCCATATAGGAGGACTGGGGGGCAATGATGCTACCAAAGATTTTAAGCCAGGTGGTCATTGATACTTGGGATGAAACAGATGCCTTTTGATGGCATAGATGGTTTTGCACGCCTTGTCTTTCAGAGTCTCTATGGCTTGCTTATAGCTCCCTGACTGGCTAATTTCTATTCCCAGGTACGTGTACCTGGCAGTTTTTGAAAGTGAACAGTTGTTTAGCAGAAAGGGAGGATGCCTGGCTGATTTCTGGTTTCTCTTCTGGAAAACCATGATGTTCGTTTTCTTTGGATTGATAGGCAATGCCCACGTGGTGCTGAATTTCTCCAGAATTTCCAGGTTATCTGGGAGACCTTTCTCAGTTGGCGACAGTAGCAGAAGGTCATCTGCATAAAGCAGATATTTCATCCAGGATTAATTGAGGGTGAGACCAGGTGCTGAAGAGGACTCCAGAGCCACGGCTTGCTCACTGATTTAGAGTAGATGTTGAAGAAGGTTGGACTGAGGCTGCAGCCCTGTCTGACTCCTTGGATCTGCTGGAAATAAGATGTTCTCTTCCCATTTACTTTCACTCTGCATCTGTTCTCAGTGTACCGATGTAGTAGAGTTAACACTCATGCTTTCTGAGATTTCTGAGATGTGTTATTTAAACTAAGCAAACACCTTCAATTGCTTTTCAATGGCTTTTGTTCCAAGATAACACGATGATTTAAGAAATTTGAGTTAAGAGTTTGAGTGTTAACCCTGCTACATCTGTAGGAGCTTCTGATGACATATGTTTTTCCTCATATTCTCCTTTACAGAAGTTTCAAGAATAGGTCTGGGTGCCACAGTGAGTCAAAGGCCTTCTTAAAATGCACAAAGCAGGCATACATCTTTCTATGCTTTGTATTGTGGACATGGCTTTTGATGAGGCTGTACAGGGTGTGGATGTGGTCCGTGGTGCAGTAGTTTGGCATGAAACCTGCTTGACTTCTGTTGTTGGCTGAGGAAACTGAGGATCATCTTATTCAGGATGCTGCTGAAGAGTTCCCCAGGTTGCTGCTGACACATAACTCTCGATAGCTGGCCGGTTCGTCTCTGCTCGTGTGTATGGGGGTGATGATTCCCTGTTTCCAGCTCTGGGGGAAGTAGCCTGCACTCAGCACAATATTGAAGAGTTTTACTTTTGTGGCCAGGAAGGAACTTTTTTTTTTTTTTACTGTTTATCAATTAGATCTTCTAGGTCAGGCATGCTCAACCTGCGGCCCTCCAGCTGTTGCAAAACTACAACTCCCAGCATGCTCGAACAGCCTACAGCTATCAGCCTACAGCAGGGCATTGTGGGAGTTGTAGTTTTACAACAGCTGGAGGGCCACAGGTTGAGCGTCCCTGCTCTATGTTATCTCCTGCAGCGTGATTGGTGTATCCAGAGGGTTTTGGAAATATTTGATTTTTTCCTCCATATCCTTCAGTTTTTGTTCTGGGCTTTGGTCCTCCCTCGGAATGTCTTTGTAAAGGTGCTTGAAGTACTGGAGCCAGATGTTGCCATTTTGGATGTGGAAGTTGGTTATCTTACTGTTTTTGTCCATGTGGTTCCATAGTTCCCAGAAGGAGTTGTCCTAGAGAGCGCCTTGAAGTTGAGAAAGCTTGGTTGAGATGTAGCCTTGCTTTTTCTTTCTGATGATTTTGAATTGCCTTTGTATGTTGTTGCAGGTTTCCCTCAGAATGGGATTGTTTGGGTCTTGTTCTCAGCGGCTTCCTAATTATCTACAGTATCTATCTAACTATCTATACAAGAGATGAAAAGCACCACAGTAAGCAAGTATACAGGAGTGCCAACGGCTGTAGAGGTGATCCACCAACCATGTACTAGATAAAAAGCGAACTCCACGGCACTTCCAAAGAATGTGTACATTTATTAATAAACTTACACATTATTTAGAAGTGCCTTGGAGTTCGCTTTTTATCTATCTATCTGATATCGACCTCTCTATCAAATATATTATGCATACTGGCAATCTTCTTTGAGAAGACCCACCTTCTAAAACAGTTTTCAATGCAATCTGAGTGGCCCTCTTAAAGGGACTCTGTCACCAGTTTCTAACCCCCCCTTTTAAAACTATTGTTCTCTCCATGGTGCCCTTGTCATTACAAAGCTGTTGTTATAAGATAAATCCGCCGTGTAGTTTTGATAAAAATCGCTTTTATCTAACCTGCCAATCTTCTTGATAAGGTGCCCAGGGCGTTTCTGAAGGTCTGAATCTGCCGCTCTCCACCGCCGCCGTTGGTGCCCAGCTCCTCCCATGATCCTTTCAGCGCCACCTCGATGCGCACTTCGCTCCACGAGGCAGAATCTAAAAGTACGCACGGGCGCATCAGGCACAGGCCTGTGCGCACGCGCGGGATCTTTGAAAAGGAGGAGGGGGCACTGAGGAGAGCCGGAGGCGGATTTCATTACATCGAGGTGGCGCTGAAAGGATCATGGGAGGAGCTGGGCACCAACGGCGGCGGCGGAGAGCGGCAGATTCAGACCTTCAGAAACGCCCTGGGCACTTTATCAAGAAGATTGGCAGGTTAGATAAAAGCGATTTTTATCAAAACTACACGGCGGATTTATCTTATAACAACAGCTTTGTAATGACAAGGGCACCATGGAGAGAACAATAGTTTTAAAAGGGGGGGTTAGAAACTGGTGACAGAGTCCCTTTAACTATTTTTCTCGAAAACGGACTATTCAATTTTGCTTTGCAGTTTTAGAGTTCATTTACTAGAGCACATGGCCAATTAACTAAGGCCAGTTTCATAAATCAATGTATCTGCTGTGGAATTTCAGCTGTGGAATCCACTGAAAAAATTCCTCAACAAAGTACAATGTAAGTCAATAATTTTTTAACTAACCCCATTCATTATAAAGAAAAATCTTCTGCAGATTGCAGACATGTTACAGATTTTCATATCTACAGCATGCCCGATTTATTGCAGACATGCAATGTAGCGTGTTAAACTCACAGCAAAGTCCACGTGTAACATGAAGATTTTGTCAAACATTTTGGTGAGGATTTCAAAGGCTTACAAAATAACATGGTGAGTCACTGTCTACTTCATCATGTTCCTGGCATCAGCAGAGAATGCATCCTTCTTACTTGTATGTAAAGATTGGGGAGGGAAAGGGTCGTTACAAACTCCTACAGATCTCCATGATGATATCCTTTAGGGGAAATGTTGTTGTCCCCATTTCAAAGGCCTCTATGTATGATAAGGAGAATCCACTAGATCTACAGCAAAGAAGCTTTCACCCTTGTCATTATTGTTCTTTACGATAAGAGCAGTAAAGCCTGTATTACGCTGGCCGATGGTTGGCCAGATTATTGCTAATGAGCATTTGTAGGAAAGCTTTTTAGTTTGTGTGAGGAATATGGATTAATATTTACTGTCAGCCATGTCCTCACACCCACCATTTGCTGAAAGATGGCAGAGGAAATAAAGCTCCACAGGGGGGCCCTGCTTCAAAGCCGCAGCCAGATAGCAGGCCACATTTGTTACATTTCACACCTCCAGTCAGACAGCAAGGATCCTGCAGGAAAACCCCCAGCAGGAGGTATCAGCCCTTGCCAGGATCAATGATACCTCCCAGACATTTTGGCACCTACATTTCATAAGGGATTATGAATCGCCCGGCCATCGCAGGTGCAAAACGGGTGCATATTTGTGTCTCGTGGCCACAATGAAAATGCCCATGGTCTTTGTTTGAGGGTGGGATGCCGGGGAAGGGAGATATCCATATCTCCCCACAGAAATCCAATAGTAGCACCATGTTTGGACTCTAGTTGTAGCCGGAACCCAGGTGGATCTGTTAGTCCTAGAACCATCTCCCTGTGACTTTCTGGACTAAAGGGTTTTGTGGGTCATTTGCAGCCAGTCCAGCAAAGGGTTGTGGACCCCTCCCAAAGGCCGGGAGGGGCTGGCTACAGGTTAACAGGCTTGTGCCAGCAAGCGGGCGGGTCTTTTCTCTGAAAGGGGGTCACATCTTGCAATGTGTTTGGAGGGACCTGCAACCAGCTGACATCACTGCCTCCGATGTGAATACAGCTAAGAACTCATCACTACCCAAAGGACTCATATCTGGTAAACTGACTTATTGCTCTGCTCAAACCTGTTGTACATATATAACCCGTATCTGTAACCTCAGACCACTGTATATATTCTCTGTGTATATTGTGTTATATCTAGTGTGCCCTTAAGGCGATTAAATATATAATTTAATCTTGTGCTGTCTTGTATCTCGATCACGAATCCCCAAGTCCGTGTTTTGGCCTAGTTATAAGCTACCGCAGGTTGGTTTATCACCCTATATAATCTGTGTAAACTGTACCAAGCTGACCGTACCTGCTCCTCTGGAGGGCGTAACGTCACACTTTGGTAACCCATGACCATACCGCGTCTCGTGAGCTCGACGTAGGTGACGTCAAGCATGCACAAGCTGTGGCATTAGTCACAGTGAGGATCTGGCAGTGTAATACTGCCGCCGATTACCCAAAGAACGAGCAAACTCTTGTTCATTGGGCAATCCGGATTTTTAAGCATGCTTAAAAATCATCGATTGAGCTGTGTAATCAATCACGCTCTGCTGTCGGCAAACAATGATTCTGTTTGGGGACAAGCCATGGCATTAGGGATCGCTCCTCCCCATACTGTGGAGGAGATCGCTGCATGTAATAGCAGCGG